>NC_035445.2:171317208-171645389 GCF_002127325.2 Helianthus annuus
AAAATATATAACATCAGTGTCACATACAACCAATACATCAACAAATATCAACAAAAATCTGTATCGTCAGGTGGTCTCCAAAAGCTGTGCAAAAACAATCGCGGTCGTCTCATCCATGTCTACCCTGGTAACGCTGATGAGCTCTAGACGGGTGGTGGTGGAGGGGGAAAGAGAGGATAATGCAAGCGGCGAAACAAAAGCCAGTCCTCCTCCAAGGCCTGCTGAGTGCGGATCACGGATGCAACCTGCTGCTCTAAGATCGAAAGTCGAGCAGCAATGTCAGGAGGAAACGATCCATAAAAAGAAGTCTGTCCATGATCTGGACGCGGTGGAAACTGAGCTCTCTCGAGCTCCTGGAGTCTCTGTGTATGAGACTCGTGCTGGTGTACAAAAGACATCAATAGATCCTCGATCGTATGGCCCAAATGAAAAGAGTGATATGGGTCTGTAGGTGGCATGGCCGATGGGGTCGACCAAAGCAACGGCGTGCTCGTAAGATCAAATGGTGTAACATGAGCAGGTGCAACAGAAAATGGGATAGAAGCTGTCTGAGGCACAAACGGCATGGCCATCGGTACATGACCGAAGGGGTGGGCTGAAGAGCCCTCTCCAGGCCCCGCTGGAGGAATAAATGATGGAACCGGAAAGGAGAAATCAGTGTGCTGTGCGTCAGTGTGATGTGGGGGAAACGGTGGAACATCCTCGTCCGCCGGTATCCACCCGTGCTGTGCCTCCTCGTCTGGAGGATCCATGTGCTCAGCAAAAAGGGCGTGCTCTGGCTCAATGGGCAAAGGATCAACGGGAGCTATAACAGGATCAACATGATCGACATGAGGGTCAACGGGGACGTCATCAATCAAAGGTGGGTCAACCAAAGGATCAGCAGCATGATCAGCATCTAACAAAGGAACATCATCGATAGGAAAATCGCCAACTGGCGGGTCAGCCAAAACAGGATCGACAGGAACATCAGCATGCACCAAACCATGCTCATGTACGGGATCGAAAGCAGCTGCCTGCTCTGGGGCTACGGCAGGCTCCTGGTCATCAAACGCCATGTCGAAGTCAAAGTCTGGATCGATGGGACCGACATGGTCAGCAGGGTCAACAGGGTCCTCCACGTGAGGGTCCATAGGGACGTACTCGATATCACGATCTGGATCAAAACCGGGAGGGAAAATAGGATCAGAATCCTCGATGTCCTCATGCTCAAAAACAAAGCTCGGCATAGGGGCGGCAGAAGACGCCTGGTCAGGGTCCGAGTCATGAACGAAATGTGGTGTGCTCGCCTCCTGTGATGGAACAGATGCCACAGACTCGAAAGAGTCTGGAACTGGGGAGTGAACGGGCGAGTCTCCGACTGGAGCACCGGCGATCATCAAGAGACCGCCAGCGGGTAAAAGAGCTGGATCAGGATCCTCGTCCTCGAATGGCTCATCCTCGAAAAGATCAATATCATCATCAGCCTCGGCATCCTGCATGAGCTCATAAGCTGGGTAAGAAGCGAGGGGAATCGGGGCGGGAATCGCAACAAGAGGAAGATCCTCAGCAGGATCACCAACGATGGGCTCATCAGCGCCGTCGGGTAATGCAAACGGCTGGAAGTCGTCGTCGTCTGTGCTCGTATAATCTGAGGTGTGCACCTCATGCTCTGATGACATAATATCATCCGACACCATGGGTAGTGGTCCGGTAGTATCTGAGTCTCCAGTGTCTGACGTGTCCATGAGTCTGTAACACAATCACAAGCATGCACAAATATCAGTAAATCAGGTAATCACACAAGTTACCACATAATAATCACGTATTCCTCCTAGTCCCACTAGCCTCCCAGCCTCCCAGACTGTCTCCCTAGTCCCACTAGACTACATTTCCCAGCCTCCCAGACTATCTCCCTAGTCCCACTAGACAACATTTCCCGGCCTCCCAGACTATCTCCCTAGTCCCACTAGACAACATTTCCCAGCCTCCCAGACTGACTCCCTAGTCCCACTAGACAACTACCTCGATCCAGTAGATCGAGCCTCGGCCTCTCAGACCGAGCCTCGGCCTCTCAGACCGAGCCTCAGCCTCCCAGACTGAGCCTAAAAATAATAAATAAAATATGCTCAACATTTGTTTATAAAAACGTTTTGGATCTGGACTTAAATGGTATGCAGTAAAAATGTTTTCGTGAGAGCCCTAGTGATCATAGTCTAGACTCAAGAAAGAATCCTAGTTCGCTATGATCAGAGCTCTGATACCAAGCTGTCACACCCTGGCTTTGCGAAAGCGTGGTTAATTTGGTGTGACTTCTTAATACCATAGCTTAATCATAACAAAGCTATATGAATTTAAAAATCATGCAAAGTCATCCATTGAAATAAAAATGTCAAACATTGTCTAAACGGGTAAACACCCGACAACCATTACTTGTCTTAATCATTACAACGCTACCATAATGCAAACATAAACATGGTTCAGGGACTATGGCTTGTCCAGGAAAGAGCCATAAGCCTTGAACCCCGGATGACTTTGAGTCTAATGCAGCGGAAAATCCTGCTAAACCGTGCCAGATCCGCAATTTCCTGAAATACATGTAAGTTGAAAAATCAACAATAATGTTGAGCGAGTTCATGCGAACGTGTATAAACAAACCTTTATTTTCATCAAAAACCTGGTATGTAGCAAATAAGGAAAAAGAGATCACCAATGGTTTGCAAGGCCATTGATATGTGTAAATGCAAGTAGGAAGGCTCAAACCTAGCAAATTTATGCGTCGGGAACAAAGTCATCCCAAGGTCCGTTCTGCTGGACCTGGGACTGGGCTCGCTACACCCAAATAGATCTACCGCTACTGCCCCTCGGTCCCCACCCTGAGGATTAATGACCTCAAGTTTCCGCCTACCCATTCACATGATCTAAAAGTAACCCTCCTTACGCTAAACATACCGTGTAATAAGTAAACATAATCATAGTAACATGTATTTCACCCCCGCAGTTTATAAAACTGAAAACAGTTAAGAGAAAAGGGGGACATGAACTCACAGTGAATGCGTCACTATATCAGTAATCCCAAATGTCCGAGTGCTGCGCAACGACCTACATGTGCTAATTCTATTAGACGGATGGCCGTGCTTTTAGCTTCATAGTTGATATTTTTGGGAAACGGTTAGACAACCGCTCCGTGTGTATACTTGGTATTTTACTTTCCTTCCCAAGGATGGGGGATTTAAATACATGTGTATTTATACTATCTTATTAAGTCCCACTTAATATATTTTTATTTCTTATTCCAAAATATAATTATTTTTCTCAAAAATAATATATTTCCTTCTTTACATAATTCTTTCCAAAATAATACGTTGACAACATACGTGTCGATGAATATTTCTGCGTAAAGCGTAAGTTACGTTTTAATGATTAGGTGGTAATAGAAATTACCGTTGTAACTTTTGTGCTCGTCGTATAAGCGTTTGTATTATTTTGGGTTCGGCAAAGTCTGTAAATATTATTTTTACTCTAAAAATAATATTTATATATTTTCACAAAATAATCATAAACAGTGTTGTGAAAAATATATTTATTGAATAAATATTTATCACGTTTATTTTTGTGAAAATCCCACCTCCGAATATTTAATAAAGTCATGGCGAAATATATTTTGTAAGTATTTCAAAAATAATAATTCTAACACTTGTAAATAATTCTAAGTGTTAGATTTTTAGAAAATTTCGCCAGAGTTTCCCCTATAACTGGAGGTGGCCACGCTTTCAAGCGTATCATTTTCTTTTACAAAAACATCTCAACAATTTATCAAACCAACCGAATCAATTTTTCCAACATATTAAACAAGTTTCAATATTTCACATTGTAGATTATTTTGCAAGGTCGCATTACCACATGAACTTGTAATTTTTCCAAGAGTCGTTTTGTAGATCACTTCATATTTAGTGGATCTATTCATAAAATAACTTAGTCTTGCAAAAACCCCGTTTTTAGAAACAATCACTCTTCACAACTTCCCGACAATTTTTGTAAAAACTGTTATTTTGCCGGATCTTTTATTTTACAAGTGTTTCTACACTTGTAGTTTATAGAAATCATATTTGTTCATACTTTACCCATTTTTATAAAAACATGATTTTCTCGACACCCGGTCCTACGAATATACCACTTGTACATCCGTAGATCGGCTCGTTTTAGATACTATTTTTCATGTCAAAACATTTTTTACACAAGTTCATGTTTCCCGTGTGGTGGAGTTTCACCTTTTAACCCTTGTACACAAGAAACAAGTGTATGTCAAGATACGCGATCCTAACAAAGTCGGGTTAAACGATGATGAGAGCCACCACATCGTAGATCGGGCCATATTAATCAACATATTCAAGTACTACGACTTTTACACGCGTTATGAGCTTTTATCCAACGATATACGCATTTTTGTAGACTTTAAAGTTTCATTTAGCGGGTTACCGATATTCAACCGACAAATATCCTTTTAACCACTTTAGACAAGACTAAAAATGAGTTTTAAACGTTATACCTCTAGCTCGGGGCTAGGGAAGATCTATGGCGAAAACTGCGTGGATAAAAGCTAACGGTAGAGGTCCTTCAACTTCCGTTTGTTCCGAGCTTCGTTGTAGGTGACCCTTGAGACTTGAGTATACTTGGAACTTGCAAAGCTCGAACCGACAAAGGAGGGTGAAGTGTGGGTGTGTTCGGCCGAGAAGGAGGGAGAGGGAGAGGGAGAGAGAGCTAAAGTGTGTAGTGTGTGTAAATGTGAGAGAGAGAGAGAGCTTATTTATAGAGGTTCTCGTTCTCGGTTATCGCGTAATCAAATTAAATATTCAAAAGTGTACTCTCCCCGGTCCCACTAGTTGGCCGATTTCATTAGAATGTAATGACATCCGGTTCGTTTTCAATCGTTCAGTTACGGTTCAGTTTAGTTAAGTGCGTTAAGTGTGAGGTCTAACCCCGTTAGTTGTTTAATGTGCTAATAAGCAGGTGTTAGGGTAATCAGGGACCCTAACTGGCTCAGAAATGTATTATTCTTAATCTTGGCAATATTTTCATGTTCCGGGTATTGTCCGGTTGTTCGGTCGGATAGTAATCCGTTAAAGTGCTTAAGATATCCATTAAGCGTCATAAATAATATTTTTAGCGACACAATTTATTCTGCAAGGTGTCAGGAATAATTCCTCATGTTTTGGCACTTTATTAATTAGCTAGTGTATTGATAAAAGTGCTGTGTTTCGTGCTTAAAGTATATTTTAGGCACATCCCGTCTCTATATCTTATTCCTAGAGACATAAACATACAACCCTTGTATTCCTACACACACTCTGGGCGTAGTAAAATATTTCTGGCTCATACAGGCCCTTAGAGGCAGTGTTTGCCTGATGCTGGCTATATCAGCATGTCAAATAAGTTATCCGTTCAGTTGCTACTGTGCTTTTGTGCATCATGTTTGTCACTAAAGTTCAGTAAATAAATAATGAAGTGACGGAAAAATCAAAGTATGATGCAGACATGTACAAGTATCAACAATCAAGTAGCAGTTTATCAGCAAACTCAGTTAAGCACAGTAATTAGGCAGCAATTAATAATTATTTAAGTCGTACGGATACCTGGTTTTGTGAGGGTTGTCACATCAGATTTTTATTACAGACAATTGTTTATTGTTGACCTAGGTCTTTCCTAGCCTCGATTTCACAGCAAAGAAAGCAAATAAGCATCCTAAGCATCTGTCACATACGTTAAAGTAAAAGTCGATACACAGAGTGTAAAGGTGAGCATACAAGTTTAATAGTTATAATAGAGTTCAAAATCGTTTACGCATAACCAGCACATACACAGTGTGAAATGGGGCATGTTAGTTATCGACATGAACCTATCGATACCAATGATTGCGGGTTGACTGCCCAAGGCAGTTCGCGATACATACTCACCACTGTGAGCCATGTAACTAGTTGTCCTTAACAACCCCTGAGTGAACAGGTGCTGAGTCCAAACTATAGTACTATCGTTTCTAAGGCAGGTAGACAACATTCCATGTGTAAACATAACAAACAAGCATTCATTAAGTCACGTATAACATGCGGTAACGGTTAGCGATAAAAGTCTTGCATAGTGTGTTCGATGTGATTTAGAATAAGTAATGTATGTAACACCCAAAAGTGCATAAAGCAAAAAGGGATCGAGTATACTCACAGCGATTGGTGGATTGAAGAGAGCGCTAGAGAGTAAGGTTAGCCTGATCAGAACGATAGCATAATGAATAAGCGACGCGTAAAACGATTCAAGTGTTAGTGGGTCGGACAGTGGGTCGATCAGATGGTGTCACGGCCCCCGCACCCGGTTTCACCTGGTCCGGGAGCCGCGGGACAGAAAACCCGTGGTGTTCATATTTACAGTGGAAGTCTTATCAGGATCATTTAAACTTGAAAATGCCCGGGTATTATTTATTTAATAATGCGGGATAAATCCCGTAATTTACAGTAGAGGAAATCTCATAGGAATTCCCTTATTATACAAAAACATGTTTATTTATTTATTTATTTATTCACTTGAGCCACTACTACAAGCTTGGGAGTGCTCCGTAGCACTTATACTTGATTCACAGTAGGTCACCTGGTTATCTTACAACGTTTTATTTTTAGACTATTTTACAAGATTTATATTTTACTATGATTATTATACACTATAACCACACCACCCCATGCAATCCTTATTTGTTGGCTTTTCAGAAACTACGTTCCCTCTCGTCGTATTTCCAGGAGATCTGATCTCCTACCTCCCGAATCCTATTTCCGGCATCCACCAGCTCCTCGCCATGGTGGCGGAGTTCAGCTAGGTTTCATTACTCATTGGTGGGTTTGGTATAGGTTCCGGGTCAAATTGAGGGAGAAAAGTGTTAGGGCTATTCATAATGTTTTGAAATTGCCAGTCGGCTGTCCACCACTCTTTTAGTGCTCCCGGTAAAGGTCTAGGGTGAACAATAGGGTCTGGAATGACAGGTTCTAGGTTAATAGGCAATAGAGCTTCAGCTGTGTAATTAAAGAGAGTTTCATCGGCAGGTCCGATGATATCACTAAGTGCTAGTTTACGCTCTAACTCTTTTTCCCAAGATAACATCTCTTGGTTTGATCTGGAATTCTCCCCAGTTTCTATGCCTTTCCATTTATCTTTTGGGTCGTCCTTTTTCATGGTCTTTTGAGTTGTTGGCTTCTTCCTGCGTACACGCCTCCAATCTACCCACCTGTGTCTCTTTTTCGCTACTTTAGGTTTTTCCTGAGGTTGGGCTTTAAATACCATAGGCTCCTCCACATCTGCCTGGTACCCAGTAGTGATATTGGTGATTTCCATATCTGTACTATGGATTGAAATATTCTGTAGGGCTTCTGATAGTTCGTTCATGCTGTAAGCACACACGAAGACGCACACAATCCTAAGTTAAAATTTTGTAAACTAAAGTTTCACAAAATCACAGAATGGCAATCAGATAAATTAAGTATTTCTAAATACTTAATTGGCTTAAACCAGTGGCTCTGATATCACCTTTCTCTGTCACGGCCCCCGCACCCGGTTTGACCTAGTCCAGGAGACGCGGGACAGAAAACCCGTGGCATTCATATTTACAACGTAAGTCTTATCAGGATCGTTTAAACTTGAAAATGCCCGAGTATTATTTATTTAATAATGCGGGATAAATCCCGTAATTTACAGTAGAGGAAATCTCATAGGAATTCCCTTATTATACAAAAACATGTTTATTTATTTATTTATTCACTTGAGCCACTACTTCAAGCTTGGGAGTGCTCCGTAGCACTTGTACTTGATTCACAGTAGGTCACCTGAAACATGTCGTAAAATATTTTGTCAGCGGGGAAATACTGAGTGAATCATTCATTGGATAAAATGACACATAGTTATAAATTACAGCATAAGAGCGATTACAATGGCACTATCTTATTTTTATCTGGCGCCGGTGTCACCTCTTGGTGACGATGGTCATGCCACTATTGGGTCCTTCCCCAAGTAGTGACGATTATCACTATTAGGACTTATTTGCCTAACCTGTGTTAGGGCTTATTAACCTAACCGTGAGAAATTAGTAATGTGCACAATACCCCACTAGCCAGTGATTCCAGATAACCACGACTTAATCCCTGTAATTATACGGGCAAGGTTTTGCCTAATGGTAAGCTGAATAACCTAGTTTAAACAACAATGCACACGAACCAGGTTAGTAACTAATACAGCATTTACGATACTCACGAGATACAACCCTCACAACGAATGACAAAGTGCCATAGTAAACATTCGTTGAATTAACGACGAATGACAAAGTATAACCCTAATGCAGGTAGCACTTAAGCATCCATTGGATAGTTTCAATCGATCGGATATTTAATCGTATGTAACAACCCTCGGTAAAACCGACACCTTTCGTAATAATTCCGACGCCCTAATATATATTTGTAAATACATCTATTTGTCTTTATATATGTGCCCCGTATTTTAAAACCGAGCCCAAAATAGATTATATTATATATAAAATAAATAAAAACAATAAAACTTAAGCTGAGGCGGGCCGCATAGGGCCTCACCTCAAGCTTAAGCGGGCCGCGCGAGTAGTAACTAGACTTTGCCAAAACCATAAGTCAAGGCGGGCCGCGTACAAGTATGGCTAAGTCCATGCGGGCCGCGAGCCTCCTGAATTGTGGCGCAACCTTGGGCCACCACCTGGCCCAACACGCGTTGAACCTAGGTGGTGACCCGGATCAGCTAAGCCTAGGCCCCTAGGCCAGGCGGGCCGCGTAAACCCCAGCCCAAACTCCACGCGGGCCGCGTGGGGACTCGATTTCACAACTATAAATAGAGGCCAACGGCCTTCAGTCTGCTTTCGTTCATTTTCTTTCTGTCTCTCTACACTTTTAAATAGTGGGCGTTATACCCGAGTTCAATATCCCCTAAAATAGTGAGGTTCTGCTACGATGTAAGTATTATAACCCCTGGAGACGTATTAGATACGCTGCCCGATTGATCTAGGGTTCCGTAACGGCTGTCGTGGTTCTGCCCGACGTAGTCGTTGGAATGCCGTCTCGGGGAGGGTATTACTAATGTTAAAATGGGTTATTATACTAACACACGTGCATTTGTGTAAATTATAGATATTCACCAGGAAATCATAAAGGAAAACCCTAAAATAGCAATGTGAGTTAATCTCCTTTTTCAATACTCATTTTTGTGAGTAATCTCCTTTTTGTTAACAGTTTTTACAAAACCTTAACCTTTTTACAATGCAATTTAGCAGTGATTGAGTCTTTGTAATTCTACAATTACTGCCGGTATGTTGGGGTTTTGTATACAAAATTGTAGTAACGTTACCATTGGACGACGAGTTAGCCAATGTGTAATATGACCCTCAGTCAGACTTGACACTACTGAATGAGTAATTGGGTAGATATAAACATCGTAATCGCTCTCAATACTGTGAAATGATAAAACCTATTTTGATTAAACTGAGATTCATTCACCAGTATTTCCCACTGACAAAACCTTTTTAAAACGCGTTTCAGGTAACAAAATGTGAAAGCCAAATAGAAGCCAGCTGGACAGCACTGAAGGCTTGGGAAAAGTGGCTATAAAAGTTACCTAAATAAAAGAAAGCGTTTATTTCAATAAAGTGGGAATTATCCCTGTATTTCAGTTTGTAATAAAAACTTGGGTTTTACCCATTTGTTTAAATATTATAAAACGAGGTGGTTTACTCTGATTTAAATATTTCCTAACTACGGTCCTGATGAAAATTTCCGCTGCCAATTAAATTAATAACGTGATACCACCGAAGCTGGCTCACGGCCGCCCGTTCCTGGGAAATAGGGATCGGGGGTTGTGACAGGAGGTGGTATCAGAGCTATGCCACTGATTCAGCCACAGAAGTGTTCCGCTGACATCAAAATTCAAAGTGTTAGGAAATAAATTCTGGAAATACGTGTATGATTGTAATTCTTGTTATGTGTTATCTGACTATCTGTTAGTTTACAGTATGAGCGACCAAGGACCCTCTGACGCGTATCGTCAATTGTCTGGTTCGCCTAGAAGCGAAGGCACCTCTTCTCAGCCTGCCCTCTCAGGGTACTCTGCTGACACGGAAGAAGGAATCTTTGTGTTTAAGGCTCAGTCTGAAGAGCCATTTCCTCAGAAAAAGAGGGGATGGTTCAGTAGGGGAGCACATGAGCGTAGGAAACGTCTGAAAAAGTTACAGGATCAGCGAGTGTTAGCCGCAGCCAAAAGAGAAACTGATGCTTATGCTCAGGATATGCTCAATAGAGGTATAGCTAATATCCATATTTTAGCAACCACTGCTGCTGACCCAAACCTGGAACAAATGCTAGCACCACAACCACAAAATCCTGACCAACCCATGGAAATAGAAAATCAAGTAGAAATGCCTGATTACAACCCGGAGGAGATACCCAGGATACCTGCACCCAATCCCCTAGACCCAAACAACTACGACCCCTGGTGGAACGAGGTTAGGGATTATGTGCAACAAAACCCAATTCAGGAAAACGTGCCAATGCCTAATCTAGGAGCTTACCCAGGGTTAGATCCTCAAGATCCCTACAACATTAGTGATGCATATGTTAGGGAAATCTTAGAGAATCCATACCCGTACCAGGTCCCTCCGTATCAGGAACCCGTACCTCAGTTTCCAAACCCAGTCCTAGAACCTGCACCCCCAATGAGTGCAGAAAATGTCCAAGAGCTTAGGACGTTTGGGGAGGAAATTCTAGAAAATAGTGAAAGGATGCGACAGGTGGGAGAGCGCCTCGTCTGGAAGTACGACGAGCGCAATATGGATTTCTGGATAAATCCATATCAGTGAAGGTGATGGTAGAAACAGTAATAATAATAATATAATAATATATGTGTGTACGTGAAAAAAAAAAAAAAACTACTACGGATGCATACTGTTAGTCGGTACTGTAATTTTAAATTCTGTACTGGTGTGTATTGATGCATACTATATAAAAAGAGTAAAAGTCGCAATGCTCGACGCTTTTGGTTAAAAAGTGTGTGTTATGTGATTGGCTATATGCAAATATTATTTGTGATATTAATAATTGGTAAATGTGTAAAATTCAGATGGCCGACCAAGGAAATCAAGAAAATCTGAATAACGATAACCAGAGTAACAATAACGTGGTTAACGAGAATCCAAACAACAATAACAACGGAAACCAAATGGATAATAGTGCTGTGCAGCATATTGTGGCACAAGGAATTATAGATGCGATGCCATTTATTATTCAAACGGTTCAAGAAGCGAATAATAAAAGTAAGCATAGCAGTAAGAGACCAACTGAACCAGAAAACAGCGTGAACAATGGATTCGTACTTCAAGCGCCCATTCCTAAAAGAAGAAGAACCATTCCGCATGGTTGTTCTTACAAAGAATTCTGGTCCTGCAAACCAATAGAATTCTCGGGCAATGAAGAACCCATTGTAGCTCTACGCTGGATAGAGAAAACTGAGGCAGTTCTGAAAATAAGCAAGTGTGCGGAAGAAGATAAAATAATGTTTGCCTCAAATCTGTTTAAGAATGCAGCCCTAGAATGGTGGAACACTATCCTCCAATCCAGAGGAAGTGATAGGATTTATAACATGGAATGGGAGGAATTTAAAAACATGGTAGAAAGGAAATTCTGCCCTCCCAATGAAAAAGAACAGATAGCAAATAAGTTCCTAAATCTTAGAATGATCGGGGTAGACAGTAAAGGTTACACTACCACATTCTTTGAATATGCTAGGATAGTACCAACCCTTGCGTCACCTGAACCAGTATTAATCTCCCGATACATCTGGGGATTAATTGGGGAGATTAGACATGTAGTCAAGGCAGCTAGACCCCAAACCATAGAAGAAGCTGTAGAACTAGCCAATACCTTGACAGACGAGTTAATCCGTACTAGGGAAGAAGACCAAAGGAGAAACCTAACCCAGAGGCTTACCCAAGAATTCCATTCTAGGAATTCTAACCGTAGAAATATAGGTTCTACATCTGCACCTTATTGCAAATACTGCAAAAGGAAGCATTCTGGAAAATGCTCCATATACTGCAATTTCTGCAAAATCTCAGGTCACAAGGAAGAAGATTGCAGGAAGAAAGCCAATAGCAGGGTATGCTTCAACTGTGGGGAACCAGGTCATATCAAGACCAACTGCCCAAAATTGACTCCAGCTGCAAACAACCAGAACCCTAGAAATGCTAGAGCATTCGTTTTGACTGCAGATGAAGCCAAGATGATCCCAGACGTCATTGCTGGTACGTTTTTAGTTAATGATATTTTTGCTAAAGTATTATTTGACTCTGGTGCAAACCAAAGTTTTATTAATACTTCGTTTTGCAAACTCCTAAATCAATCATTAACTAAACTACCACAAGAATGTCTAGTAGAGACCGCAAATGGAGAAACTGTTAGAATTTCTGAAATCTTACAGGGAGTAAGAATAGAAATTTCTAATCAAAAATTTATAGCAAACCTTTACCCAATGAATCTGGCTGGATTTGATGTTGTGTTAGGAATGGATTGGTTAATAGCCAATAAAGCCAGTATTTTATGTGATCAAAAGTTAATACAGATAAAATCACCAAGAGGTGAAAAGATCACAATTAAAGGAGATAAGCCATCTAGATCCACTAAATTCATCTCTGTGATGAAAACTGCAAGTTGTATAAGAAAAGGGTCTGTAGTGTATTTGATTTCGGTAATCACTAACACTAAAGGAAAGGAATTAAGAGATATTCCAGTAGTATCCCAATTTTCAGATGTCTTTCCAGAAGAATTGCCAGGACTACCGCCAGACAGGGAAGTTGAATTCAGAATCCATCTGCTACCAGGAATAGCACCAATTGCCAAAGCACCTTACCGTTTGGCACCCGCTGAAATGCAAGAACTGAAGAAACAATTAGACGAATTATTGGAAAAAGGATTCATACAGCCAAGTTCATCGCCATGGGGAGCACCAATATTATTTGTCAAAAAGAAGGACGGATCAATGCGTATGTGCATTGACTACCGTGAATTGAACAAAGTCACGATTAAGAATCGGTACCCATTACCGAGGATTGATGATTTGTTTGATCAACTTCAAGGAGCTCGATTTTTCTCTAAGATCGATTTAAGATCAGGATATCATCAATTAAAGGTACAGGAAGAGGATATTCCTAAAACTGCATTCAGAACAAGGTATGGTCATTATGAATTTACTGTCATGCCATTTGGTTTAACCAATGCCCCAGCCGCATTTATGGACATGATGAACCGAATATGTAAGCCATATTTGGATAAATTCATAATTGTCTTCATAGATGATATTCTAATTTACTCTAAAAGTAAAGAGGAGCATGCAAAGCACTTGCACTTACTTTTAAGTTTGTTAAGAAAGGAAAAGCTTTATGCTAAGTTTTCAAAGTGTGAGTTTTGGTTAGAACAGGTACAATTTCTCGGACATTTAGTGAATCATGAAGGAATTCATGTAGATCCAACAAAGATCGAGGCAATTACTAAATGGAAAACCCCTGAATCACCAACCGAAGTTAGAAGTTTCTTAGGATTGGCTGGTTATTATAGAAGATTTATTCAAGATTTTTCTAGGATAGCCATCCCTTTAACTAAGTTAACCTGTAGATCTGTTAAGTTTGAATGGGGAATAAAACAAGAAGAAGCTTTTAGAATCCTTAAGCAAAGATTAACCCATGCACCTATACTAGCATTACCAGAAGGAACTGAAGACTTTGTAGTCTTTTGTGATGCTTCAAAGTTAGGTTATGGATGCGTATTGATGCAACGTCAAAAGGTTATAGCTTATGCATCTAGACAGCTTAAGAGTCATGAAGGAAATTATTCAACTCATGATTTGGAATTAGGAGCCATAATTTTTGCCCTTAAGATTTGGAGACATTATCTTTATGGTAGTAAGTTCACCATTTTTACAGATCATAAAAGTTTAAGATATGTTTTCAGGCAAAAAGAGTTGAATATGAGACAGAGACGCTGGATGGAATTACTTAGTGACTATGATTGTGATATCCAGTATCATGCAGGAAAAGCCAATGTGGTGGCTGACGCTTTAAGTCGAAAATATTATGAAAAGCCAAAAAGAGTACGTTCTCTTAAATTAAATCTGCAAGTAGATTTAAATGAACAGATCAGAGAAGCACAAGAATCAGTAATCAAGGAAGATACTGAAAAATTAAAAGGAATGATTAAGGAATTAGAACAAGGAACAGATGGAATTTGGAGGTTCCATAAAAAGAGAATGTGGATACCTAAATTAGGAAACCTACGTCACCGTATATTAGAAGAAGCTCATAAGTCTAAATATACGATGCATCCAGGAAGTGATAAAATGTACCAGGATTTAAGGAAAAATTTCTGGTGGATAGGAATGAAAAAGGATATAGCAGACTATGTTTCTAAATGTTTAACTTGCTCTCAAGTTAAGGCTGAACATCAGAAACCCTCAGGTTTGTTACAGCAATTAGAAATGCCAGTTTGGAAATGGGAATTGATAACAATGGATTTTGTTACCAAACTACCCAAAACAAGAAAAGGTAATGATACAATCTGGGTGATTGTAGATAGGCTAACCAAATCAGCTCATTTCTTACCAATGAAGGAAACCTTTAGTATGGAACAATTAGCTAAATTGTATGTAAATGAAATCGTTTCATTACATGGAATACCTTTATCAATTGTTTCTGATAGAGATAGCCGTTTTACTTCTCATTTTTGGTCAAGTTTTCAAAGAGCAATGGGAACTAAGCTAAATCTAAGCACCGCGTATCATCCTCAAACGGACGGGCAAAGTGAAAGAACAATTCAGACAATGGAAGATATGCTTAGAGCTTGTGTAATTGATTTCGGAGGTAACTGGGATGAACACTTACCTTTGATAGAATTTTCTTATAATAACAGTTATCACACAAGTATCAATGCTGCACCATTCGAAGCACTTTATGGACGAAAGTGCAGAACCCCAGTCTGTTGGGCGGAAATTGGAGAAAAGCAACTATCTGGACCCGAGATAGTACAAGAAACAACTGACAAAATTATTCAAGTCAAGGAACGACTGAAAACAGCACGTGATCGACAGAAAAGCTACGCTGACAACAGATGTAAGCCACTAGAATTTCAAGTAGGAGATAAAGTATTATTAAAAGTTTCACCCTGGAAAGGAGTGGTAAGATTCATCAAAAGAGGAAAGCTAAATCCCAGGTATATTGGACCTTTTGAAATTATCCGAAGAATAGGACCTGTAGCCTATCAGCTACAACTGCCAGAGGAAATGGCAGGAATACATGATGTATTTCATGTATCTAATCTCAGAAAGTGTCTAGCAGACGAATCACTCATAGTACCTCTTAAGGATATAGAGGTTAATGAACAACTCAAATTTGTAGAAAAGCCTCTACAAATTGAAGATAGGAAAGTTAAGAATCTCAAGCACAAGAGATTAGTTCTTGTCAAAGTAAGATGGGACTCCAAAAGAGGATCCGAGTATACGTGGGAGCTTGAATCAGAAATGAAAAAGAAATATCCACACTTGTTCCAGTAGATCTCGAGGACGAGCTCTAAAACAAGGTGGGGAGGATGTAACAACCCTCGGTAAAACCGACACCTTTCGTAATAATTCCGACGCCCTAATATATATTTGTAAATACATCTATTTGTCTTTATATATGTGCCCCGTATTTTAAAACCGAGCCCAAAATAGATTATATTATATATAAAATAAATAAAAACAATAAAACTTAAGCTGAGGCGGGCCGCATAGGGCCTCACCTCAAGCTTAAGCGGGCCGCGCGAGTAGTAACTAGACTTTGCCAAAACCATAAGTCAAGGCGGGCCGCGTACAAGTATGGCTAAGTCCATGCGGGCCGCGAGCCTCCTGAATTGTGGCGCAACCTTGGGCCACCACCTGGCCCAACACGCGTTGAACCTAGGTGGTGACCCGGATCAGCTAAGCCTAGGCCCCTAGGCCAGGCGGGCCGCGTAAACCCCAGCCCAAACTCCACGCGGGCCGCGTGGGGACTCGATTTCACAACTATAAATAGAGGCCAACGGCCTTCAGTCTGCTTTCGTTCATTTTCTTTCTGTCTCTCTACACTTTTAAATAGTGGGCGTTATACCCGAGTTCAATATCCCCTAAAATAGTGAGGTTCTGCTACGATGTAAGTATTATAACCCCTGGAGACGTATTAGATACGCTGCCCGATTGATCTAGGGTTCCGTAACGGCTGTCGTGGTTCTGCCCGACGTAGTCGTTGGAATGCCGTCTCGGGGAGGGTATTACTAATGTTAAAATGGGTTATTATACTAACACACGTGCATTTGTGTAAATTATAGATATTCACCAGGAAATCATAAAGGAAAACCCTAAAATAGCAATGTGAGTTAATCTCCTTTTTCAATACTCATTTTTGTGAGTAATCTCCTTTTTGTTAACAGTTTTTACAAAACCTTAACCTTTTTACAATGCAATTTAGCAGTGATTGAGTCTTTGTAATTCTACAATTACTGCCGGTATGTTGGGGTTTTGTATACAAAATTGTAGTAACGTTACCATTGGACGACGAGTTAGCCAATGTGTAATATGACCCTCAGTCAGACTTGACACTACTGAATGAGTAATTGGGTAGATATAAACATCGTAATCGCTCTCAATACTGTGAAATGATAAAACCTATTTTGATTAAACTGAGATTCATTCACCAGTATTTCCCACTGACAAAACCTTTTTAAAACGCGTTTCAGGTAACAAAATGTGAAAGCCAAATAGAAGCCAGCTGGACAGCACTGAAGGCTTGGGAAAAGTGGCTATAAAAGTTACCTAAATAAAAGAAAGCGTTTATTTCAATAAAGTGGGAATTATCCCTGTATTTCAGTTTGTAATAAAAACTTGGGTTTTACCCATTTGTTTAAATATTATAAAACGAGGTGGTTTACTCTGATTTAAATATTTCCTAACTACGGTCCTGATGAAAATTTCCGCTGCCAATTAAATTAATAACGTGATACCACCGAAGCTGGCTCACGGCCGCCCGTTCCTGGGAAATAGGGATCGGGGGTTGTGACATCGTAGCAGCGATCGAGTTATTACCCGGTATTGTGGCAGCACCTCACTATATGAAAATTTAATTTTTGGACAGTGTATCTTCGTTTTCGATCGAAATTTTGAGCACGAATGAAAGTCCCATGCACAGGCTATTTATAGCCTGAAATTGGGTTTTACGCGGCCCGCGAGGCTGCCTAGTCTAGGCATAGGCTTGATGGGCCATGGGCCTTGTCACACCCCCAAAATCCACACGCGGAGTATCGCCGCATGGAAGCGTGACATGACCAGGATCAAGCCACCAATCATATTAAACATTATAAGTAATAAGTAAAAGTCATTCATCAATACGAAAGGTGTTCAAAAACCAAACATAATCAAGTGTGTAGCGGAAGCATAAATGTAAAACCCAAGGTAAGTAATAAGTTTGAAATGTCATAAATGTTTATCATGGCATCCACGATCCATGTCCCACAACGACTGCTCCTCCTTGTGCAAGCTCCATGAGTACCTAACGACCTGCAAGGCATGTAACAACGAGTCAACAACAAAGTTGAGCGAGTTCACAGTCGGTTGTTTAGTGGTAGTATTCGTTTCGTGAATCATGTGTTCGTTCTGTACCAGGTATCGTATAAATTTGTATCACGGTCTCCCAGACATGTTTGCGAAGATTAGTGGGGGTTTCCCATGTATCCTAGACTAGTTGTATTTGTATCGCGGTCTCCCAGACATGTTTGTGAAGATTAGTATTTGTATCGCGGCCTCCTAGGCATGTGTGCGAAGATTAGTGTTTGTATCGCGGCCTCCTAGGCATGTGTACGAAGATTAGTGGGGCTTCCCGTGTTTTACTAGTCTAGCTGTATCTATAGGTGTCCTACACCTAACGAGGTCAGTGGCACGTATCTCAGTAGTGATGTAAGTACAAGTAATCATTCAATCCCATTCCCAACCCCGGGAATCCCATGCCTTGGTAGGAGTGTGAACTCACCTTGGTTTGCTCGGCAGATACACAGAAAGGTCAATCAAGCTATATTGTGGTCACCCACGTCCTAACATAGTTACCATACAAGTCAGGTCTAGGTTCAAGTAATGAACGTATATGTTCTACACGTATCCTAACAAGTTGCAAGCAACAATGATCATGGCATACACATGTAATTATGGCAGTTAACATCAGTTCATACGAATTAAACAGTTAGCATACCCACAATTATACACAACCCAAATGTGCGGCCCAAATAGTTGGGCTCGTAACAGTATGCAAGTCCAAAACAGTGTGCACGTGTATATGGCCTCAAGTCGAGACTAGAGATCCTGAGTCGAGACTGTGCGGTCTCGAGTTGTAGCCTACGAGCTCTCGAGTCGCAACGGAGGAGGTCTCGAGTCATATGTTCATCACTCGAGACTAGGCGGTCTCGAGTCATGTCTCGAGTCGCAACAAGACTCGCAACCATGATCTCGAGTCATGTTGTTTGTGCTGGTGTGGTGTAGTCTTGAGTCGAGACAGTGGGGTCTCGATTCACAACCCTTGTCGAGATTAGAAGATGCAACAACTTCCTTGATTTTAGCTTCTTAATTCCGTAACAATTGCAAACAACTTTGGCAGTTTCAAACCGGATCAAACAACATTCAATTTAGAAATCAAACATATTCATTCCACCCTAATCATCATCTAATCAAGAACAATTAATCAGTATCATATGAGCCTACAACCGGATCATCCGACTAACGAACTCAAAGACTAACATGAAATCCTAAGTCATGATCTAAGCAAGAACAATCAATCTATGATCATGCGAAACATACGATCGGATCGCTAAACTAGCAGATTCTAAACAAACATGCACCCTAGTTTATGTGTACATCAAATCATCCGAATCATATCACATCTCGGTTCCTCATACAACATGTGTTCAACAATGATTTCTTCTAACAAGAACCCTAACCAATATACAGGTTTGTAACAATCCCCACGCCACCTAGCATTTAGTCATAACAACCGCACATCATGTAATACAAACAACAATAAACACTAACCGGATTAGAGAATAAAACAAGGGTTAATCCGGGCCGCAACGATCTTCAAGAGATGGAGGTGAGGTCGTCGGTTACAAGAGAGAGGAAGAGAGAGAGAGAGAGAGAGAGAGAGAGAGAGAGAGATGTAGGGTTTGTGTGTTTCTAGCTTTGCAAGTTATGAGAATCAAACTCCCATATTGGGTTATGTGTCTGCGTAAAAAGGGAAGTGGGCCGAACCCTTCACTGGGCTGCCCCTGGTCTCGAGTACAAGCATGGTGTGGGCCGAGAGAGGTATGTGGCGAGAGAGATAAGTAGTGCGGCCCTAAAGACTTGTGCGACATAGAAATCGTTGTGACCAAGTTTATAACACATTCATACATTCGTACATTCACGTAGCATGTAACATTTATACGTTAACATCAACATATCAGTTAATCAAATAGAGTATAAACACAAAGATAGGTTCCGAAATACGAGTTGTCACATTATCCCCAAGTTGAAAGAAATTTTGTCCCGAAATTTAGCATGCGGTTACTGAGGAAGCTAGTTAGGTTACGTGGTTTACTGGTTTTCCTGGGGTGTCACATCATCCCCCCGTTGATTTGGAATTTCGTCCCGAAATTCCGCAGTAGTAGCTTCAGCCTCAGTAGTAGCTGCATTGCTGCCGAACAACTGGGGATACTTGAGTTTCATTTGATCTTCTCGTTCCCAGGTGAACTCTGGGCCACGACGGGAGTTCCAACAAACTCGAACAAGAGGTATTCTGTTGTGTTTGAGGACCTTAACATCCCGGTCCGTGATTTCAACAGGTTCCTTGACGAATCACAACTGATCGTCGATAGTGAGCTCTTTCAAGGGAACTACAAGGGTCTCATCTGACAGACACTTCTTCAAATTCAACACGTGAAAAACGTTATGAACTCCACCAAGTTTTGTTGGCAGGTTCAGTTTGTAGGCCACCTTGCCTATTTTCTCGATGATTTCGAATGGTCCGACATATCGCGGATTGAGCTTGCCTCGTTTGCCAAAACGGACTACACCTTTCCAAGGTGAGACTTTGAGTAGCACTCGATCCCCAACCTGGAACTCGAGTGATTTCCGGCGCTTGTTTGCGTAGACTTTCTGACGGTCGCGAGCTGCCGCCATGCGTTGTCTTGTCTGAGTAATTCTTTCCGTTGCATCTACTACCAGTTCTGGACCTGTGATCTGACTGTCACCCACCTCTGCCCAACAAAGAGGTGATCGGCATTTACGCCCGTACAATGCCTCAAATGGAGCGGCTTGAATGCTGTGTGGTAACTGTTGTTATATGAAAACTCCATTAACGGGAGATGTTTTTCCCAGCCGTTGCCGAAGTCGATTACACATGCACGTAGTATGTCTTCCAGAGTTTGAATAGTGCGCTCAGACTGCCCATCCGTCTGAGGGTGATAAGCTGTGCTCATGTCTAACCGTGAGCCAAAAGATTTGTGCATTGCTTGCCACAGTTCCGAAGTAAAACGTGCATCACGATCTGAGATAATAGAGGTTGGCACCCCGTGCCTCGAGACAACTTCCTTAAGGTAAACATCTGCTAAGGTGGAAAACTTATCCGTTTCCTTTATAGCCAAGAAGTGTGTAGACTTTGTGAGTCGATCCACGATCACCCAAATAGTATCATTCCCACGTTGGGATCTAGGCAGGCCAGTGACAAAATCCATGGAAATTTGCTCCCATTTCCATTGCAGAATCTCTGGTTATTGGAGTAGGCCTGGTGGTTTCTGGTATTCGGTCTTGACTCTCGCACAAGTCAAACATTTGCTAACGTAAGTTGCTATGTGAGCTTTCATGCTATGCAACCAATACGTGGTTCTGAGATTGTGGTACATTTTATCCGAACCAGGATGTATTGAGTAGCGAGACTTATGCGCTTCATCCATTACAAGTTCGCGTAGGTTGCCGTAAAGTGGGACCCAAATGTGTCCTGTTACATAATAAGCACCGTCTTCCTTTTGTTCTAACCGTTGTCTTGAGCCGCGTAAGGCTTCAGCCCTGATGTTTTCTGGTTTTAATGCTTCTACCTGAGCATCTCATATCTGTGCAGGAAGACTAGACTGGATGGTAAGTTGTAATGCTCGTACGCGTCTAGGCGCAGTGTCTTTTCGACTTAGGGCGTCAGCCACAACATTGGCTTTGCCTGGATGGTACTTGATGGCACATTCGTAATCATTCAAAAGTTCGACCCATCGACGTTGACACGTGTTCAATTCCTTCTGCTTGAAGATATGCTCGAGACTCCTGTGATTGGTGTAGATTGTGCACTTGGTATCGTATAGGTAATGTCGCCATATCTTAAGTGCGAAAACAACAGCTCCCAGCTCTAAATTGTGTGTAGTATAGTTTCGTTCATGAACCTTAAGTTGACGTGACGCATAAGCAATGACCTTGTCACGTTGCATTAACACACATCCAAGACCTTGAATGGATGCATCGCAATAGACCACAAAATCGTCTGTGCCCTCTGGCAATGAAAGAATAGGTGCGCTACAGAGCCTATCTTTTAAGTGCTGAAAAGTTGTTTCCTGTGTATTACCCCAGTGATAGGTAACACCTTTCTGTGTCAGTAGTGTAAGCGGCTGTGCAATCTTTGAGAAGTCTTTGATGAACCTTCTGTAGTAACCTGCCATACCCAAGAACTAGCGAATTTCTGTTGGTGTGCGAGGTGCAGGCCAGTTCTTGATCGAATCTTTGAGAAGTCATTCATCAATACGAAAGGTGTTCAAAAACCAAACATAATCAAGTGTGTAGCGAAAGCATAAATGTAAAACCCAACGTAAGTAATAAGTTTGAAATGTCATAAATGTTTATCATGGCATCCACGATCCATGTCCCACAATGACTGCTCCTCCCTGTGCAAGCTCCATGAGTACCTAACGACCTGCAAGGCATGTAACAACGAGTCAACAACAAAGTTGAGCGAGTTCACAGTTGGTTGTTTAGTTGTAGTACTCCTTTCGTGAATCATTTGTTCGTTCTATACCAGGTATCGTATAAATTCGTATTGCGGTCTCCCAGACAAGTTTGCGAAGATTAGTGGGGGTTTCCCATGTATCCTAGACTAGTTGTATTTGTATCACGGTCTCCCAGACATGTTTGCAAAGATTAGTATTTGTATCGCGGCCTCCTAGGCATGTGTGCGAAGATTAGTGTTTGTATCGCAGCCTCCTAGGCATGTGTGCGAAGATTAATGGGGGCTTCCCTTGTTTTACTAGTCTAGCTGTATCTATAGGTGTCCTACACCTAACGAGGTCAGTGGCACCTATCTCAGTAGTGATGTAAGTACAAGTAGTCATTCAATCCCATTCCCAACCCCGGGAATCCCATGCCTTGGCAGGAGTGTGAACTCACCTTGGTTTGCTCGGCAGATACACAGAAAGGTCAATCAAGCTATATTGTGGTCACCCACGTCCTAACATAGTTACCATACAAGTCAGGTCTAGGTTCAAGTAATGCACGTAGATGTTCTACACGTATCCTAACAAGTTGCAAGCAACAATGATCATGGCATACACATGTAATTATGGCAGTTAACATCAGTTCATACGAATTCAACAGTTAGCGTACCCACAATTATACACAACCCAAATGTGTGGCCCAAATAGTTGGGCTCGTAACCATATGCAAGTCCAAAACAGTGTGCACGTGTATATGGCCTCAAGTCGAGACTGTGTGGTCTAGAGTTGTAGCCTACGAGCTCTCGAGTCGCAACAGAAGAGGTCTCGGGTCATACGTTCATCACTCGAGACTAGGCGGTCTCGAGTCATGTCTCAAGTCGCGACAAGACTCGCAACCATGATCTCGACTGTCACAGTCCTCGGCCCCGGTTTGACCCGGTTCAAGAGCCGCGGGGCAGGAATCCCGTTGTATTTAATTTAGGCGACAGCGGAAGTCTTTTAATACAAGATCTTTTAATACTGAAAATGCCCGCTTGATATATTACATAAAGTTTTAGGAATAGAATCCCATATTACAAAGATGATTTCACAAGGAAATCCTTATTTATCAAAACATGTTTCTTTATTTATTCACATTGAGCCACTTCTCTGAGCTTGTAGTGCTTCACGGCACTTTTCTTGGATCATATCAGATCACCTGAAACATGTTTGAAAAGGTTTTGTCAGCGGGGAAATACTGAGTGAATCATTCTTGTTTATGTAAAAATTATATTTATTTATAATTTACCGTATTAAGAGCGATTACAATGTTTCTGATATCAAACCAACTACCCACAGTATTTGTCACTCGACCCATTGGCCCTCCCGTTGTCCAAAGGTGATGATTATCAAGTAATGTATACAAAACCCCACATACTGGCTGTAACTTGGTGATTACAAAGACTTAATCCATGTAATTATAACTTTGGAAAATAATTTGGAGTTTTGTAAAACAGTTGATAAAAAGAGAATGACTCACATTGCAGATTTAACGAGCAAAGTATAAGTCTACTGATTAGCCGTGATTAACCTAATTTAAACACAATGCACACACAAACGGGTTAGTAACTAATACAGCAGTTACGACAATTCACGAGATCAAACCCTCACAATGATTTAACAAGTGCAATACTTAGCAATTCAATGGATTCACAACGAATAACAGAGCATAGTCCGAATTCGAACAACACTGAAATATTCAAGTTGAAATCACGATGAATAATCAAAGTACAAGCTCAATTTGAGCAGCACTCGGACAATCATTGGATAGTTATAATCGATCGGACGTTGAATCGTAATAGCGATCGTGTCACACCCCCAAAATCCACCCGCGGTTGACACCCGCTTCGAGGGCGTGACCGACCAGGATCCAACCATCAATTATACTGAATAGTTAAATTAATGATAAAAGTAATATTTACTAACCATACGATTAGCAAATATCGAGTTCAGAGTTTAAGGTTTCAAGTTTAAACAGAAATAAGTAGCGGAAGCATAAATAAATAGTTTTAAACATTGTTCATAAGGTAAGCATGATAAATGCCCAACACACAGGCCGACGACCACTACACATCCCAAGCAGCTGCTCCGGTCACTGGCCACCTGCAAGCATGCAGTAAAGGGGTCAACAATAATGCTGAGTGAGTTCACTAGTTGTCCAGTTTTAATTACCAAAAACTTGTTTCACCAGTTAATTTATCCGTTTATACATGCCATGGGGAGCTACCCCAAAAGTTAGCGACTAAACTGTTTTTCCAATACCGAACACTAAGTAACCGTTTGCGTTTCCGCAGGATGCCCCGATGTCAATGTTCTATCAGCATTGACGGATGCCTGAGTACATTAGTTCACGACCGATCCTGTACCATGGCACGGTGTGAGGTTGGTAAGACCTAAATAGCGCTATCAACTAATAACCCGTTCGCCTGGCACCGGCGACTAATCGGTATTATGTAGTAGGGACTTGAGTGATAGAGTTTCGTTTAGTGCCGTTAGTTGCAATCCGTATAAACAGTAATTAACTAAAAGGTTTCCCAAAAACCAGGGAAGAAAGTAAGTTTGTTCCCAGTAACTAGGGAAGGAATGTGAATAGTATCCCCTTTTATAAGGGGATAGAGTTGTTCTAGTCTCGTGTCCCAAACCACCGGGACGCATGCTTTTAAGTTGTGAACTCACCTTGGGTTGCTCGGTAAGATACGTTACTTGGTTAAGTGTGTTGGTCACCACGTCCTAGCATGGTTACCAAGTATGGGTCAAGTCGGGTACAAGTAAACACGTATAGCATGCATGTACACAAACAGTTAACAGGCAGAAATACAAACAGTAACATATATACATACAGTAGCAGATTAAAATGAAGTCCAGTCAATAGGAGGCCCAACAGTTGAAGCCCAAAGCAACAAGACAAACAGTCAAGGCCCAATAACATAAAACAGCCCAGTCGAAACTACTGTGGTTGCGACTCGCAACCGAGGTTGCGACTCGTAACTGCGGTCTCGGTCCGTCACGTTTTGGTTACGACTCGTAACTGGAGATTGCGACTTAGCAGGTGTGGTTGCGACTCGCAACCAGGTTTGATGCGTGCTGATTGCGACTCGCAATTGGGAGGTTTCGACTGATCATGCGTGGTTTCGAGTAGCGACCAAAGGTTGCGACTCGCAACCGTGATAACGTGCATGGCAATCCCTTCTAGAACCTGCAGTGTACGATCCAATGGAATTGCTATTTCATGTAAATGTTGTACTATGTCACTAAACATGTTTCTTGGTCGGTTTTGTGCACATTTTAGATCAAAATCAGCAGATTCAAAACTTTTTAGCAATATTCAAGCTGTTCATCATACATTCATCAGCCATATTCAAATTTCATTCATAAACAACCCAAAATCCTGTTTTAAACTCCTACTTATTTTTTCGGACAAAATCATAAACAAGATTAAACCCAAACATGCATTTTTAACAGCCACAATCATGAACATTAACTAACAATCAAGCATAAATCTTTTAACATCATCGGATAGCAAAACCCATCAACTTAAACAATATAACACTTCCTATCATGGTCCGAAACATTTAACCAAAACCATAACAAACCACAAACCGGATATCATAACAACAAACATCATACACATTCACAACAAACATCATCAAGAAGCCACCTTCCTTAGCATATTTATGAACATTCAAGCCTAATATTCATACTAAAACCTCTAATCACATCAACAAGCATAAAACCATAGCAATCATTAATAATCATGAACATAAAAACACTAACCGGTTACTCGGGGTTGAGAGAAGAGGGGTGTTCGGGTGGTCTCTTGGTTCGGCCGATCTTCCTTGTTGATAGCTCACTTGATCCGAGAGATATGAAGGAATGGGGAGATGATTTTGGTTGCTAGAAACTTTAGGGTTTTAGGGTTTAGTGAAGAAGATAAGAGAAGAGTGTGAGAAGAGAGTGTGTAAAATGGATAAGGGAGGTGGGGTTGGGTTTATATAATGTACCGAGTTGGGCTAGGAGGTTTCCGGGTTGGGTTCTCGGTTACAAGGCCCAACCGGCCCATTACTACTGTTCACTCGAGACCGTGGTCTCGAGTCGGGCTCTCGGGTTTGGTTGTGGTTTCGGGTTCCGGCTTATCTCACATACTCACCCACTCTCTTATATCTATTTATATGTACATACGTATAACACACTAGCACAAAGATCACATAGAACATCAAAACAATGCACAACTTTTTCATTTAATAGTATACGTACACGCATGTTACATCGAAAGATTGTCCGGGAAATTCCGAAGTGTCACATTATCCCCAAGTTTTAGGAACTTTCGTCCCGAAAGTTAAGGCAGCCACTGTCAAGCTAGCGTTAGTGAAAGCGTTTCAACGGGGTGTCACATCATCCCCCCGTTAGTTTGGAATTTCGTCCCGAAATTCGGCTGTAGCTTCAGTGCTGGGGTTTTCGTTAGGGAACAACTGGGGATACTTGTGCTTCATCTGGTCTTCCCGCTCCCAGGTATACTCTGGGCCACGTCGCGAGTTCCAACGGACTCGTACAAGAGGTATCTGGCTACGTTTGAGGGTTTTGATCTCTCGATCAGTGATTTCAATCGGTTCCTCAGTAAAGTGTAGCTGTTCATCAATAGTTAGTTCCTTAAAAGGAATCACAAGTGTTTCATCCGACAAACACTTCTTCAGGTTAGATACGTGAAAAACGTTGTGTACCGCACTCAGTTCTTCAGGCAGGTTCAATCTGTAAGCAACCTTACCAATCTTCTCGGTAATTTCGAATGGTCCGATATATCGCGGATTAAGCTTGCCCCGTTTTCCAAAGCGAACCACACCCTTCCAGGGTGAAACTTTGAGTAGAACCCGGTCACCGACCTGGAATTCTAGTGGTCTCTTACGCTTATTCGCGTAGTCTTTCTGACGATCACGAGCTGCCGCCATGCGTTGTCTGATCTGGGCAATCTTTTCCGTTGTATCGACTACCATTTCTGGGCCCGTGATTTGACTATCACCGACTTCCGCCCAGCAAAGAGGTGATCGGCATTTACGACCGTACAATGCCTCAAAAGGTGCCGCCTGAATACTAGTGTGGTAGCTGTTGTTGTAGGAGAACTCTACTAGCGGTAGATGCTTCTCCCAGTTCTTGCCAAAATCGAGCACGCATGCCCTAAGCATGTCTTCTAGGGTCTGAATGGTGCGTTCAGACTGTCCATCCGTTTGCGGGTGATAAGCGGTGCTCATGTCCAAGCGTGAGCCAAAGGATTTGTGCATAGCTTGCCACAATTCCGAAGTAAAACGAGCGTCTCGGTCGGAAATAATCGAGGTTGGCACTCCGTGCCGTGAAACTACTTCCTTTAAGTAAATCTCCGCCAAGGTAGAAAACTTGTCGGTTTCCTTAATAGCCAGGAAGTGTGCGGATTTGGTCAATCGATCTATGATTACCCAAATAGTGTCATTTCCGCGTTGTGACCTAGGTAGCCCTGTAACAAAATCCATGGAAATTTGTTCCCATTTCCATTGCGGGATTTCTGGTTGTTGAAGTAATCCTGCCGGCTTCTGATATTCTGCCTTGACTCTTGCGCAAGTCAAACATTTGCCGACATATGTTGCTATGTGGGCCTTCATGCCAGGCCACCAGTATGTAGTCCTCAAGTCATGGTACATCTTATCCGAGCCAGGATGTACCGAGTAACGGGATTTGTGGGCCTCGTCCATCACGAGTTTCCGCAAATCTCCAAAGAGTGGGACCCAAATGCGCCCTGTTACGTAGTAGGCGCCATCTTCTTTCTGTTCTAGTTGCTGTCTCGATCCTCGCAGAGACTCAGCCCTGATATTCTCCGGCTTCAATGCTTCAACTTGAGCATTTCGGATCTGGGTAGGGAGGTTAGACTGAATGGTGAGCTGCAACGCTCGCACGCGCTTTGGTATAGTGTCCTTTCGACTGAGGGCGTCCGCCACGACATTGGCTTTGCCCGGATGATACTTAATGGCGCATTCGTAATCATTCAAGAGTTCAACCCATCGGCGCTGTCGCATGTTCAACTCCTTTTGCCTAAAGATATGCTCGAGACTCCTGTGATCAGTGTAAATAGTGCACTTGGTACCGTACAGGTAATGTCTCCATATCTTAAGAGCAAAGATCACTGCTCCCAATTCCAAATCATGCGTAGTGTAGTTCCTTTCGTGTGTCTTGAGTTGTCGTGAGGCGTAAGCAATAACTTTCTCGCGCTGCATTAACACGCAACCGAGCCCATGGATTGATGCATCGCAGTAAACTACGAAGTCGTCAGTTCCTTCAGGCAACGAGAGAATAGGAGCGCTACAGAGGTTCTCCTTAAGCCTCTGAAAAGCAGATTCCTATGCTTCATTCCACTTGTAGGCGACGCCTTTCTGAGTAAGTGTGGTGAGGGGTTGTGCAATCTTCGAGAATCCTTGAATGAATCTGCGGTAGTAACCTGCCAATCCCAAGAATTGGCGAACTTCAGTGGGAGTCTTAGGTGTAGGCCAATTCTTTATCGATTCGATCTTAGCTGGGTCGACGTGAATCCCGTTCTTATTAACCACATGGCCGAGGAAATGGACTTCTCGAAGCCAGAAGTCACATTTCGAGAACTTGGCGTACAGCTGCTCGTTGCGAAGAAGTTCCAAAATAAGACGCAGGTGTTGTTCATGCTCCTCTTGGCTCTTTGAATAAATCAGGATGTCATCGATAAACACGATCACGAATTTGTCGAGGTAAGGCTTACATACGCGGTTCATAAGATCCATGAACACTGCAGGTGCATTAGTCATTCCAAAAGGCATAACGAGAAACTCGTAATGACCATAACGAGTTCTGAACGCAGTCTTGGAGATATCTTCGTCACGTACTCTCAACTGATGATAACCTGATCGCAGGTCAATCTTAGAATAGTAGCTCGATCCTTGCAACTGATCGAATAGGTCGTCGATGCGCGGGAGAGGGTAACGATTCTTGATGGTAACCTTGTTCAACTCACGATAGTCGATGCACATTCGGAATGTGCCATCCTTCTTCTTAACAAAGAGTACTGGGGCTCCCCAGGGTGATGAACTAGGACGGATAAACCCTTTGTCCAACAGTTCCTGTAATTGTGTAGAGAGCTCCTTTAGTTCTGCAGGGGCTAGACGGTACGGTGCACGAGCTATGGGTGCTGCTCCGGGAGCTAGCTCGATTTGAAATTCGACCTGACGGTGAGGAGGGAGTCCAGGTAGTTCCTCTGGAAATACCTCAGAATAGTCGCGTACTACAGGAAAATCTTCAATCTTCTTTTCCTCTTCGTGAGTGTTGGTGACGAGTGCTAGGATAGCGGTGTGCCCTTTTTGCAAACACTTCTGGGCTTTTAAAAGCGAGATAATGCCTGTGACTTCTCCACCTTTGTTGCCTTGAACGATGAGGGGTTTGCCAGAACGGTGAGGAATACGAACTGCTTTCTCCTAACAGAGAATTTCGGCGTGATGCTTGGACAACCAATCCATGCCGACGACGACGTCGAAGCTTCCAAGTTTGACAGGGAAAAGATCGATACTAAACGTATGGCCAGATAACTCTAGTGTGCAGTCGTGAATCATGTGTGAGGCCTCGATGTTCTTACCATTAGCTATCTCGACGGTATGCTTAGAACTTAGTAACGTAGGCAGGTGCTTAAGTTTCTTACTAATACGAAGGGATACATAACTGGCATCGGCACCGGAATCAAATAACACAGAAACATAACGATCATCAAGTAGGAACTTACCCGCCACGACGTTGGGGTCGTTCCTTGCTTCACCAGCTCCAATCACGAAAGCTCTTCCCCTTGCATTCCCAGCATTGTTGTTGTTCTGATCATTGTTCCCAGCTCCCTGATTGTTGTTGCGATTCTGATTCAGTTCAGGGCAATCCTTCCGCATGTGCCCTGTTGCCCCGCATTTGAAACATGCTCTGTTGTTTCCCTGCTGCTGTTGTTGTTGGGGTTGTTGCTGATTCTGCCTTGCTGGGAACTGACTCCTACAATCTTTGGCTTCATGCCCCACCTTATGGCATCGTTGACACTGACCCTTGCTGCATGCCCCATTGTGGTGCCTGTTGCACTTGTTGCATTTAGGGTAGTTTCCCCGGTAGCCACCCTGCTGCTGAGTGCCCTTGTTGTTGTCAGTTTTCCTTTGTTGAGCTGGGGCCTGAGTAGAGTTAGCATCCTTGCCCTGATTTCCATCCCACTTTCGTTTACCTTCACTAGAAGTCCCTTCTGTAGCACTGATCCTTTTAGGCAACTTGCCCTCTTCCACAGCCTGGTTAGTGAGTTTGTGGGCAAGACGAACCACAGGCTGTATGGCGGAATGACTGGCCGATGTTACGTGGCTCCTGATCTCTGGGACTAAGCCCTTGATGTACAACTCGATCCTTCGGTACATGGGTCTGGACATGTTTGGACAAAGTGCAGCATAATCGTTGGACAACTTGGTGTAGGTCTCAACCTCTGACCCAACCATCTTGAGATTGTAATACTCGTCCTCGAGCTTGTGAATGTCATCCCTGTGACAATACTCTTCTTTGATCATGTCCTTAAAATCTTCCCATGCAGTAGCATTCGCAGTCTCCAGACCAAGCATTTGAATTTGTGCCTTCCACCACGAAAGCGCACTACCCTCAAGGGTACCAGTAGCAAACTTCACCCAGTTTGCTGGAGGACATTCGCAGACAGCGAATACAGCTTCGACCTTCTCGATCCAGTGCAGAAGACCTATGGCACCCTCAGTGCCACTGAACGGAAGAGGTTTGCAATCCATAAAAGTCTTGAAGGTACAGACACGGGGTTGCACAGGCGCAGGCTGACCTGTTGTGAGGAGTGAAGCGAAACAGGTTTAGAGGTGAAAAGACGATGTGGCGGTAGGATCTAAACATCCTAAAACAACGGGCTTACCTATAGGGTGAGCTGCGAAAGCGGCAGCCACCGTGTTGAGTAAGTTAGCGAACTGTGCCTGAGACATGTTGACGTTTCCTCGTCCGCGTCCACTCATTGTCTTCATAACCAGAAAACATAGTATGAGTGTGGTGTCGTACATAGCGAGAATAAGATAGAAGAGAAAAAGAGTATCTATCTAATCAGGCAAACTAGTATGTATAGTAAAGCAGAAGCATAAGACAGCAAGCATGTAAATATGGGTCCGAGCTATGAGGTCAGATAAGTCGAGCCTTGTACTTGGAGTGTAGTGTCGTCATGAGTCACGGGTTATAGTCTGGTTTTTCTCAAAAAGATTTTTCCCCTTTTTAAAACCAAGTTCACTATAACCAATGGCTCTGATACCAATCTGTCACACCCCCAAAATCCACCCGCGGTTGACACCCGCTTCGAGGGCGTGACCGACCAGGATCCAACCATCAATTATACTGAATAGTTAAATTAATGATAAAAGTAATATTTACTAACCATAAGATTAGCAAATATCGAGTTCAGAGTTTAAGGTTTCAAGTTTAAACAGAAATAAGTAGCGGAAGCATAAATAAATAGTTTTAAACATTGTTCATAAGGTAAGCATGATAAATGCCCAACACACGGGCCGACGACCACTACACATCCCAAGCAGCTGCTCCGGTCACTGGCCACCTGCAAGCATGCAGTAAAGGGGTCAACAATAATGCTGAGTGAGTTCACTAGTTGTCCAGTTTTAATTACCAAAAACTTGTTTCACCAGTTAATTTATCCGTTTATACATGCCATGGGGAGCTACCCCAAAAGTTAGCGACTAAACTGTTTTTCCAATACCGAACACTAAGTAACCGTTTGCGTTTCCGCAGGATGCCCCGATGTCAATGTTCTATCAGCATTGACGGATGCCTGAGTACATTAGTTCACGACCGATCCCGTACCATGGCACGGTGTGAGGTTGGTAAGACCTAAATAGCGCTATCAACTAATAACCCGTTCGCCTGGCACCGGCGACTAATCGGTATTATGTAATAGGGACTTGAGTGATAGAGTTTCGTTTAGTGCCGTTAGTTGCAATCCGTATAAACAGTAATTAACTAAAAGGTTTCCCAAAAACCAGGGAAGAAAGTAAGTTTGTTCCCAGTAACTAGGGAAGGAATGTGAATAGTATCCCCTTTTATAAGGGGATAGAGTTGTTCTAGTCTCGTGTCCCAAACCACCGGGACGCATGCTTTTAAGTTGTGAACTCACCTTGGGTTGCTCGGTAAGATACGTTACTTGGTTAAGTGTGTTGGTCACCACGTCCTAGCATGGTTACCAAGTATGGGTCAAGTCGGGTACAAGTAAACACGTATAGCATGCATGTACACAAACAGTTAACAGGCAGAAATACAAACAGTAACATATATACATACAGTAGCAGATTAAAATGAAGTCCAGTCAATAGGAGGCCCAACAGTTGAAGCCCAAAGCAACAAGACAAACAGTCAAGGCCCAATAACATAAAACAGCCCAGTCGAAACTACTGTGGTTGCGACTCGCAACCGAGGTTGCGACTCGTAACTGCGGTCTCGGTCCGTCACGTTTTGGTTACGACTCGTAACTGGAGATTGCGACTTAGCAGGTGTGGTTGCGACTCGCAACCAGGTTTGATGCGTGCTGATTGCGACTCGCAATTGGGAGGTTTCGACTGATCATGCGTGGTTTCGAGTAGCAACCAAAGGTTGCGACTCGCAACCGTGATAACGTGCATGGCAATCCCTTCTAGAACCTGCAGTGTACGATCCAATGGAATTGCTATTTCATGTAAATGTTGTACTATGTCACTAAACATGTTTCTTGGTCGGTTTTGTGCACATTTTAGATCAAAATCAGCAGATTCAAAACTTTTTAGCAATATTCAAGCTGTTCATCATACATTCATCAGCCATATTCAAATTTCATTCATAAACAACCCAAAATCCTGTTTTAAACTCCTACTTATTTTTTCGGACAAAATCATAAACAAGATTAAACCCAAACATGCATTTTTAACAGCCACAATCATGAACATTAACTAACAATCAAGCATAAATCTTTTAACATCATCGGATAGCAAAACCCATCAACTTAAACAATATAACACTTCCTATCATGGTCCGAAACATTTAACCAAAACCATAACAAACCACAAACCGGATATCATAACAACAAACATCATACACATTCACAACAAACATCATCAAGAAGCCACCTTCCTTAGCATATTTATGAACATTCAAGCCTAATATTCATACTAAAACCTCTAATCACATCAACAAGCATAAAACCATAGAAATCATTAATAATCATGAACATAAAAACACTAACCGGTTACTCGGGGTTGAGAGAAGAGAGGTGTTCGGGTGGTCTCTTGGTTCGGCCGATCTTCCTTGTTGATAGCTCACTTGATCCGAGAGATATGAAGGAATGGGGAGATGATTTTGGTTGCTAGAAACTTTAGGGTTTTAGGGTTTAGTGAAGAAGATAAGAGAAGAGTGTGAGAAGAGAGTGTGTAAAATGGATAAGGGAGGTGGGGTTGGGTTTATATAATGTACCGAGTTGGGCTAGGAGGTTTCCGGGTTGGGTTCTCGGTTACAAGGCCCAACCGGCCCATTACTACTGTTCACTCGAGACCGTGGTCTCGAGTCGGGCTCTCGGGTTTGGTTGTGGTTTCGGGTTCCGGCTTATCTCACATACTCACCCACTCTCTTATATCTATTTATATGTACATACGTATAACACACTAGCACAAAGATCACATAGAACATCAAAACAATGCACAACTTTTTCATTTAATAGTATACGTACACGCATGTTACATCGAAAGATTGTCCGGGAAATTCCGAAGTGTCACATTATCCCCAAGTTTTAGGAACTTTCGTCCCGAAAGTTAAGGCAGCCACTGTCAAGCTAGCGTTAGTGAAAGCGTTTCAACGGGGTGTCACAGATCGAGTTATTACCCTGATTACGGCAGCACTTCGTGATTGTGTGTGTTTAATTGTACTATTTCAGCTCTAACTCGACGTACACAGAAGGTTTAGACGTCATTTCAAGGCCAGAAAGCAAGTGCCAAGGTCGGCTATTTATACACGAATTTTGGACACGCTTACGGACCGTATGCCTTATCCCTTACGGTCCGTAAGGGAAGCAGGTATGCTTACGGTCCGTAAGGCTTTTCCCTTTACGGTCCGTAAGGGACACCTAACCCTTATAGGGTAGCTAGGTTCGGGACTAGGCTTGCTGACTTTACAGTTTTGCAAGATTCTAATGTGACAACGAATTTATTTGGATAATCGTCTAACTAGGGTTTACCCCCTTGAGTTTTAGGGGCCCTGATCCCGATTCTGATTGTTCTGAAAATTTTAGGGTTTATGCCAAATCACTTGGGTGTCTCGATTAGGGTTTCCTTAATAGCTAATTATCATCCTAATTATTAATTTTAGTGAGAGTTGTTACATCCTCCCCACCTTAAGAAAAATCTCGTCCTCGAGATTTACTAGAATAAATGAGGATATTTGCACTTCATTTCTGATTCCAGCTCCCAAGTGTATTCCGGTCCTCTTTTTGATTTCCATTTGACCTTGACCAGCAGTAGTCGTTTGTGTTTGAGAAACTTGACTTTTCTATCTTCAATCTGTAGTTGTTTTTCTACGAATTTCAGCTTTTCGTTTGCCTCTACATCTTGAAGAGGTACTACCAAGGATTCGTCTGATAAACATTTCTTGAGATTGGATACATGAAATACATCATGTACTCCAGCTAGTTCTTCTGGTAGTTGTAAACGATAAGCAAGTGGTCCTATTCGTTGGATTACCGGAAAAGGTCCTATGTACCTTGGACTCAGTTTTCCTTTCTTACCGAATCGTACTACTCCTTTCCAAGGAGAAATTTTCAAGAGTACTTTGTCTCCTATTTGAAATTCTATTGATTTGCTGCGATTATCTGCATAGCTCTTCTGACGATCTCGAGCTGTTTTCAGTCTTTCCTTGATCTGAGTTATTTTGTCAGTAGTTTCTTGTACAATCTCCGGACCTGATAATTGACTTTCTCCTATTTCTGCCCAACAAACTGGGGTTCTGCACTTGCGTCCATTCAGTGCTTCAAATGGAGCAGTTTCAATGCTTGAATGATAACTGTTGTTATAGGAGAATTTAATTAAGGGTTGGTGGCTATCCCAATTTCCACCAAAATCTATCACACATGCTCGGAGCATGTCTTCCAAAGTTTGTATCGTCCTTTCACTTTGTCCATCTGTTTGTGGATGATATGCAGTGCTCAAATTTAGTCGAGTTCCCATTGCTTTTTGGAAACTAGTCCAGAAATGAGAAGTAAAACGACTATCTCTATCTGATACAATGGAGAGTGGAACTCCATGTAAGGATACTACTTCGTCTACGTACAACTTTGCTAACCTTTCCATACTAAAGGTTTCTTTCATTGGTAGGAAATGAGCTGATTTGGTTAATCGATCCACAATTACCCAAATTGCATTATTACCTTTTCTGGTTTTGGGTAACTTAGTAACAAAATCCATTGTTATGAGTTCCCATTTCCACACTGGCATTTCCAATTGTTGTAGGAGTCCTGAAGGTTTCTGGTGTTCGGCCTTAACTTGTGAACAGGTTAGACACTTAGATACGTATTCGGCTATATCCTTTTTCATTCCTATCCACCAGAAATTGTTTCTTAAATCTTAGTACATCTTATTGTTCCCTGGATATACGGTATACCTAGATTTATGAGATTCTTCTAAAATCTTATTTCTTAATTCTCCTTGCCTAGGTACCCAAATTCACTTCTTGTGGAATCTCCAAATTCCATCATTTCCTTGTTCTAATTCTTTTATGTAACCTTTCATTCCTTCAGCATCGTCCTTGATTGATGTTTCCTGAATTTTCTTCAATTGCTCCATTAAATCTACTTGTAGATTTAATCTAAGAGCACAGACTCGCTTTTGCTTCTCACGATACTTACGACTTAAGGCATCTGCGACTACGTTCTCCTTTCCTTCGTGATATTGAATATCACAGTTGTAATCGCTTAGGATTTCCATCCATCTCCTTCGCCTCATATTTAACTCTTTTTGCCCAAATATGTACCTTAAACTTTTATGGTCTGTATAAACAGTAAACTTACTTCCATACAGATAGTGTCTCCAGATTTTAAGGGCAAAAATTATGGCTCCTAATTCCAAGTCATGGGTCGTATAATTTTCTTCGTGCTTTTTCAATTGCCTAGAGGCATACGCAATTACCTTCTTGCGTTGCATTAGCACACATCCAAATCCTAACTTTGAGGCATCACAATATACTTCGAAATCTTCTGTTCCTTTAGGTAAAGCTAAAATTGGAGCATTCGTCAATCGGTGCTTTAAAATCTTAAAAGCTTCTTCTTGTCTAGATCCCCATTCAAACTTAACGGTTTTGCAGGTTAACTTAGTCAAAGGTACAACTATCTTAGAGAAATCCTTAATAAATCTTCTGTAGTACCCAGCTAAGCCTAGAAAACACCTAATTTCCATGGCTGTTTGTGGGACCTTCCATTTAGTGATTGCTTCTATTTTAGCAGGATCTACATGAATTTCTTCGTGATTTACTACATGACCTAGAAATTGCACTTCTTGCAACCAAAATTCACACTTCGAGAATTTGGCATAAAGCTTTTCTTTTCTTAACAAAGTTAAGAGTACATGTAGGTGCTCACAGTGTTCCTTTTGACTTTTGGAATAAATAAGTATATCGTCGATGAAAAGGATCACAAATTTATCCAAGTATGGTTTACAGATTCGGTTCATCATATCCATGAATGCTGCTGGGGCATTCGTTAGTCCAAAGGGCATGACTGTAAACTCATAATGACCATACCTAGTTCTGAAAGCAGTTTTAGGTATGTCTTCTTCTTGTACTTTCAGCTGGTGATATCCGGATCTTAGGTCTATCTTAGAAAAATACCTAGCGCCTTGGAGTTGATAAAAAAGATCATCGATCCTAGGTAATGGGTATCGATTCTTAATTGTAACCTTATTCAGTTCTCTATAATCAATACACATTCGCATCGATCCATCTTTCTTTTTCACAAACAACACTAGTGCTCCCCAAGGGGATGAACTTGGTTGTATAAATCCTTTGTTTAGTAATTCATCTAATTGCTTTTTCAATTCTAGCATTTCGGTGGTGCTAATCGATAAGGTGCTTTAGCTATTGGTGTAGTTCCCGGAATTAAATGAATTCTAAACTCTACTTCTCTATCAGGTGGTAATCCGGGTAGTTCTTCTGGAAAAACATCTGAGTATTCTGAGACTACAGGGATGTCCTGAAGTTCCTTACTTTTAGCGTTAATGATTACGGAAATCATATACACTATTTCTTGTTTTCTCAAATAACTAGCCAATTTCATTACTGAGATGAATTTTAGTGGCTTTCGAGGTCTATCTCCTGTAATTACAATCACCTCTCCTGTGGGGGTTTGAATTTCTACAGAATTCTTATCACATAAGATTCGGGCATGGTTGGTTACTAACCAATCCATTCCTAATACCACATCGAATCCAGCTAATTTCATAGGTAATAGGGTTGCAGAAAACTTATGGCCTAATAGTTCTATCTTTCTTTCTTGCAAAATTTTATCTATGTTAACAGAATTTCCTTCTGCTGTTTCAACTGTAAAAATTTGCCTAAGGTTGGTTAAAGGTAAATTAAGAGCTTGGCAAAATGAAGTATTAATAAAACTTTGGTTTGCACCAGAGTCAAATAATACTTTTGCAAACACGTCGTGAACTAGGAACGTACCAGCTATCACATAAGGGATGAGTTCAGCTTCTTGAGTGGTTAGCTGGAATGCTCGTGCATTCTTCTTAATGGTTCCATCGGCTGACTTGCCTTTGTTATCTGTTGGTTTAATTAGCTTAGGACATTCTGGTCTAAAATGTCGGTTTCTCCACAGTTGAAACAGACTGTTGTCTTCTTTCTACAATTTTCTTCACGATGTCCTACGGCTTTGCAAAAATTACAAGTTACATTGCATCTTCCAAAATGTTTCCTTCTGCAATTCCTGCAAAATGGCGAGGTTGAAGATTGCCCTGTTCCTCTTCTCTTGAAACTGGTATTATTACCCGTACGAACTCCTTGGGTAATTTTCTGAACCAAGTCCTTCTTCCTATTTTCGTCTCTAGTGCAAATTAGTTCATCAGTTAGGGTATTAGCTAATTCCACAGCATCGTCAATAGTACGAGGTCTCGCAGCTTTAACGATGTTACAGATTTCACTAATTAATCCCCAAATGTAACGGGAAATAAGTACTGGTTTTGGCGAAGCCAGTGTTGGTACCACTCTAGCGTATTCAAAGAATGTCGAAGTATAACCGCGACAATCTACTTCCGTCATACGATGATTTAGGAACTTATTCGCCATTTGTTCCTTTTCATATTCGGGACAGAATTTTCTTTCTACAAGACTTTTAAATTCTTCCCAGCTCATGGCATAGGCTATTCTTCTTCCCTTTGCCTGTAATACGGTGTTCCACCATTCTAGTGCCCCTTCTTTGAACAGGTTTGAAGCATACATGACCTGATCTTCTTCGGCACATTTGCTTATTGCAATTACTGCTTCGGTTTTCTCTAACCAACGCAGTGTTGCAGTTTCCCTTTCATTACCTGCAAATTCAGCGGGTTTGCAAGCAAGAAATTCTTTGTAAGTGCAACCAGGCGTTGCAGCTTTCATTTTCTTAGGAAATGGGGCCTGCTGTGGATCGTTATCATGATTGTCATGATTGCCTCCTCCGTTTACACTATGGCTAAAATTATCTTCCTGAGTACGGTTACTAGGAATGATTTGTTGCGGATCAACAGGTTTCTGAGCAGCAGCCACGATTGCTGGAATAGCATTAGCTATCCCTTGAGTAATGATATTCTCAATATCTTGTCTAGTCATATACTGGTTTTCCTGGTTTTGCTCAGATTGATTTTCTTCATTAACTGGCTCATTATTAGCGTTTTCCATCTGATGATTTTATAGATATAACTTTATTAGTGTCAAATAATTGATAATTTAACAAAACAATTGCACGTAATCACATAATCTTATCACAACACATCTATAGCCAAAATTGTCGATTTCTCGACTTCTATTTTGTTGGATAGATTATATAGGCGTCAATACACACTATCTATCTTCCAAGGTTTTATTTCTCATTTTACAAAGTTAGATTTTACTACTACTGCTATTATACAGACATTCTTTCCTACCCACTATTCTTTAACTGGCAGTTCAGTAGCGACGCTCCCCCTCGTCGTACTTCCAGGAGATTTGTTCCCCTATTTCCCTGATCCTATTTCCTGTACCTATCAGCTCTTCTCCGAACTGTTGAAGTTCGGCTAAGTTTTCATAGCTCATTGGTGGATTGGGGATTGGTTCTGGATCAAATTGTGGAAGTAAAGTATAGGGACTATTGATTATATTCTGAAACTGCCAATCGTTAGTCCACCACTCTTCCATTTGGCCTAAAGATCGTCTGTGAATTAGAGGGTCTGGGATGGCTGGTTCCGAATTCGCTGGAAATTTGATTGTGGCCGGATAAGGGTACAGATTATTGTGGATAGGGCTTATGACATCACAGTTTGCCAGTAGACGATCTATTTCGTCTTGGAACGTAATTTCTTCAGATTGTTTCGAGCTCTCTCCGATTTCTATTCCCTTTTGCCTAACGTCCTGCCTTATTTCTATCTCGGATTGCTTAGAACTCTCTCCAGTCTCTATTTCTTTTCCTTTGCTTACAGGATTTTCTATTTTAGGAAGTTTCTTAGTTGCTGGCTTCCTCCTGCGTAGTTTCCTCCATCCTACATATCTTCTTTTCTTTTTTAGGTTTGGCTTTTTCCAGCGGTGGAGCTTGGAATTCCAGTGGTTCCTCTATGTCAGCAATATAACCAGTAAAGTCGTGGGAGACTTCAATTGGTACTAGGTAGAGGTTGAGATTCTGAAATGCTTCCGATATCTCATTCATGCTGCATAGCATATATGCAAAATGCACAAAATGCCAAGTTAAAACTTTGGAACAAAGTTTTACAAAATAAACATTGAAGTTTTATTGCATACTAATTTGTACAGAGGATAACAGGAAAGAAACACACTAGGATTTATTTATTTAGTGGGTAGTAATTTTCTACTAGACTATGCTTATTAGTGACTTAGAGGTTTGCATTTTCTGCTACGGTAGCTAGCATATACAAATCTGCCCATTTTTCATCTAATTTATCTTCCCAGGGTGGACTATTGTCTAGTTCCTGGATTTCTGGATTAAATCTCACTTTCTTGGTTTGGGGTTTCTGACTTTTCCTAATAATCGAATTTCTTTTCTCTGGGGTGAGAGGATTTTCATATTGTGCCTTTCGGACAAAAATCCCTTCTTCTAGGTTTGTTGGGTATTTGGAGGTAGAGGTTCCTTTTTCTGTGGATGCAGTATCTAATTTATGGTAGATAGCAGAAAGCTTTTGTTTACCCATACTGTATCTAACAAATAACCAATTAATAAAACACATAACTATAAAATGGTAATTAGTAAAATTAAGTATTTTGTTAAATACTTAATTTATCAGTAATAGGCTTAAATCAGTGGCTCGATCAGTGGCTCTGATACCACCTTTTCCTGTCATGACCCTCGGCCCCGGTTTGACCCGGTTCAAGAGCCGCGGGGCAGGAATCCCGTGGTATTTAATTTAGGCGACAGCGGAAGTCTTTTAATACAGGATCTTTTAATACTGAAAATGCCCGCTTAATATATTACATAAAGTTTTAGGAATAGAATCCCATAATTTACAATAAGATGATTTCACAAGGAAATCCTTATTTATCAAAACATGTTTCTTTATTTATTCACATTGAGCCATTTCTCTGAGTTTGTAGTGCTTCACGGCACTTTTCTTGGATCATATCAGATCACCTGAAACATGTTTGAAAAAGGTTTTGTCAGCGGGGAAATACTGAGTGAATCATTCTTGTTTATGTAAAAAATCACATTTAGTTATAATTTACAGTATTAAGAGCGATTACATTGTTTCTGATATCAAACCAACTACCCACAGTATTTGTCACTCGACCCATTGGCCCTCCCGTTGTCCAATGGTGTCTGTGACTACGGTCATATCACCCATTGGCTAACTCGTTGTTCAATGGTGACGATTATCAAGTAATGTATACAAAACCCCACATACTGGCTGTAAGTTGGTGTTTACAAAGACTTAATCCCTGTAATTATAACTTTGGAAAATAATTTGGAGTTTTGTAAAACAGTTGATAAAAAGAGAATGACTCACATTGCAGATTTAACGAGCAAAGTATAAGCCTACTGATTAGCCGTGATTAACCTAATTTAAACACAATGCACACACAAACGGGTTAGTAACTAATACAGCAATTACGACAATTCACGAGATCAAACCCTCACAATGATTTAACAAGTGCAATACTTAGCAATTCAATGGATTCACAACGAATAACAGAGCGTAGTCTGAATTCGAATAACACTCAAATATTCAAGTTGAAATCACGATGGATAATCAAAGTACAAGCTCAATTTGAGCAGCACTCGGACAATCGTTGGATAGTTATAATCGATTGGACGTTGAATCGTAATAGCGATCGAGTTATTACCGTGATTGCGGCAGCACTTCGTGATTGTGTGTGTTTAATTGTACTATTTCAGCTCTAACTCGACGTACACAGAAGGTTTAGACGTCGTTTCAAGGCCAGAAAGCAAGTGCGAAGGTCGGCTATTTATACACGAATTTTGGACACGCTTACAGACCGTATGCCTTATCCCTTACGGTCCGTAAGGGAAGCAGGTATGCTTACGGTCCGTAAGGCTTTTCCCTTTACGGTCCGTAAGGGACACCTGACCCTTATAGGGTAGCTAGGTTCGGGACTAGGCTTGCTGACTTTACAGTTTTGCAAAATTCTAATGTGACAACGAATTTATTTGGATAATCGTCCAACTAGGGTTTACCCCCCTTGAGTTTTAGGGGCCATGATCCTGATTCTGATTGTTCTGAAAATTTTAGGGTTTATGCCAAATCACTTGGGTGTCTCGATTAGGGTTTCCTTAATAGCTAATTATCATCCTAATTATTAATTTTAGTGAGAGTTGTTACATCGAGTCATGCTGTTTGTACTGGTGTGGTGTGGTCTCGAGTCGAGACAGTGGGGTCTCGACTCACAACCCTTGTCGAGATCAGAAGATGCAACAACTTCCTTGATTTCAGCTTCTTAGTTCTGTAACAATTGCAAATAACTTTGGCAATTTCAAACTGGATCAAACAACATTCAATTCAGAAATCAAACATATTCATTCCACCCTAATCATCATCTAATCAAGAACAATTAATCAGTATCATATGAGCCTACAACCGGATCATCCGACTAACGAACTCAAAGACTAACATGAAATCCTAAGTCATGATCTAAGCAAGAACAATCAATCTATTATCATGCAAAACATACGATTGGATCGTTAAACTAGCAGATTCTAAACTAACATGCACCCTAGCTTATGTGTACATCAAATCATCCGAATCATATCACATCTCGGTTCCTTATACAACATGTGTTCAACAGTGATTTCTTCTAACAAGAACCCTAATCAATATACAGGTTTGTAACAATCCCCATGTCAACTAGCATTTAGTCATAACAACCGCACATCATGTAATATAAACAACATTAAACACTAACCGGATTAGAGAATAAAACAAGGGTTAATCCGAGCCGCAACGATCTTCAAGAGATGGAGGTGAGGTCGCCGGTTACAAGAGAGAGAAAGAGAGAGAGAGAGAGAGAGAGAGAGAGAGAGATGTAGGGTTTGTGTGTTTCTAGCTTTGCAAGTTATGAGAATCAAACTCCCATATTGGGTTATGTGTCTGCGTAAAAGGGGAAGTGGGCCAAACCCTTCACTTGGCTGCCCCCTGGTCTCGAGTACAAGCATGGTGTGGGCTGAGAGAGGTATGTGGCGAGAGAGATAAGTAGTGCGACCCTAAAGACTTGTGCTACTTAGAAATCGTTGTGACCAAGTTTATAACACATTCGTACATTCACGTAGCATGTAACATTTATATGTTAACATCGACATATCAGTTAATCATATAGAGTGTAAACACAAAGATAGGTTCCGAAATACGAGTTGTCACAGGCCTAGGCTACCAAATGGGTTATACGTGGCCCGGATGCTTATCCGGATGAATTTCAAGTTGACGCGGTCTGTGTAAAGACAAGTTTAACCTTTACGCGGCCCGCCTGGACTCCTAAAACTTATCCAGTTTAATCAATAAGTTGTATCGGCCCGCGTAAGGTTAAGCTATCCCTTACGCGGCCCGCCTAAAACTCATTTTTCTTGTTTTCTTGATTTTTCAAGCTGGTTAGGGTTTTAGGGGTCCGGGTTTTCATGTATGGATAGATTAGGGACATTTTAGAAGGTCCTTACATCCTCCCCACCTTAATTAAAATCTCGTCCTCGAGATTTATTGAAATAAGTGTGGATATTTGCGTTTCATCTCTGATTCTAGCTCCCAAGTATATTCAGGTCCTCTCTTTGAATCCCATTTGACCTTGACCAGCACTAGTCGCTTGTGTTTAAGAAATTTAATCTTTCTATCTTCTATTTAAGTGCACGAACTCGCTTTTGTTTTTCATGATACTTACGACTTAAGGCATCTGCAACTATATTTGCTTTTCCCTCATGATATTGAATATCACAGTCGTAATCGCTTAGAATTTCCATCCATCTTCTTTGTCTCATGTTCAGTTCTTTTTGCCCAAATATGTACCTTAAACTTTTATGATCCGTATAGACAGTAAACTTACTTCCATACAGATAATGTCTTCAAATCTTAAGGGCAAAAATTACCGCTCCTAATTCTAAGTCATGAGTCGTGTAGTTTTCCTCGTGCTTTCTCAATTGCCTTGACGCATAAGCAATTACCTTTTTGCGTTGCATTAACACACATCCTAATCCTAGCATAGAAGCATCGCAATAGACTTCAAAATCTTCTGTTCCTTCTGGTAATGCTAAGATTGGGGCATTCGTTAACTTTTGCTTTAAAATCCTAAAGGCTTCCTCTTGTCTGGGTCCCATTCAAATTTTACGGCTTTACATGTTAGCTTAGTTAATGGAACTGCTATCTTAGAAAAATCTTTAATAAAGCGTCTATAGTATCCAGCCAATCCTAGAAAACTTCTAACTTCCGTAGCCGATTGCGGGCCTTCCATTTGGTGATCGCTTGTATCTTGGAGGGATCTACGTGAATACCTTCGTGATTCACCATGTGTCCTAAAAATTGTACTTCTTGGAGCCAGAATTCACAATTTGAGAATTTGGCGTAAAACTTTTCCTTTCTTATCAAAGTTAAGAGTGCATGCAGGTGCTCACAATGTTCCTCCTGACTTTTGGAGTAAATAAGTATATCGTCGATGAAAACGATTACAAATTTATCCAAACACGGTTTACAGATTCTATTCATCATGTCCATAAACACTGCTAGAGCATTTGTTAATCCGAAGGGCATGACTGTAAACTCGTAATGTCCATACCTAGTTTTGAAAGCAGTTTTAGGTATGTCTTCTTCCTGTACTTTTAATTGATGATATCCGGAGCGCAAATGTATTTTGAAAAAATATCTAGCTCCTTGCAATTGATCAAAAAGATCATCAGTCCTAGGTAATGGGTATCGATTCTTAATTGTAACCTTGTTTAATTCCCTATAGTCGATACACATTCTCATTGATCCGTCCTTCTTCTTTACAAACAATACTGGAGCTCCCCACGGAGAGGAACATGGTCGTATAAACCCTTTACTTAGTAATTCATCTAACTGTTTCTTTAATTCCTACATTTCAGTAGGTGCTAACCGATAGGGTGCCTTGGCTATCGGTACAGTTCCTGGAATTAGATGAATTCTAAATTCTACATCCCTATCGGGTGGTAAACCTGGTAGGTCTTCTGGAAAGACATCTGGGTATTCTGATACTATCGGAATGTCCTCCATTTTCTTATTTTTGGTATCAACAACTACTGAAACCATATATGCTATTCCTTGTTTTCTTGAATAACTGTCCAACTTCATTACTGAAATAAATTTCAGTAGCTTTTGTGGTTTATCTCCGGTAATTATTACTAATTCTCCTGTAGGTGTATGGATTTCTATCCAATTTTTATCACAAAGAATTCGAGCATGGTTGGCTACTAACCAATCCATTCCTAATACAACATCGAATCCGGCTAAATTCATAGGTAACAGGTTTGCAACAAAAATTATGACCTAAGAGTTCTATCCTTACTTCTCGCAAAACTTTATCTATTTTAACAGAATTTCCATCTGCCGTTTCGACTGTGAAAATCTGCCTAAGGTTGGTTAAAGGTAAATTAAAAGCTTGGCAGAACGAAGTATTTATAAAACTTTGGTTTGCAGCAGAGTCAAATAATACTTTTGCATAAACATTGTGAACTAAGAACGTACCAGCTATGACGTCAGGAATTAGTTCAGCTTCCTAAGTAGTCAATTGAAAGGCTCTTGCGTTCTTCTTGGTGGTTCCTTCGGCAGGTTTAGCCTTGGTATCTGCGGGTTTAGCTAATTTTGGGCAGTCTGGCTTAAAATGTTCAGCTTCTCCGCAGTTGTAGCAGATTGTTGCTTTCTTCCTTCTGCAGTCTTCTTCTTGATGTCCTGGAGTTTTGCAGAAATTACAGTACCCTTTGCACTTTCCAAAATGCTTCTTTTTACAGGTACTGCAGAATGGAATAGTGGAAAATCGCCTGGTTCCTCTTTTTCTAAAATTGCTACTATTACGCACACGAAATCCTTGGGTAATCTTTTGGGCTACTTCTTTCCTTCTATTTTCTTCTCGAGTGCGCACCAGCCCGTCAGTTAGGGTGTTGGCTAACTCCACTGCATCGTCAATCGTGCGGGGTCTCGCAGCTTTGACAATATCACGAATCTCGCTAATCAACCCCCAAATATAGTGAGAGATAAGTATCGGTTTTGGCGAAGCCAGAGTTGGTACAATTCTGGCATTCTCAAAGAATTTTGAAGTATACCCTCGACAATCTACATCCACCATTCGGTGGCTCAGAAACTTATTAGCCATCTGCTCTTTTTCATATTCAGGGCAGAATTTCCTTTCTATCAGACGTTTAAATTCCTCCCAACTCATGGCATAGGCCATATCATTTCCCTTAGCTTGTAATACTGTATTCTACCATTCTAACGCTTCTTCCTTGAAAAGGTGAGAAGAGTACATAACTTTATCTTCCTCGGCACATTTACTTATTTTAATTACTGCCTCAGTTTTCTCCAACCAACGCAGTGCCGCAGTTGCCCCTTCATTGCCTGCAAATTCAGCTGGTTTACAGGCAAGAAATTCCTTATAGGTGCAACCAAGTGTTGCAGCTTTCATCCTTTTATGTATCGGGGATTGAATTCCGTTATTATTATTACCGCCTCCATTAATACTATTACTAGCAGTATCGTCGTGCGTACGTTTACTAGGGTGTGCTTGCGAAGGCTCAACAGGACTTTTTACCGCAGCGACGATAGCTGGAATAGCATTAACTATTCCCTGAGCAACGATGTTTTCTATATCTTGTCGGTTTAGGAAGTGATCCTCGTTATTGTGTTCCGATTGGTTAACTTCATTAACTGGTTCATTAACAGCGTGTTCCATCTGGAGGTGTATCAATCATGAACTATTATTTAGTACAAATATTTTGGTACACTGTACAATCAAACTTTATTATTTAAAATAGCAAATACACAACCTTGTAGATCTTATTACAACTGAAATTCAAAAACATACTATTATTTCAACTACGACAATAACGCCCTGCATTTATTTTATTCCCTCTTACTTATTTATTTACCATGGTTGGTCTTGGTTTGGCCACTTATCTTAATTAAGGATCAAGATTTACTGCAGTAGTGGCTAACATATAAAGGTCTGACCATTTTTTATCTAATTCGTCTTCCCATGGTGGATTTTTACCTATCTCCTTATTAATTACCACTTCCTTTGAATTGGACGTTCCTATTTTCTCTTGGCTTTTTCTGATAATCCAATCTCTCTTTTTGGGAGTAAGTGGGTTTTCATAGTGTGCCTTACGAATAAATATTCCTTCATTAGTATTCACTGAATATCTTGAGAAATTTGGTTGGGACGAGGTTCTCTTAGTCTTTTGGGCATTATCTAGTTGATGGTAAATATCCGAAAGCTTTTGCTTACCCATTCTGTACATTAACAAGTAGTTAAATAATAAGAAAAGACAAATAAAGAAACAAATAATCATGCAAACATGTACAGCCAAAACTGTCGACTTTGCAACTATTCGATTTTTATATATTTTTAATAGTATGCGTCCGTACACACTGGTTATCTTACAACGTTTTATTTTTAGACTATTTTACAAGATTTATATTTTACTATGAATATTATTATTATTATTATTATTATTATTATTATTATTATTATTATTATTATTATTATTATTATACACTATAACCACACCACCCCATGCAATACCTATTTGCTGGCTTTTCAGAAACGACATTCCCTCTCGTCGTATTTCCAGGAGATCTGCTCTCCTACCTCCCGAATCCTATTTCCGGCATCCACCAGCTCCTCGCCATAGCGGCGGAGTTCAGCTAGGTTTCATTACTCATTGGTGGGTTTGGTATAGGTTCCGGGTCGAATTGAGGGAGAAAAGTGTTAAGGCTATTCATAATGTTCTGAAATTGCCAGTCGGCTGTCCACCACTCTTCTAGTGCTCCTGGTAAAGGTCTAGGGTGAACGATAGGGTCTGGAATGACAGGTTCTAGGTTAATAGGCAATAGAGCTTCAGTTGGGTAATTAAAGAGAGTTTCATCGGCAGGTCCGATGATATCACCGAGTGCTAGTTTACGCTCTAACTCTTTTTCCCAAGATAACATCTCTTGGTTTGGTCTGGAACTCTCCCCAGTTTCTATGTCTTTCCATTTATCTTTTGGGTCGTCCTTTTTCATGGTCTTTTGAGTTGCTGGCTTCTTCCTGCGTACACGCCTCCAATCTAACCACCTAAGTCTCTTTTTCGCTACTTTAGGTTTTTCCTGAGGTTGGGCTTTAAATACCATAGGCTCCTCCACATCTGCCTGGTACCCAGTAGTGATATTGGTGATTTCCATATCTGTACTATGGATTGAAATATTCTGTAGGGCTTCTGATAGTTCGTTCATGCTGTTAGCACACACGAAGACGCACACAATCCTAAGTTAAAATTTTGTAAACTAAAGTTTCACAAAATCACAGAATGGCAATCAGATAAATTAAGTATTTCTAAATACTTAATTGGCTTAAACCAGTGGCTCTGATATCACCTTTCTCTGTCACGGCCCCCGCACCCGGTTTGACCTGGTCCAGGAGCCACGGGACAGAAAACCCGTGGTATTCATATTTACAGCGGAAGTGTTGGTGCATAATGTCTAAAGCCTGCGTCTTTGTAAAGTTAGATTAACGTATAGGGTCTAAATAGGTTGTATTGTAATAGATCAGGGGTTAACTATGTAATTATATGAAAGTTTGTATGATGGACCGCTTTTGTGACACTTGTCCACAAAAGCGAACCTAGCTGGATCGCTTATGTGGACATGTCACATAAGCGGTTCATACTTCCTATATATACCCCTTGATTCTAGTTCATTTGTAACGGTTGTCCTTGATTGTACGTCGAACTGCTGACCTTCTGTCAATCGTTGCTGAATGAAGTAAAAGTATTAAAAGCGAAGATATATCTGTTTTCTACTCCTTTCTGTACCGTATATCTTCGTATCATGTTAAAATGTGTTTCCGCCACATTTTTAGCAGGCTCTAGCTTATATTGACTCCTCAGTGAGATCACACTCGATCCTACAATTGGTATCAGAGCCAGTTGTAAGCTAGTTGCTAGATACGAGTTAGTTTTCTGATACTTTTCAGATCTGGACTGATTCAACGGTGAAAATGACCTGATTTTTGGACAGTAGGTAGAAAATACTGTAGCGGTAAACCCTTGTAATTTTCAGACCTAGATTCGGACTAAAAGTTGACTAAAAACTATCGAGAAACATGGACCGCTCTGACGTCATCAGTTGAACCGCTCTTCTGAATCGCTTTTCTTTGTGAACCGCTCCAAATGGGTGTCTAAAGTTCTGGATCGCTCCAAAGTTTCTTGTCTGAACCGCTCTTTAGTCAAAAGTTATGAACCGCTCCAAAGTTGTGTTCTGAACCGCTCTTTAGTCAAAAGTTATGAACCGCTCCAAAGTTGTGTTCTGAACCGCTCTTTTGTCAAGTTCTTGGATCGCTCTTAGTTCAATTTCTTGGATCGCTTATCTGTCAATCTTGGATCGCTTTTAGTGTAGACTTTGGATCGCTCATTGTGCAAAACTCTGGATCGCTTTTAGTGTTGACTTTGGATCGCTTATTGTGCAAAGTTCTGGATCGCTCTTAGTTTTCTGGATCGCATATTGAAACAGTTTGAAAATTTTTTTTCGTAAAGTCTGAAAATGGATAGTCAAGACTTCTACAACATGTTCTCGGGTGTGAGTGCTACTCAAGGCCAAACCAATATTATGCAGAATGTAAATCTAGAAAATGAGCTGGGCACAATGCAGAAACCTCCAAAATTGATGAGTTTAGACGAATACTCAGAATGGTCAGTGAGGTTTAAAAACTGGGTACAAGCCAATCACTTAGAGAGTTGGATAAAGATCGAGAGAGAGTATGTGGCTCCACAAGATGCGATGAGTACAAAAAAGGCAGTTGCAAGTATGACGGATTTAGAACAGGTAGAATTCAAAGCTGAAAAGAAGATGATCAGCATTCTGCAACAAGCTATAAAAGAAGATATTTTAGTGCTATTACAGCATAAGGATACTTCAGTGTCAATATGGTATGCATTAGAGAAAAAGTTCAAAGGCAGCGCGTCAATGATAAAAAGCAAAAAGGCTTTGTTGAAGAAAGAGTTTGACATCTTCACAGGGATAAAGGGTGAATCAACTAAACAGCTTATTGAGCGATATTGCCATTTAGTGTTGGAGATGAGAAGGTTGGAAGTTGATAAGCCAAATGAAGAATGGATAGATAAATTGTGCGATGCACTTCCCTATGAGGAATGGGGAACATACTTAATGATGTTGAAGAATAGTACGGATTTCATGAATTACAGCTTGAGTGATTTCATAGAGAAGATTGAAGCTCATGAACTAGAGTTGGTAAAAATTAAGAAGATAAATTCAGCAAATATGCCACAAGATGTATCACTGTATTACAAGAATAGTCCTGTAGTTTCGAACGTTCAGAGTCCGAAAATTCATACTGGTTTTAGTGCAGAAAACACTACATCTATTACTCCAAATGAATATTCGTCAGGACATTCAACTCCGTTTGCTAACTATGAGCCGAACGTTAAAGCTTCAGATAATTCTCCTCAAAGTTCAACTGGGTCGAATCAACAAACAGTCGTGTCTGGGGTGCATTGCAACATAGCGATTAACATCAAAAATGGAAATGAGATCACAGAAACTGCAGCAAAGCAGCATATCGCGTTATTGGGTTCGGTTCTGGAGGCGTATGAAGGGTTGGTTGCTGGTCGGATCGAGAATCCTGATATGACCAAAGAGGATTACGATCAAATCGATCCTGAAGAACTGGAATTGATAGATATTAAGTGGTGTATGGCAAGTCTAGTCCGGAGAGCTCAGCGGTTTATGGAAATCACGGGTAGAAATAGTTTGTCGGGACCGGATCAAAAACTGGGTTTTGACAAGACCAAAGTCACCTGTTTCAAATGTAAAGAAAAAGGTCATTTTAAGCGGGAGTGTCCAAATCGCGAAGTTAAAAACCATCAGAATCCGTTCACCAACGATTACTACAAGCAAGCCATATATCATCGCCCAAACCAACAGCCTACAGTTCAAAGACCTCAGATCGAAAACAAACCTGAGAAGGCGTTGATCGTAAATCAGGATGATGAAAAGGTTGCATCTGGATTTAGTTGGGACAAGTTCATTCCTGGAAAAGACGATCAGGCAATGATGGCTGAAGTGACAGAGATTACCGAGTCAGATGCTGAGCCGGAAGTCGTAGTTTCTGAAGATGTTGATGGAAAAGCTGCTAATGTTGCTGATTCTGATTCTGAGGTGGCTAAAGAAACAGTTACTGAGAATGTTGAATCTGTTCCTGAGATCGTGATTGAAGAAGTTATTGAAGGTGTTGATCAAGAGATTCCGGAGGTTGTTACGGATGTTTCTGCAAAATATTCTGTTAAAGCTGAAGAATCTGTATCTAATGATCTTCGTTTTGAATCTCGAAGGGAGGAATTTATCTATACTATGAAGTCAGTTTTACCTCCTAATGTGTTTGGTTCTTATGCAGATTTTTTTGAAGACCCAAGAACCGGTACGTGCCCGAGATTCGAAGCCAAGAAAGATGAAGTAGTGGAGATAATTGACGTGTCGAAAGAAATGACGGAAGAAGCTCTGAAGGATATAGCAAATAAAGCACTTATGAGCAAATTGAAAGAGGTAGATTCAGACATTCCGGAGTCAGTTGACAAAATGTCAGGTCTAGGAGAAACTGGAGTCGTAGAGGTCAGCGAGGTCAAGGTGTCTGAGTCAGAGTCAACTCCTGTTGGTAACATGGTTTGTGAGAATGAGAGCTTAGGTGAAAAGGTTTCAATTCCTGATACACCGTATCAAAGTTGTTCACAACCGTGCACGGAGTGTCTTGTAAAAGACACTATGTATCAAGAATTGAAACAACATGCAGATCTGATGAAATATGACTTAGGACAATTAAAAGAAGCTTACGACACATTGTCTAGGTCAATAAAAATGATACAAAAAGAAAGTCTTGAAAATGACAAAGCAACCAAGCTAACTCAATCAACTTTATTTGACAAACAAAGAGAAGTAAATCTTCATTTAGACACAATCGCTTCTTTGCGAAAAGAGCTTGAGTTGACTAAAATAGAAAATGATAGAATTGATCGGAAACTGATGAGTTACGTGGCATCATCTTATGTCTTAGAGCAAATAGTACCACAACAGCCATATGCTACACCTGCCTTCAACAGCGTTCCACCCCCAATGTGGAATCATTACACACAGAAATATCCAGATGGGGTGGAAGCTGCATTAAATATAAAACTGAAAACACTTGAGAATGATTTACCTGATAACATAGATATCACTTTCGATGCGTCTGACATTGATAACTCATCTCAGGTTATAAAAAATGTTATTAATCAGGTGTTGGACGATGATAGTGAGAAAACTGAACAGGCAAAATCAGTGGAGTCCGGGAGTGAGTCTGAGGAAGACGGAAACTTTTTAGACCGTTATTTGACAAAAAAGGATAAAAGTACGGATGATGATTCGATTATGGTGGCCTATACTATGATTTGGTCGGACAAGCTTTATTCCAACACGGAGTTTCCGCTTCAGAGTGTTAAGTTTGAGTCTGTTCAGAAAGTGTTTAGGATGGTCGAGTTGAGCGTAAATGAGTTAAAGAACAGTGATTTCTTTGCAAAACTGAACAAGTCAGTTGGATTGTCATGCTCTACTAGTCCAGAAAAAGTAGAGGGGGTGGGTAAAGACAAAAACAGAAATAACAAATTAAAGAACAAAGGTATTGGATTCGAGAAAAGGATGGCTAAACAGGTGGTAAAACCGAAAGAGAGAATTGATGATGTTTTTGTTTGTGGTCCGAGTACTGAGATCGAAAAAGATTATATTTTTAGTCAAAAGGCTGTGGAAGACTTCAATGCAGCGCAAAAGCTGAAAACAGAAACTGTGAGTAGCACATTTGTCGAATATGACAAACGTGTATGCTATCGCTGCAATGAAGTCGGCCACATGGCAAAGCAGTGTAAAAAGGTGTTTGAGAAACCGGTTGTGGTAAAAACTGTTGCTAAAAAGGTTGTTGAGAAACCAAAGGTTGAAAAACCTAAGGTTGAAAACAATAAATTTTCAAAACAAGGCATTCAAAAACCTCGACCAAAAACACCGGTCGTTGCAAAAGATAAGCAAGTGATGGTTTCGCCGATTCGAATTTTCAAACGGGGTGAAAGGTTGAAGTCGGAGGACAAGCCGAAATCGACTTTCGAAATTGGCGAGTCTTCTAAGTCTTCTAAGACTTCGAAAATTTACTTTAAAGAGAAAACTTTTGAAAAACAATCATGGGTCGCAAAACCTAAATCATCTAATGAGATTAAAAAGATGGAAACTGAGTTGAAAAAGGAATCACAATGTGTGAGAGATGATGTGGGTAAATGTGAATTGGAACTCGATAAGTTCATGTCGGAATTTCCAAAACTTCATAACAAAGTAAAACAAGATAAAAAGGAAGTTGAGTCAAATAATACATTTAGCTTTCCTAAAACAACTGAAAAGTGTGATGTGGTTTTTGGTACGGTGTCAGTGATTAAAAAAACGTGGGCATCATTGTTTAACTGATGTGTTAGTGGTTTGATTGCAGGAGCTGCCAAAGTCCGTGCTCTCAAGATGGATAATGGATAGCGGTGCTTCGCGGCATATGACAGGATCCTTAGCTTTATTATATGATGTGAAAGCAATTAATGGAAGCTATGTGGGTTTTGCCGGCAATCAAGGTGGTAGGATAGTTGGACAGGGAATGCTCACGAATGGAATCATTTCATTTGATAAAGTCAATTATATCGTTGAACTGACAAACAACTTGTTAAGTATTTCGCAAATATGCGATAAAGACTTTAGCGTTCACTTTACGAAAACAGAATGTTTGGTCTTAAAACCGGGGTTTAAAGTCCCTGACGAGTTGGTTCTGTTGCGCGCCCCTAGGGTTAATGATCTTTATATCTTAGACATGAGCGCTGCAACACCAACAACTCCTCAAAAACAGTGTTTTGTAACAAAAGCTAAAGCTACAGAAAAAGAGTCAGTTATGTGGCACAGAAAGATAGGCCATATACATATTCGTAAAATGAACTTTCTTGTGCATAACGATTTGGTTGAAGGAGTTAATGTTAAAAACTTTCATTTACCTGATGATTGTGTTGCTTGTAAGAAAGGAAAACAGGTACCGAAATCTCATCCGACAAAGATGCTCAACTCCATCTGGTTACCTCTCGAGAGATTGCATATGGATCTCTTTGGACCGGTCAATGTAAAAAGCATCAGTGGAGATTCTTAGTGTCTGGTGGTTACGGATGATTACACAAGGTTTTCATGGGTAATTTGCTTGGAGAAGAAGGATGAGACGTTCGAGGCGTTAATGGTTTTGTTCAAAAAGATGGAGACAGTGTACAAGTTGCCAATCAGAAGAATTAGAAGCGATAACGGAACTGAGTTCAAAAACAACAAAATGTACGAATTCTGCAATGAAAAAGGGATTCTTCACGAATTTAGTGCGCCATATACACCACAACAGAACGGCGTGGTTGAAAGAAAGAATAGAACCCTGATCGAAACTGCACGTACTATGTTGGCTGACTCAAAGCTTCCAATCTTTTTCTGGACCAGTGTCCGCATCTTGCTATACGTTGAATAGAGTTTTGACAGTAAAGAAGTATAAAAAGACCTGTTTTGAGTTGTTACATCGCTATAAGCCAAATCTTGAGTTCTTGGAACCTTTGGGCTCTCCGTGTACGTTCATCGATGCTGATGGAAAATTTGGAGCAAAAGCGAACGAAGGATTTTTCGTAGGATACGCCAGCCCGTTAAAGAGGGTATTTGTACCATGTCTGGGGAAGGTAATTCAGGTTCTTCATGTGGATTGTCAAAAGCATACACCATCGCAACAACTTCCCGGACAAAGATTCCTATTTGACTATGATAAACTCTGGGAATCGTTTCATTTACCGTCCGAGCCGAGTGAGGAGGAAACTGCTCTCATGTACATGTATCAACAGAGTCAGTCGCAAGAGCCAGAGTCTAGTCCGCTAGAAGCTCCTACACCCACCGTGGGTACTCACGATAATGAAGCAGGACCGAGTGGAACCATTCACATCCCGCCAGAGGAACCAGCTCCGTCATTTGACGTTTCTGACGACTCAGAGGAGGAACCCGCTCCTACCTTTGACGAGGAACCAAATGAGACTGCAGAGGAGACTGTTGATCAAATCATTGATCTTGATATTTCAAACTTGGAATCGGAAGTTGTGGTGCTAGATACAGTGATGCCGAGAACACTGTCTTATCATCCTTCAGAACAGACTATTGGCGACCTACAGAGTGGTGTTAAGACGAGACACCAGCTTGATCGTGCACTTACTTGTTTTTATTCTGATATAGCTAACATACAAAAAGAAGTTTCTTATAAATGTTTTATTTCGCAGATCGAGCCCAGGACTTACAAAGAAGCGTTGACCGAAGATAGCTGGGTGAATGCTATGCAGGAAGAACTGCTACAATTTGAAAAATTGGGTGTTTGGAGATTAGTAGATCTGCCGAAGGACCAAAAGCTGATAAAAACAAAATGGGTGTTTAAGTGCAAAAGAGATGATCGAGGCGTCGTGGTGAGGAACAAGGCACGGTTAGTGGTTCAAGGCTTCAGCCAACAGGAAGGGATAGACTATGAAGAGGTTTATGCGCCAGTTGCGAGACTCGAAGCAATCCGCATCTTCCTAGCCTTTGCATCATGGAAAGGTTTCAAAGTTTATCAACTCGACGTCAAATCAGCATTCCTGTATGGAAAGATTCGTGAAGAAGTTTATGTGGGGCAACCACCGGGGTTTGCAGATCCGCAAAACAAAGACAAGGTGTATCTGCTGGATAAAGCACTATATGGTCTTCACCAGGCCCCGAGAGCTTGGTATGAGACACTATCAACCTATTTGCTGGACAACGGGTTCACAAGAGGAACAGTAGATAGCTCCTTGTTCACAAAAGAAGTAGCTGGCCACTTGCTGATTGTGCAGATCTATGTCGACGATATCATTTTTGGTTCCACCAATGAAGAGTTATGCAAAGAGTTTGAAGTTGTGATGAAGAAGAAATTTGAGATGAGTTCGATGGGGGAGATGAAATTCTTCCTTGGGTTACAAGTTGAACAATTACCAGACGGAATTTTCATTCATCAATCGAAATATGTAAAGGACGTGCTGGAAAAGTTCGACATGGCAGATTGCAGTCCTGCGTCAACCCCCCTGGCACAGAATCACGGTATATGTCCGGATGAGCAAGGTGTAAAGCTGGATGAAACATTATACAGATCGATCATTGGCTCATTGATGTATCTTACAGCTTCCAGACCCGACATCATGTACCTGACATGCTTGTGTGCACGATACCAGTCGAACCCGAAACAATCGCATTTGACAATCGTCAAGCGAATTCTACGGTATTTGAAGGGTTGCCCAAGCATAGGCTTGTGGTACCCTCGCTCGGGTGATTTTACATTATCTGGATTTACTGATTCAGATTTCGGTAGTTGTAAACAGAACGCCAAGTCCACCACTGCTGGGTGTCAGTTCTTCGGAACTCGGCTTGTTACCTGGCAGTGCAAGAAGCAAACTGCAGTTGCACTTTCTACATGTGAGGCTGAGTATGTCTCAGCCTCTAGCTGTTGTTCTCAGATTCTCTGGATTCAACAGCAAATGCGCGATTTCGGCCTGCAATTCTTGGATACTCCAATATTTGTGGACAATGAAGCGGCCATCAATGTCACGAAAAATCTGGTTCATCACTCAAAAACGAAACACATAGAAATCCGTCACCATTTCATTCGAGACTGTTATGAAAAGAAACTAATACGGATTGAACATGTGAGCACCGATGATCAGAAAGCTGATTTTTACACGAAACCGTTTGATAAAAAGAGATTTTATTATCTTTTGAAGTTAAATGGGTTAAAAAATCTGCAATCTGGGAGGGTTATAGAGTGTGAAGCCGAGCTGGGCGGCGATCTGACTTGAACCGTATCATGTTGTCAACTTTTGTTTGTACAGTTGTATTTCCTGCTTTTCTTTATAAAACAAAAACACAAGAATATGTTTTAGTTTTAGGGGAGATATTCGCAGAAAAATACAAAAACATGATAAAATCATAAAAATCCAAAAACATTAAAAAATGCAAAAAGAGCTGTGTAGTATAGGGGAAATGATAGTACATCAGCTAGACAGGCACAGTACGCTAAAGATATGTAATTAAAAATACAATTAAGCAGTCTCGCTAAAGATGTGTCGGTAGGTTCTTACAAAATTAGTAGATCGGTTTGGGATATAAACTAAAATTTAACTTGCGTTTTCGTGGGGAACACCTCCAGGATATATAGGTAACCCCTGAAATCCTGTTTGAAAGGTCCCGTATTCTGAGATACTAGGTCTTTATACTCGGTGATATCTGGGGTATTATCTCGGGACTTCTGCTGTATGGAAATACTGACCTAGTCCCCGGATAATACTTTATGCAAAAAGCTTTGAAACATAAGCTTCACCCTCAGCATGCTGATGAAACAATAAAATTGATAGTCGCTGCTGTTGAAATGCAAAAGATCCTCTAAAGGGGACCCACCGAAAAGTCGAGCCGTCATCTCTCTGCTGAACGGAAGTTCTGACCTGAGCTCTCACGGTTTCGCATTTACCCCCCTAACAGATATCAGTTGTGGTATATTCACCTGTAAGACTGAATACTGGGATCCGGATACGGGAGTATATACTGAGGTGGGAACACACGTTGATGTTTAAGTCTCTAAAACACTACTAACGTATCCCGAACAGTTTGAAAATTCTGTCAGAATTTAAAATGGACCAATATACCGACAATTAACGCGAATTGCTTAAATGTGTAAAATGAAATAAGCTTAACGGTGCTTGTGTTCTGTCAGAAGCTGATATGATCCCTTAACACGCTCGAAAAAAATAGTGTGTGTATATATTTTTTTGTTTGTACAGATTTAAACCCAAAAAGATTTTCTTTTCTCATTTTAGTTTCGATAACTGATACTGGGGATTGGAAGTTCAAAGCCTGTGTGCAGAACATGTCGGTATTTGATGAGGTTTGGGTAAGCTGTGATTGCAACAAAGATCTGGTATGATGTTTGTGAGAAAAATGTACAAAAGTGTTTGAAAAGTCAAAAGTTCATTAATTTGAACCATTTTTATAAAACTAAACGGCAAATTACTTCATAAATTTGATCGTCCAGGGCCATTAATTTGGACTTGGTAGGTCAAATCAGTTGAACAGGGTCATTAACTTGGACCTGGTCAACTGGGTGCAAACATGGGCAATTGAAAATGTTGGAAAAATGTTTAACATTGAAATTTCTTGAAAAACAAATTGAGGACCGCTTTTAGGACATACATGAACCGCTTTAATGGCAAAGTGTCTCTGGGGATCGCTCATAAGACATGACGAATAAGCGGTGCATACACTCATATAAAAGCAACAGGAACCGCTTATTCTGTCATTTCTGAACCGCTTTTTCAACAAGTGTCTCTGAAGCGATCTCAATTGTTTTCGAGTATTCTTCAAGTTTTCCTTGGATTTGATCCCTGTTTTCTAGTGTTCTTGATAGATTATCATTCTTTACATCATGGGCAAGGTATGTGTCTTTTCAATTTCAGTCCTAAACTTGTGAATCATAATCGTCGGCATGTACCTATGAACGATTCATGTTTTTGGTGACTTTAAACATCATTTCTGTATGAATTGTTTGATGGTTTGTAGTCTACTGATGATAATGAACATGATGGTATGATTTAATTGCTTTGATTTGGTCATTTGATGTGTTGACGGTAGTTTTGTATGTTTAGACTTAGATCTAGGGAGATTTAGATATATTGATAGAAATCAAAAGATACCCTTAGGTTCGGATTTGCATGTAGAATTTGATGAATGAATCAATTTTAGGGTAACAGTTGTGTTTATAGGATTTTGAAATGAGGGTCGCTTATTTAGTCAATTATCTTGAACCGCCCATATGTTTCATTCTTGAACCGCCTATGTGTACATTCTCTAAACCGTTCATAGATACATATGTGAACCGCTTATGTGTAACCTGTTAGGACCGCCAATTTGAACAATAGGTTGGAATCGCTCTTATGGCATCTTAATGTTAAACCGCTTATATGACTAGAGGTGGATCGCTTTTTGTAATTTTTATTTTAGGATCGCTTTTTAGTCAACATTTGTGGATCGCTCATAGGATTGTGATATGTTGAATCGCTTTTCTGATCGTAATTTGACTAGATCGCTTTTATGACATTATTCTGGACCGCTTTTTAGGTCAAGTTTCAAAAGTTGGAATTTTTCTAAGTCTTGATGTTTGTGAAATGTGCAGGCTTCTACGAACGTATTGTTTGATCCAGTCCATAACAGTTGTGTGGATTTGGATGTGGAGAAATATCCACTGCTTTCTGAATTTGGCAGTATTCTGAGCTATATGGATCGCATTCCCGTAAAGAAAGCTATGACGGAACAGAGGCCGCTATATCGATCACATATTGAAAAATTCTGGAAAAGTGCACTATATGATGAGGCTAACAAAGTGATTTCTGCAAAAGTGGAAGTAAATGGGAAGACAGAGATGATATCCTCAGTTCCGGGAATAATTGAAGAAGAAATTCAATCGCCAAAGTTAATTGGTGGCGAAGAAGAAGAGGATGATGAAGATGATGATGAGGAAGAGTTTGTTTATTCTGCAAGCAGTCACAGTTCAAAAGGTGATGATGATGATGATGATGCTGCAGGAGGATCTGGTGTGAGAGTTACTGAAGCTGCAAAAGAAAAAGTCGTTGACGATCTGCTGAACGACACAGTAAATGAGGAAAGTGGTGAAGCTGGGGGAAAGGGGGAGTCGAGCAAGAATCAGATTGTAGAGCATCACGAACCCCTGTTCTTATGTCTAGATGTGTATAGGGAGATGTTAAATGATGTAAACCCTGAGAATCCAATTGATCTTGAAGCTGATCTGGAATCTTTTGATATCAATAAACAGAAAGATTACAAGTATAACTATGTAGAGGATGCAGATCAGTACGATAGGGTTGAAGTAGAGGACTGTTCTGATAATGAGGATGTCCCTGAAGATACATCAAAACTTCCAACGTTGATGGAGTTTTTCGCAGCTGAAAACAGAGATGAGTTACGTCAAAAGGTGACTGAAGCAGTAAATGAAAATGTGTTCGAGTGTTTGAGAAAAGAAGCTAAACAAGTAAATCAATCAAATGTTGAGAAAGAAGATCATTCAAAATGGTTTAAAGGCGGTCATGAAAGAAAGTTCAAGAGGCCTTTGAAGTGTTTTCAACGTGATAGATCTATTTCTCTTGGCGATATCATCAGCTGGGGCTTTCTTCCACAAGTCAATGCTTACGCCATCAGGAGAGAATATGGTGTTCAGTACTTTCAACGATTATATGACATTATGTCATTGCCTTGGTGGGATGTTGATGAGCTATCCCAGGTGAGAACTCTGGAATATCCTGTGAGACAGAATGATAAAGCTATCTGGGGCTATATCAAGTATGAAACTTTAAGAGGTTATCTGAAGTGGAAGCCGCATCGACCAAGAAGGGTTGAAAGAGTGAATCCCGAAACTGGTGAGAGGGAAACTATTTTGAATGTTAAGCCTCCGAGAACTTTGACAACGATTCCTATGCCAGAAATGGAACAAGACTGTTACAAAGGATTCATAGATTGGGTGTATAGCTGTCTTACTACTGAAGCTGTCATCACTTACAGAGCTGGAAGCGAATTGAGATATATTCGTATCTATGATCCAATGTGGTTGGTGAATTGTTCAGCTAAAGATATCGAATGTCTGTTCATACACAAGATTCGATATAAAGCAGAAGATATAGATCAAGCTCAACAATTCCAGCGTGTTGTGTCTTTATGCTTTCAGAAAGGAATCAATTCCGAAAGCAAGTGGAAATCATCTTGGTGGGCGTTGGATGAAAAGATGAAGAAGAAAGCTAAACGTGAACGTGAACGGGAAAATCGTAAGATGGAAGAGAAAAGAGGAAAGTTTTTGAAGAAACAACAGGAAGAAGAGAAAGACAAGTCGCTACGAGATTGACTACGGCAATATCCAAGGGGGAGATTGTTGATGCATATTTTGTCTATCGCCTTCGTCAATCCGTGTCGTAGTGAGAAGCCGGAAGAAATCTAGTGCATAACGTCATATTTAGTTAGAAATGGCAAGGTGGCAAACTTGTAATTAATGTGAATGTTCATTAAGTTGCCTTGACCATATAAATAGGGAGTTATGTCATGTTTCTAGATAAGATTTTGGAGTTAGATTTTGAGTTAGACTTTGGGGAAGACTTGGAGGAGAAGATTCTAGAGAGAGAAAGTAGTGTAATTGTGATTCTTGTATCGTACACGTCAATTCTATCAATAGACTGCTTAATTGTATTTTTAATTACATATCTTTAGCGTACTGTGCCTGTCTAGCTGATGTACTATCATTTCCCTTATACTACACAGCTCTTTTTGCATTTTTTAATGTTTTTGGATTTTTATGATTTTATCATGTTTTTGTATTTTTCTGCGAATATCTCCCCCTAAAACTAAAACATATTCTTGTGTTTTTGTTTTACAAAGAAAAGCAGGAAATACAACTGTACAAACAAAAGTTGACAACATGATACGGTTCAAGTCAGATCGCCGCCCAGCTCGGCTTCACACTCTAAAATCATAAAAATCCAAAAACATTAAAAAATGCAAAAAGAGCTGTGTAGTATAGGGGAAATGATAGTACATCAGCTAGACAGGCATAGTACGCTAAAGATATGTAATTAAAAATACAATTAAGCAGTCTCGCTAAAGATGTGTCGGTAGGTTCTTACAAAATTAGTAGATCGGTTTGGGATATAAACTAAAATTTAACTTGCGTTTTCGTGGGGAACACCTCCAGGATATATAGGTAACCCCTGAAATCCTGTTTGAAAGGTCCCGTATTCTGAGATACTAGGTCTTTATACTCGGTGATATCTGGGGTATTATCTCGGGACTTCTGCTGTATGGAAATACTGACCTAGTCCCCGGATAATACTTTATGCAAAAAGCTTTGAAACATAAGCTTCACCCTCAGCATGCTGATGAAACAATAAAATTGATAGTCGCTGCTGTTGAAATGCAAAAGATCCTCTAAAGGGGACCCACCGAAAAGTCGAGCCGTCATCTCTCTGCTGAACGGAAGTTCTGACCTGAGCTCTCACGGTTTCGCATTTACCCCCCTAACAGATATCAGTTGTGGTATATTCACCTGTAAGACTGAATACTGGGATCCGGATACGGGAGTATATACTGAGGTGGGAACACACGTTGATGTTTAAGTCTCTAAAACACTACTAACGTATCCCGAACAGTTTGAAAATTCTGTCAGAATTTAAAATGGACCAATATACCGACAATTAACGCGAATTGCTTAAATGTGTAAAATGAAATAAGCTTAACGGTGCTTGTGTTCTGTCAGAAGCTGATATGATCCCTTAACACGCTCGAAAAAATAGTGTGTGTATATATTTTTTTGTTTGTACAGCTTTAAACCCAAAAAGATTTTCTTTTCTCATTTTAGTTTCGACAACTGATACTGGGGATTGGAAGTTCAAAGCCTGTGTGCAGAACATGTCGGTATTTGATGAGGTTTGGGTAAGCTGTGATTGAAACAAAGATCTGGTATGATGTTTGTGAGAAAAATGTACAAAAGTGTTTGAAAAGTCAAAAGTTCATTAATTTGAACCATTTTTATAAAACTAAACGGCAAATTACTTCATAAATTCGATCGTCCAGGGCCATTAATTTGGACTTGGTAGGTCAAATCAGTTGAACAGGGTCATTAACTTGGACCTGGTCAACTGGGTGCAAACATGGGCAATTGAAAATGTTGGAAAAATGTTTAACATTGAAATTTCTTGAATAACAAATTGAGGACCGCTTTTAGGACATACATGAACCGCTTTAATGGCAAAGTGTCTCTGGGGATCGCTCATAAGACATGACGAATAAGCGGTCCATACACTCATATAAAAGTAACAGGAACCGCTTATTCTGTCATTTCTGAACCGCTTTTTCAACAAGTGTCTCTGAAGCGATCTCAATTGTTTTCGAGTATTCTTCAAGTTTTCCTTGGATTTGATCCCTGTTTTCTAGTGTTCTTGATAGATTATCATTCTTTACATCATGGGCAAGGTATGTGTCTTTTCAATTTCAGTCCTAAACTTGTGAATCATAATCGTCGGCATGTACCTATGAACGATTCATGTTTTTGGTGACTTTAAACATCATTTCTGTATGAATTGTTTGATGGTTTGTAGTCTACTGATGATAATGAACATGATGGTATGATTTAATTGCTTTGATTTGGTCATTTGATGTGTTGACGGTAGTTTTGTATGTTTAGACTTAGATCTAGGGAGATTTAGATATATTGATAGAAATCAAAAGATACCCTTAGGTTCGGATTTGCATGTAGAATTTGATGAATGAATCAATTTTAGGGTAACAGTTGTGTTTATAGGATTTTGAAATGAGGGTCGCTTATTCAGTCAATTATCTTGAACCGCCCATATGTTTCATTCTTGAACCGCCTATGTGTACATTCTCTGAACCGTTCATGATATACATATGTGAACCGCTTATGTGTAACCTGTTAGGACCGCCAATTTGAACAATAGGTTGGAATCGCTCTTATGGCATCTTAATGTTAAACCGCTTATATGACTAGAGGTGGATCGCTTTTTGTAATTTTTATTTTAGGATCGCTTTTTAGTCAACATTTGTGGATCGCTCATAGGATTGTGATATGTTGAATCGCTTTTCTGATCATAATTTGACTAGATCGCTTTTATGACATTATTCTGGACCGCTTTTTAGGTCAAGTTTCAAAAGTTGGAATTTTCTAAGTCTTGATGTTTGTGAAATGTGCAGGCTTCTACGAACGTATTGTTTGATCCAGTCCATAACAGTTGTGTGGATTTGGATGTGGAGAAATATCCACTGCTTTCTGAATTTGGCAGTATTCTGAGCTATATGGATCGCATTCCCGTAAAGAAAGCTAAACGTGAACGTGAACGGGAAAATCGTAAGATGGAAGAGAAAAGAGGAAAGTTTTTGAAGAAACAACAGGAAGAAGAGAAGGCAGAGAAGCGAAAGCGTGAAAAGATCAGAGTTGCTCTGAGCAGGAAGCCTAAAGGGCGCGAAGAAATCTTTAAAGCAGCTATCTGAAGACCAATATTCTAGACAAAGACTGCGGCTTCATCCAAGGGGGAGTTTGTTGGTGCATAATGTCTAAAGCCTGCGTCTTTGTAAAGTTAGATTAACGTATAGGGTCTAAATAGGTTGTATTGTAATAGATCAGGGGTTAACTGTGTAATTATATGAAAGTTTGTATGATGGACCGCTTTTGTGACACTTGTCCACAAAAGCGAACCTAGCTGGATCGCTTATGTGGACATGTCACATAAGCGGTTCATACTCCCTATATATACCCCTTGATTCTAGTTCATTTGTAACGGTTGTCCTTGATTGTACGTCGAACTGCTGACCTTCTGTCAATCGTTGCTGAATGAAGTAAAAGTATTAAAAGCGAAGATATATCTGTTTTCTACTCCTTTCTGTACCGTATATCTTCGTATCATGTTAAAATGTGTTTCCGCCACATTTTTAGCAGGCTCTAGCTTATATTGACTCCTCAGTGAGATCACACTCGATCCTACAGGAAGTCTTATCAGGATCGTTTAAACTTGAAAATGCCCGAGTATTATTTATTTAATAATGCGGGATAAATCCTATAATTTACAGTAGAGGAAATCTCATAGGAATTCCCTTATTATACAAAACATGTTTATTTTTTTATTTATTCACTTGAGCCACTACTTCAAGCTTGAGAGTGCTCCGTAGCACTTGTACTTCATTCACAGTAGGTCACCTGAAACATGTTGTAAAATATTTTGTCAGCGGAGAAATACTGAGTGAATCATTCATTTGGATAAAATGACACATAGTTATAAATTACAGAATAAGAGCGATTACAATGGCACTATCTTATTTTTTTCTGGCGCCGGTGTCACCTCTTGGTGACGATGGTCATGCCACTATTGGGTCCTTCCCCAAGTAGTGACGATTATCACTGTTAGGACTTATTTGCCTAACCTGTGTTAGGGCTTATTAACCTAACCGTGAGAAATTAGTAATGTGCACAATACCCCACTAGCCAGTGATTCAAGATAACCACGACTTAATCCCTGTAATTATAACCTTTGAAAACAATTTGAGGTATTGTAAAACAGTTGATAAAAAGAGAATAACTCACCTTGAAAGTTTATACGGGCAAGGTTTTGCCTACTGGTAAGCTGAATAACCTAGTTTAAACAACAATGCACACGAACCAGGTTAGTAACTAATATAGCATTTATGATACTCACGAGATATAACCCTCACAACGAATGACAAAGTGCCATACTAAACATCCGTCGAATTAACAACGAATGACAAAGTATAACCCTAATGCGGGCAGCACTTAAACATCCATTGGATAGTTTCAATCAATCGGATATTTAATTGTAGCAGCAATCGAGTTATTACCCGGTATTGTGGCAGCACCTCACTATATGAAAATATAATTTTTGGACAGTGTATCTTCGTTTTCGATCGAAATTTTGAGCACGGAATGAAAGTCCCATGCATAGGCTATTTATAGCATGAAATTGGGTTTTACGCAACCCGCGTAAACCCACATGTATACTTTACGCGGCCCACGAGGCCGCCTAGTCTAGGCATAGGCTTGCTGGGTCATGGGCCTAGGCTGCCAGATGGGTTATACGTGGCCCGGATGCTTATCCGGATGAATTTCAAGTTGACGCGGCCTGTGTAAAGACAAGTTTAACCTTTACGCGGCCCGCCTGGACTCCTAAAACTTATCCAGTTTGATCAATAAGTTGTAGCGGCCCGCATAAGGTTAAGCTATCCCTTGCGCGGCCCGCCTAAAACTCATTTTTCTTGTTTTCTTGATTTTTCAAGCTGGTTAGGGTTTTAGGGGTCCGGGTTTTCACGTATGGATAGATTAGGGACATTTTTGAAGGTCCTTACAGATGGTAGTCCGATCGGACAGCTGATCGTGCGAGTGGCAGTCCGCTCGGACGGTCACCCGATCGAGTGGCCTTTCGAGTGGATTGTTTCTTCCTTTAGGAAGGATAGGTTTGTGTATGATGGCTTGACTTTTGAAGCTTTTTTGTTGTAGCATTTCGAAAACATAGGAGTATCACTACCCTTCAAGTCGGTTGATCTGTAAGACCCTAACACGCTTTAACTGAAAAGACGCAGCGGAAATACGTACCATAAAATTTCTTTCATTATAAACGTTTTTGACTTACTTGAAAGTTCAATTTAAAATAACTCTTTTACAATATATGCATCCTTCGTACTCATTTAATAAAATAAAAGCATAACTTATGTTTATCAAATTACATACTCAAGCATTCCCGTACAATCTATCTTGTGACTCGGTCTTTGATCGCTACTCCTCGTGATGATAATCTGTGATTCGTACAACCTGCACCCACCACATACATTCGCAACATTAGCATACATTATATATAGCAAGATTCTCAATCATGTAGTCTCGTTACATTCTATCCACATATACTTTCCTTTCCGTTATCTTTCTAGATTTAATCATTCCATCTGGGTGTCTAATCCTTGGCGAAACTTTAATAATGTACCTGCATTACATTTCATTCTCGAGGCACACTGTTAATAACGCCAATACTTAAATGTATTGAAACCACGTATACAATACATACATAACTACGTACATACATACATATCTTTACTTGCATACATATGCATCTACTTACATACATACATGATTACGTCTTCACATACGTACTTACATACATACCTTTACTTGCATACATACGCATCTACTTACATACATACATAACTATATACATACAAGTCACATTCACTTATTGTAAGTTGAGCCTTATCTATAAACATATCAGCATAAATCAATGCAATTACAAACAAACATAACCGACTAACTTCCAACAAACATGATGAACATCCCATTAACACGGTGAACATTCAACAACATAATGAACATTCTATTAACACGATGAACATTCAGCAACATAATGAACATTCTATTAACACGGTGAACATTCAGCAACATAATGAACATTCCATTAACACGGTGAACATTCAGCAACATAATGAACATTCTATTAACACAACATTCAGCAACATAATGAACATTCTATTAACACGATGATAATGAACATTCCATTAACACGGTGAACATTCAGCAACATAATGAACATTCTATTAGCATGATGAACATTCAGCAACATAATGAACATTATATTAACACGATGAACATTCAACAACATAATGAACATTCCATTAACACGGTGAACATTCAGCAACATAATGAACATTCTATTAACACGATGAACATTCAGCAACATAATGAACATTCTATTAACACGATGAACATTCAGCAACATAATGAACATTCCATTAACACGGTGAACATTCAGCAACATAATGAACATTCTATTAACATGGTGAACATTCAGCAACAAAATGCACATTCCCTTAACACGATGAACATTCAGCAACATAATGCACATTCTATTAACATGATGAAACCATCATCTTAATTTACATTAAGGATAGATGAAGTTCATATGAACTTACCTTGGTACTTACCCTTACCTGTAAATTCTTACTTGGTTTCCCTATATACCACATACTAAACTTCATTTATAAATAAGAAGTGATTTCAGAAATCACTTACCATAAGTGTTCGTATTCGCATCCGTTTCCTCGCCTCCTTTTGACCCGTTAACCTTCCATGCTTCCATCCATCTTGACATGATCCATATACTTTCATGTCATCGCATTCACATTCTTGTTAGCATACATGATTGTACATATTAACAATCATATCAAATTCATGTTTCACATTTGACTTTCATTAGTCAATTCTAACAAGCATAAGGCATATTTTCACAAGTCAATCTTTCAAAGTCATATAATTCATCATGTCATCACATATAACACATATGGATATAACACGCATCATATGATGTTCTATAATATTACAATTGTGACAAAAGTCTAACATTGCTACTTATGCACAGTTGACTTTCAAAAAGTCAACAATTTATCATATGAACTTTCGACTTAACCTCATACATCCATGTCATTATAGTAGACTATACTAATGACACTATATACATTTCATACTCACGATGCAATAAGCATACAACCACATGATCATCTAGTTATATGCACATACCAAACATATTTAATTATGTTCATTCTAGTAACATAATTCTACAACTAACACCATGACACATGCTTAACAACCCAACATCATTCTAACTTCATCCTGTTCTAATGATCTCATATGCTTCACATTTAGTGTACTTTTACTTATCAATTTTGATTAAGCAATTATTCAAACATGTAGTAAACATCATACCACTCCAACATAGAGTACAATATTCTAATGCATACTTTTACCAAATAACATGGCCAACCAAATCCTACATGAATTCCATCTAAAAATAGATTTCTCATGTTTATTTATTATCAAATACATCATATCCCCATATTATACGATTTCATCCATTACTTGCATACCATTTCATCTATTAATCTCACCTAGGCATTTCATCAAACACTTGGTGTGCATACCACAATTTATGCATAATGTACAAGTGTTTCATGCTTTACTTCCTACTTCATGCTTTCATTCATCAATTAACACAAAAACATCAACAAATTCATATCACATTCAATCTACCTAACAAGAACGCATTACATGCAACATAGCACAACAAGATTTGAACAAGGATTGGATATGGGTGACACACCCATGTCGCCATCTTCACCACTAGAAGTGGGTTTCACCTCCAAACATCAAATTACTCCAAATCGTTCATAATCCATATTCTATATGATGATTCTAACACATGCTCATACTCAATTTCATACCAATTCACGGATTAGAACATAACCCACTTCGTGCAAGATCGCCAATCTAAGTTTTAAAACATACCTTATGATCTCCTCGTGTAGGTGATCATTAATCCGTGTTTATTTATGGATTTAGACCTCGATTCACCCTTCAATTTGATGATTCTTCATGCTTAGGGTTCTTGAGCTCTCATGGAGCTCCTGGCTTCTTCCAGAACACACCATCGTGTGTGTGTATGTGTGTATTTTTTTTTATAAATTCAACTTTCATTTATCCCACTTTAGTCCCTCAAGTTTGCCACTAATTATAACTGGCACAACTCTCATCCTTTAATTGTTTCTACCATACTCTTAACTAGGTTAAATAACCTAGTCATTTATTTCTTGATGTACCATATCATAACATTTAACGAATATAAACATTCGGGTTTTGGGGTGTTACATGATCGGAAGGTAGTTCGATTGGACGACAACCCGATTGGTTGGACACTCTAGTGAGAACAAGTTCACAGCAGGACGGTAACTCGATCGGATGATTATCCGATCGGGTGGCAATCCTTGTGCATGGAACATGTTGAAAATTGTTTAAGGATTGAAGTTTAAATGTCACATGTTCGAGCGGCTGATCCGATCGGATGGAAGTCCGATCGGACAACAACTCGTTCAACGTTCAGACTTCAAATGTTGGTAAATAGTTTAAGTGTGGGACCCAAGGTGTGAATTGTTTGGGTGACAACTCGTTCGGGTGGCAGTTCGATCGGACGGTAGTTTGATCGGACGACATTCCGTCCTGGTCGTTGCGTTCGTCTTACACTTGGTTATTTTGATAGTTTGTCGTTTTATCGAGATGTTTTGATAACGTGTTAAGCAACAAAAACCTCGTCAATACTTGGTATTACTGATCGGACAGGAACAACCCAAATCCGGTCAGTTAACTGTTCAAGACGGTGTTCCATGTTTAACATGAGATCGGTACCCTCGTTGATAGAATCCAGCTCTTGGACCAAAACAACCATAAGAATGAGTAGGAAGTCGGCACAAGCTCCGATTCTATCGGTTTTAAGTGCATTTAGTGTAAAAGAGTTGAAAAAAAGTTGGAAAACATTCTATCAATCCTTTTCACCATGAATATGTTTAGATCTATGAAAGATCTTTGTCTGTTTATGTGGAAATTGGTTAGATTCAAGTTGTTCTTGAAGGATTGAAGTCAAAACATGATGTTCCTAAGAACACCATGATGACATCACCCTAGAACACCTCAAATCTAGTGATTTCATGGTTTAAAGTTAAGATTTAAAGGTTAGAAAGGTGTAGAATCAAGTTTTGATCAAAGATGTACAAGACTTAGGTTGGGATCTTACCGGAATTGAGAGAAATCTGAGAAAAATCAAGGTTAAAGCGCTAGTCAGACAGAGAGTTCCAAAAGTAGAAAGTGTGATGGTGACATGGGGTATTTATAGGGTTGCCCAAAGTGGAAAGGGGTGGATCGATCGGGTGGCATCCTGATCGATTGGCTTGCCGATCGAGCGGCAGCTCGATCGATCAGCTGGTCACCTAGTCGATCAGTCCCTTGGTTTGAGTGCTTGGTGTGACGAGTTTTGCTGTTTCGATTGCGATTGCGAGCGATGCGAATGCCATAGAGTTTCTCACTTAAATTACTTTTAATCCTAACTACTATATCTAATATACAATCATCCTAAATAACTTGCGTTAAGCGTTTGCGGTTCGGTTGCAATTCGGGTTTCGATTGCGTTTCGATTGATTACCACGACACAACATAATTAAACATGAACAAGTAACACATAAAAGGCACGCACACGTAACAATAACCAAAATGCGTAATTCGAGTTGCGAGCGTGGTTGCGATAAGCGATAAAGTGATCAAATATGCGATAAATGTCGAACAAACCTCGATTATTAATAGATACTCCACATAATACAACTAGCGTTAAGCATAAATTAGACTATCTACGAGTCAAAGAAGTCAAAACAGGAATTGAGCAAGGAGTGACAAGTCGCAATTAGCAATCTTTTCTTCCTTTGACTTCAATCTTGACTTTGACTTTCGAAACATGGGGTGTTACAGGGGACATCCATGCTGGGGACATTGCAAAGGATTCAAATGTTGATAGTTAGAAATTATTGCCTAAATGTTTCTAGTATGATTTCTTATTTTTCAAAACTTGAAAGCCTTATCTAAATCATCTAAGTTTTCTAAAAAGTCATATTTAACCAAGTTTTTGTCTAACATTTTGATGACAAAAGTATTGAACATTTCATCAGTATCCTGACCAGGATATTCAAAACATATCTTTCAAAATTAAAACATAACAACAACAGATAAGGCTAAAAGGTTAGTTTATTATTAATGGTCCAAAAGGTTGTACTCTTGGCTTCATCTCAAAGACCCATCCACCAAAAGTACAACTAGTTTTAAAGTTTATTTACATAAACAGTTGAAGACTTCCTCCTAAAAACACAGGATCCCTCCACCTTCAACTGTTAACTGTTCAAAAGCATGAAGGAAATGTAAATTGTTCAAGTGCAGGAAAAGTAAATTGTTTAGCGGCTACAGACCTTTCAAATTTCTAAATAATGGGCTCTGGCCTAAGAAAAAATATCCATCATTGCCCACTTCAATGCTCTCACACAGCAACATCTTCATCAGCCTTCTCCACCTCCTCACCACCGGCATCTTAAGCAGCATCCTGACCAACATCAGCTCGAGCCTCTGTCTTCTCTCCGGCCTCGACCGCCACCTCAGCCGCCTTCGAAGGCTCCCCAGCTCCAGATTTAGCAGGATACGGCACAGGATTGCCTCCAAGATCCTTAAGCTTTGCCACCCAGGAGTCAACTGGCCAGGCTGGGCACTCTAAGCCTGACTCACTGGCCTCATAGGCCATTTTGATCCGGGCTTGCAGTAGGGAGACGACAGCTGAGTTTTTTATTCCTTCTCGAAAGGAAATCATAGCCTGTTTGTGGTCAACTTGGGCGGCGGCCAGCTTCACCTCTGCATGTTGAGTTTTTGATTCCTTCTCGAAAGGAAATCATAGCCTGTTCGTGGTCAACTTGGGCGGCGGCCAGCTTCACCTCTGCATCCTGTGTGACCTTCTTCAACTTGTCCTCATAATACTGGGTCTTAGCTACATCGATTTTGCCCTGGTCAGTCACGGTGATCTCGAACTTCTTGTTCTTGGCCTCAAGGAGATTCACAGCCTCACAGGACTCAGTATAAAGGTTCAACAGGTGTTAAAGGCCCTACAAAACAAAACAAAACAAAACAAAACAAAGGTATGTCTCAGTATTTACTAACCAAGATACCAAATCAGTATAGACATACAGGATACAGAGCCAGGATATTACCTTGTGAAGGAAGGAAGTCATGGGCTCCAGGGAATCGGTGAAACTAAGCTCCTCATAGGAGAACTCTTCAGAAGCAGGAGCAACAGTGTCAGAACCCTTTCTCTTCTTTGGCGTGGATGCATGGGTTCTTGGGTTAGGCTTTGGAGCTGCAGTCAGTTTGGAGCTTGTGGTGGCCGGAGTTTCCTTCTTGACCTGAACGGGAGTGGCGTAACTGTCCAGTTCATCTACGTCCAGGAGAATTGGCATCTTGCTAGTATCTGCAGAAGGGAAGTAATTTTAAAACTTTGTTATACAAAATCCTAAATAACAGAATATAGCAGGATATTAAACAAGATCCTTACCAGACATGTTTGAACTTGAGTGTTGGCTTGAGGATGCTGAAAACGGAACGAAACTCCTTACGATGTCCGGAAGCTGGTAAATAGCTTCAATCCTTTTCTTTGAATTAGGGAGGGGAGGTGCTAGACCTAGGCCGCCGGGTCCCCCAACGGGCACCTACAACCAAGGATGGCGTAACCACCCTAACCTTGGTTGGAGAGAACCCGGCAATAGTAGTAACCAACAAAACCTAAATCAACGAACAAACTTTCAACAACCAAGGAATGAGTCACAAAATTTTTTTCAACAACAAGGTGGACGAGAGAGGCTTGAAGATACTATATCTCACCTTATCTCCGACACTGAAAAGAAGAACTCGGATAGGTTTCTACAATTAGAATCAAATTTTAGAAATCAACAAGCTAGTATTCAAAACATCGAAAAACAAATAAGTCAACTAGCTCAAAATTTCTCCGAGAGACCACAAGGCGCGTTACCAAGTAATACCGAAACAAACCCAAAAGCACAAGTTCATCTCATAACACTACGGAACCGTACCGTGGGTCCTGCGGAAGGCCCACCGCCTACTGAGGAGACCGCAACACCGCCCCAACAAGAGAAGGGTTCTCCTCCCTCACCAGAGCCTACCAAGGCTCCTAGAGTTCCGTACCCCGGTAGGTTAATCCGCCAAAAGACCAATGACAATTCGCTAAATTCGAAAGTCTACAAAAACAATTGCATGTTAACATTCCTTTAATTGACGTCCTAACCCAAATGCCTAAATATTCAAAATTTATGAGGGACTTTCTCACTCATAAAAGGAAAATTGAATCATTGCAATTAGTTAACTTAGGCGAAGAATGCTCTGCCCTCGTGCTCAATAAACTTCCCCAAAAGAAGATTGATCCCGGAAGCTTCACAATTCCTTGCTCAATTGGGGACTCCCCCATTCAAAATGCACTAGCCAACCTTGGCGCTAGCATCAACCTTATGCCAGCATCAATGTTCAAAAGAGTCGGTTTAGGCAAGACGAGTCCTACAAAGATGAGTATACAGCTTGCTGATCGAACCGTCAAATTCCCGCAAGGTGTCGCTGAAAATCTGCTAGTCAAAGTTGATAATTTCGTCTACCCGGCCGACTTTGTCATCCTTGATATGGAAGAAGACACCAAAGTCCCCCTCATACTAGGGAGACCATTTCTAGCCACCGCACAAGCAGTGGTAGACATGAATGACGGAATGCTCACTTTAAAATATGGTGATGAGGAAGTGAAGTTCGGGGTAGGGAAGAGAATAGAGGACGATGACCCGGCCAATTACATGAAGGTTATTGATTCGAGTTTGGATGATGCTCTCCGACGGTGCAACATGGGATGCAAAACACCCCGCTCGGAAAACACATAACCTCACCTTGGGTCTAGCCAAGGACCCTTATAAACATGGCGCACCACGGAGGCATTCTGCGGTACTATCCTTAGTTTAGTCTAATCTTTTAGTTTTAAATTGTAGGAATAAAACACATTCTAGATGCTGAAGGATAACAAGGGAAACGAGAAGCATGGCCCATGCACGAAAACAGGGCCATCCGACAACAATTTCTTCATTACAGTAAGCTCAGCACGGGCCGTGTCCGGCCAACACGGCCCCGTGCTGAACATCCTGCAGAAAATTGCCCAGTTCAGGTAACTGGAAACGGGCCGTGTTCACTGAACACGCCCCCGTGTCCAGGCTTCTGTTTCTTTTCTTTAATTTTCTTACTGGCACTTGAACACGGGGCCGTGCCCGGTCACCACGGGGCCGTGTCCAGACTGCCAGTAACATAAAATTATGCTTTTAACACCATTTTACACATTCAATCAACCTAAAAACTTATTTTTGGGACACATTGAGGACAATGTGTAATTTAAGTGGGGGGGATGCTAAAATCATGAATCTTGCAAGTCCTAATAACAAGCCTTACACAAAACTCTATTTGGAACCGCTAATCACCCCAAATTTTTTTCAAAAAATTCTTTTTCTTTTTACTTGTCTAGGTTTAATTTGGGAATTTCAAGTTCTAATAAGGTTATATTTTTACAAATTTACAACCGATAGCATTGTGATAAAAAGAACCAACATAAGAAAATTATGGAACGGCATGACAAACTTAGTTAAAATTTGATTATATATACTTGATCACATAAAAACCCATTCCCACAAAAGTGAGTTTTGAGCCTTTATAGAGCATACCAATACATATCTTTACACTAAATGCTCATTTTTCGTTTCTTGTGTGAATAGCCGCTTGGTTCTTACGACTCTAGAACTTGCCACGATAATTCATTCCCGGTCCTTACCAACTTAAACCCAAGTAAGTAAATGATATAGGCATTAGGACTAACTTTTTTTCTTTCAACACCATTATTTTCATTTTTCTTTTTACCTACCCAAAAATTCCCCCTAGTTAACCCCTTTGAGCCTAAACCTTTTCATTTCTTAACCCAAAACCCTTTTTACCCACCAAAATCCCTTTTTCATTTTCAACCCCTTATTTTAGTAACAAAGCTTGGTTTTCGTGCGACTCTTGAAAAAAAAAGAGAGAGAAATGATGATGAAGTTGGAAATAAACAAACAAAGCTCCTCAAACAAAACTTGTTTGAAAAAATACTTCATTGAAAATAAAAAGTCACAAAAACAATATGTTTTACGAAAACCAACGCTTTTTTCGCCTTTTCGCCCTTTTCAACTAACCACTAACCCAACCACCCACCTTTAGCCCAAGCCTAACCCTTCACCCAAAAAGTCCTCTTGATATTTACAAAGGTATAAAGTTAAAAAGGAGGAGGATTGATTGCTTGGCAAGCTTATGGTAGAAATAAGTTCCATGCCGCTCTCGAGTGATTCACTAAAAATACACCTTCGGCCGAGTGTGAGTGATTTCCCCCGTGAGGTATGTGAACTTTTATATAAATGGAATTTTAAAAAGGTATGTTATGCCTTAATAAATAATTTATCTTATGAAATGTTTTTAATAAATCATGACGAATAGGATTGTAAATAAATAAAAATAAAACCTAAACGATCTTGGAAAATCCCGACACTCTATGACAAGCCCAAAAAACCTTCTCTTCTACCCATTCCATTTGGGAGTGAATAAAGCCACATTATAAAGAGTTTTGCTTGAGGACAAGCAAAGATTCAAGTGTGGGGGTATTTGATACGCACAAAATGCAACATATAAATTGTCACACCCCCAAAATCCCACCTGCGGAGTACTACCGCTTGGAGGCGTGACTGACCAGGATCCAGCCACCAATCATATTGAACAAGCATATAGGTAGTTATAAAAAATCTAACCATTACGATTGGCGTTCAAACAAAACAAGTTTAAGTTGCAAGCGGAAGCATAAGTTTAAAGTTTTAACATAAGTTCAAATGTTTTTCAAATAGAGCATGACACGCAGCAATCCGTGTCCCACAACGACTCTCCTCCATGCAAGCTCCAGCTGAGTACCTATGGTCCTGCAAAGCATGTAGTAACGAGTCAACAACTAGCTGAGTGAGTTCACAGTTGGGTGTTCGTTTTAGTTTGTTTCGAAAACAGTTTCCTTTACTGGCATCCCGCCGTGGGGGTTACCCCATTGTTTAAAAACGTGATTTGTTCATTCCCAGTTACTCCGGCACTCCAGCCGTGGGGGCTACCCCATGATAGTTATCAGGCATTTCGGCCGTGGGGGCTACCCCATGCGTACACTAGACTCGTTACCATATCGACTGCTGACTGTAGTCATGTTTAAGTGCCCTGAAAACATCAATGTCTATCATCATTGACGTGCCCCAGATCCATTAGTTCACGCCCGCCCTCTGCGGCACGGTGTGAGGTTTGTCAGACCTAAATAGCGCTATCTAACTAATGACCCGCTCGCCATTGGCCCGGCGATTAGTCGATACAAAAAGGAGGGACTTCGTGATAGAGTTTTAGTCTAGTACGTGTTATCCGTCCATCCGGACGAGGAATCACATTCCTGAACCACTGACGTCCTACCCAAGGAGGACGAGGAACCCACGTTCCTTAACCCCGTTCCCAACCCAGGGAATCCCATGCTTTGTAGAGGGTGTGAACTCACCTTGGTTTGCTCGGTAGTAATACAGAAAAGTCAATCAAGTTGCAAGTGGTCAACTATGTCCTAACATAGATACCATTTATAATCAGATTCAACCCAAGTAGTGCACGTACAAGTAGCAAGCACGGAATACAAGTTTTATCGTGGCAGTTCAACAGCAGTGCACAATATTTTTCAAATAAACAGTCACACATTCAGCCCACAGTTCAGTCCAACTACCACAGAAAGCCCATAAGTCCGGCCCATTAGTCGTAGGCCCAAAATTAAGCAAGCCCATTAAGTGTGGTTGCGAGTCGCAACCGGACTCGCAACATGGTTTCGAGTCATGCTGCCTTTGGTTGCGAGTCGTAACCGGACTCGCAATCACGGTTGCGGTTATGCTGTTTTGTGTTGATCATGGATGGTTGCGAGTCGCAACCTGTGTCGCAACCACGGTTTCGGCTTGGCATGTCATGGTTGCGAGTCGTAACCTGATGTTCTCGACTCGCAACTGGTGTCGCAATGTGGAGATTTCGAGTCGCAACCGGGGTTTCGACTCCCCAACATCTGCTGATTCTGCACAGTATGTACTATCCAATAGAATTTGAATGTCATGCAACACAAATGTTGTACTATCCACTAAAACATGTTTCGTTGTCTAACACTAAACAAAATCGGATCAAATAGGCAGAATTCAAACATTCAACATACATTCATATGATATTCAACAAGTTCTTCATGTTCTTTAAACATTCAAATACATATTCATAACACATTCAACCCTCATTTTACCAAGATTATGAATAAACATTAAAACACTTAGCATAATGCACAAACTTGGTTTCTATACAATCCGAATACATGACAAGTGCAAACCGGTTTTATGAATATCGATTACTAGTGGCTCAAACTTCATTTAGACACAAAAATATCACCAATCCGAAATCAAGCATGTTAACCGGTTCATTACTATCATACATGTAATATCATCTTTTGTTCAACCATTACAAGTTTTCTATCAAACCCACGCTTATCATAACAATTATCAAGCAAACAAAATGTCAAGATTATCGATTCAAGCACAAAACATAACAAGGGTCACTAACCGGTTAAGAGGTGTGAAAGGTGAACTCCAAAGTCGATTTCCAAGCTTAATCCGAATCCTAGTGTTGGCCGGCTATCAAAGTGTGTTTGTGCTTCTTAGGGTTTTAGTAGAAGAGAATGTATGAGAGTGTGGGTGTGAGTGTTGTCCAAGCAAAAATGGCAAGGGTTGCCATGGGTGTGATATTTATATTCTTCTTGGTGCACCCTAAAAGGGCTTTCTAACCGGTTAAGGAGGTCACGGCCCAAAGGCCCAAACCGGTTACTAGGTTCTCGGCCCAAGGCCGCATTCAATCACTGTACACTCGAGACCTCATGGTCTCGAGTCGGGTTCTCGGCTCGTTTATAATACATACATATATACACATACAAACAGAACACATTCCACATAAAAGTTCACGTTTGTCATTTAAATTAACAAGTTAGTTAGTCACATAGCGTTCAATCGTGTTACATTAAGGCACAAGAAGGGTTCTAAATTTCGAGTTGTCACATCATCCCCAAGTTGAAAGAAATTTCGTCCCGAAATTTGATGGCACTCACTGAGGAAGCTAGTTAAGTTGCAAGGTTTTCCCGGTTATCCTGGGGTGTCACACCCACCCCCCGTTGATCTGGAATTTCGTCCCGAAATTCCGTAGCTTCACCCTCAGTAGCGGTTGTACTGTTCTCAAACAGTTGGGGATACTTTTGTTTCATCCGATCTTCGCGCTCCCAGGTGAACTCTGGACCGCGACGTGAGTTCCAACGAACTCGAACGAGAGGTATCCTAGTGCTCTTGAGGACCTTAACATCCTGGTCCGTGATTTCGACTGGTTCTTCGACGAATTTCAACTGTTCGTCGATCGTAAGTTCCTTCAGAGGAACTACGTGCGTTTCATCTGACAGACACTTCTTCAGATTCGACACATGGAAAACGTTGTGAACTGCACCGAGTTCTGCTGGTAAGTTCAGTCGGTAGGCCACCTTGCCTATTTTCTCAATGATTTCAAAAGGTCCAACGTATCGTGGGTTGAGTTTGCCTCGTTTACCAAAACGAACCACACCCTTCCAGGGTGAAACTTTGAGTAATACCCGCTCCCCAACCTGGAGCTCAAGTGGTTTCCTGCCCTTATCGGCGTAGGCCTTCTGACGGTCACGAGCGGCCGCCATGCGCTGTCGTATTTGAGCAATCCGCTCAGTAGTGTCTACCACATGTTCTGGACCAGTGATTTGACTATCCCCCACCTCTGCCCAACAAAGAGGTGACCGGCATTTACGTCCGTACAATGCCTCAAACGGAGCAGCTTTGATGCTGGTGTGGTAGCTGTTATTGTACGAGAATTCCACGAGTGGCAGATGCTTTTCCCAGCTGCTGCCAAAGTCGATAACACATGCACGTAGCATGTCTTCTAGGGTCTGAATGGTGCGCTCGGACTGCCCGTCCGTCTGTGGGTGATACGCTGTGCTCATATCTAGATGTGAGCCAAAAGACTTATGCATTGCTTGCCACAGTTCCGAAGTAAAGCGTGCATCTCGATCAGAGATGATAGAGGTGGGCACCCCGTGCCTCGAAACGACTTCCTTGAGATATATTTCTGCCAGAGTGGAGAATTTATCCGTTTCTTTAATCGCCAAAAAGTGTGCGGACTTTGTGAGTCGATCCACGATCACCCAAATAGTATCGTTTCCGCGCTGTGATCTAGGTAGGCCAGTAACGAAATCCATGGAAATTTGCTCCCATTTCCATTGCGGTATCTCTGGTTGTTGGAGTAGGCCTGATGGTTTCTGATATTCCGTCTTGACTCGCGCACAAGTCAAGCACTTGCTGACATAAGTTGCTATGTGGGCCTTCATGCTAGGCCACCAATACGTAGTTTTAATATCGTGGTACATCTTGTCCGAACCAGGGTGTACCGAGTAGCGAGACTTGTGTGCTTCATCCATCACAAGTTCTCGTAGGCCGCCATAGAGCGGGACCCAAATGCATCCTGTCACGTAGTATGCACCGTCTTCCTTCTGTTCTAAGCGTTGTCTCGACCCACGTAGGGCTTCAGCTCTAACGTTTTCTGGTTTCAGTGCTTCTATCTGAGCAGCTCGTATTTGCGAAGGTAGACTAGAATGGATCGTGAGTTGTAGAGCTCTTACGCGTTTAGGCGCAGTGTCCTTTCGACTCAGGGCGTCGGCCACAACATTGGCCTTGCCCGGGTGATACCTGATAGAGCACTCGTAGTCATTTAGCAACTCGACCCATCGTCGTTGCCTCATGTTTAGTTCTTTCTGCTTGAATATGTGCTCTAGGCTCCTGTGGTCAGTGTAGATGGCGCACTTGGTTCCGTATAGATAATGCCGCCATAACTTAAGTGCGAAAACAACAGCTCCCAGCTCTAAATCATGTGTAGTGTAGTTCTTCTCGTGAACTTTGAGTTGTCGTGAGGCGTAGGCTATAACTTTATCTCGTTGCATCAACACACAACCAAGACCTTGAATTGATGCATCACAATAAACCACAAAATCTTCTGTGCCCTCTGGCAGTGAAAGGATAGGTGCACTACAAAGTCTATCCTTTAGGTGTTGGAAAGCTAACTCCTGCGCACTTCCCCAGCGATAAACAACGCCTTTCTGCGTCAGTAGGGTGAGAGGCTGTGCAATCTTAGAAAAGTCTTTGATGAATCTCCTGTAGTAACCTGCCAATCCCAAGAATTGGCGAATTTCCTTTGGTGTGCGAGGCGCAGGCCAGTTCTTAATAGAGTCCACTTTGGATGGATCAACGTGAATTCCATCCTTGTTTACCACATGCCCTAGGAAATGGACTTCACGAAGCCAGAAGTCGCATTTCGAGAATTTCGCGTAAAGCTGTTCTGTTCGAAGAAGTTCCAAAATAAGTCGTAGATGCTGTTCGTGTTCCTCCTGACTCTTAGAATAGATCAGGATGTCGTCGATGAATACTATAACGAACTTGTCCAGGTACGGCTTGCAAACTCGGTTCATCAAGTCCATGAAAACTGCGGGTGCGTTTGTCAGCCCAAACGGCATGACCAAAAACTCATAATGCCCATATCGAGTCCTAAAGGCTGTCTTAGAGACATCCTCTTCTCGAACTCTCAGCTGGTGATATCCCAATCTCAGATCTATCTTTGAATAGTAGCTCGACCCCTGCAACTGGTCGAACAAGTCGTCAATGCGCGGTAGAGGATAACGATTCTTCACAGTCACCGTGTTGAGTTCGCGATAGTCGATACACATTCTGAAGGTACCGTCCTTCTTCTTTACAAAAAGTACTGGAGCTCCCCAAGGCGATGAGCTAGGACGAATGAAACCCTTATCCAAGAGTTCTTGTAGTTGCGTAGAGAGTTCTTCCAACTCTGATGGCGCTAAACGATAAGGTGCACGTGCTATAGGCGCAGCTCCAGGAGCTAGTTCAATCTGGAACTCGACTTGGCGATGGGGTGGAAGACCAGGTAATTCCTCAGGGAATACCTCAGGATAGTCCCGTACAACTGGAAAATCTTCTAGCTTCTTCTCTTTCTCCGTGGTATCAGTAACTAGGGCCAAAATTGCAGTGTGGCCCTTTCGCAAGCACTTCTGGGCCTTAAGAAGAGAGATGATGTTCTCAACAGCACTTTTCTTGTCGCCACGAATCATGAGAGGTTCACTACCCGAACCAGGAATACGAACAATCTTCTCGTTGCAAAGAATCTCTGCTCGGTGTTGGGATAACCAATCCATCCCAATAACAACGTCGAAACTACCCAAGACGATAGGAATAAGATCAATAGAGAAGGTCCGGTTAGCGAGAATAAGTTGGCAACCCTTAACTACGTGCGAGGCCTCCAAACTCTTACCATTAGCTAGCTCTACAGTGTGCTTGTCGCTCAGGGGTGTAGGAATACGCTTAAGCATCCTACTAACTTCTAGTGACACATAGCTAGTATCGGCACCCGAATCGAATAAAACTGTAACATAAAAGTCGTCGAGAAGGAACTTACCCGTCACCACGTTGGGATCGTTCCTTGCTTCACCTTGACCAATCACGAACACTCGTCCCCTAGCACCGTTGTTGTTGTTGTTGTTCCCATTGTTACCATTCCCCGGATTGTTGTTGTTCTGGTTCTGGTTCAGTTGGGGACAATCTTTCTTGAAGTGGCCTTCAGCTCCACACTGAAAGCATCCTTTGTTGTTTCCCTGCTGCTGTCGCTGATTCTGCTGAGATTGCTGACGATTCTGATTGGCGGGGTATGCACTCCTGCAATCCTTTGCAACATGACCAGGCTTGTTGCACCGATGACAGTTTCCCCTGGTGCATGGCCCACTGTGGTGTAGGTTGCAACGATTGCATTTGGGGTGATTCCCCTTGTACCCACCATGACTTTGACCACCAGACGATTGCTGACCGGGGCTCTTGTGGTCGTCAGTCTTTCTCTGCTGATTGTTTGTGCTTCTTAGGGTTTTAGTAGAAGAGAATGTATGAGAGTGTGGGTGTGAGTGTTGTCCAAGCAAAAATGGCAAGGGTTGCCATGGGTGTGATATTTATATTCTTCTTGGTGCACCCTAAAAGGGCTTTCTAACCGGTTAAGGAGGTCACGGCCCAAAGGCCCAAACCGGTTACTAGGTTCTCGGCCCAAGGCCGCATTCAATCACTGTACACTCGAGACCTCATGGTCTCGAGTCGGGTTCTCGGCTCGTTTATAATACATACATATATACACATACAAACAGAACACATTCCACATAAAAGTTCACGTTTGTCATTTAAATTAACAAGTTAGTTAGTCACATAGCGTTCAATCGTGTTACATTAAGGCACAAGAAGGGTTCTAAATTTCGAGTTGTCACATCATCCCCAAGTTGAAAGAAATTTCGTCCCGAAATTTGATGGCACTCACTGAGGAAGCTAGTTAAGTTGCAAGGTTTTCCCGGTTATCCTGGGGTGTCACACCCACCCCCCGTTGATCTGGAATTTCGTCCCGAAATTCCGTAGCTTCACCCTCAGTAGCGGTTGTACTGTTCTCAAACAGTTGGGGATACTTTTGTTTCATCCGATCTTCGCGCTCCCAGGTGAACTCTGGACCGCGACGTGAGTTCCAACGAACTCGAACGAGAGGTATCCTAGTGCTCTTGAGGACCTTAACATCCTGGTCCGTGATTTCGACTGGTTCTTCGACGAATTTCAACTGTTCGTCGATCGTAAGTTCCTTCAGAGGAACTACGTGCGTTTCATCTGACAGACACTTCTTCAGATTCGACACATGGAAAACGTTGTGAACTGCACCGAGTTCTGCTGGTAAGTTCAGTCGGTAGGCCACCTTGCCTATTTTCTCAATGATTTCAAAAGGTCCAACGTATCGTGGGTTGAGTTTGCCTCGTTTACCAAAACGAACCACACCCTTCCAGGGTGAAACTTTGAGTAATACCCGCTCCCCAACCTGGAGCTCAAGTGGTTTCCTGCCCTTATCGGCGTAGGCCTTCTGACGGTCACGAGCGGCCGCCATGCGCTGTCGTATTTGAGCAATCCGCTCAGTAGTGTCTACCACATGTTCTGGACCAGTGATTTGACTATCCCCCACCTCTGCCCAACAAAGAGGTGACCGGCATTTACGTCCGTACAATGCCTCAAACGGAGCAGCTTTGATGCTGGTGTGGTAGCTGTTATTGTACGAGAATTCCACGAGTGGCAGATGCTTTTCCCAGCTGCTGCCAAAGTCGATAACACATGCACGTAGCATGTCTTCTAGGGTCTGAATGGTGCGCTCGGACTGCCCGTCCGTCTGTGGGTGATACGCTGTGCTCATATCTAGATGTGAGCCAAAAGACTTGTGCATTGCTTGCCACAGTTCCGAAGTAAAGCGTGCATCTCGATCAGAGATGATAGAGGTGGGCACCCCGTGCCTCGAAACGACTTCCTTGAGATATATTTCTGCCAGAGTGGAGAATTTATCCGTTTCTTTAATCGCCAAAAAGTGTGCGGACTTTGTGAGTCGATCCACGATCACCCAAATAGTATCGTTTCCGCGCTGTGATCTAGGTAGGCCAGTAACGAAATCCATGGAAATTTGCTCCCATTTCCATTGCGGTATCTCTGGTTGTTGGAGTAGGCCTGATGGTTTCTGATATTCCGTCTTGACTCGCGCACAAGTCAAGCACTTGCTGACATAAGTTGCTATGTGGGCCTTCATGCTAGGCCACCAATACGTAGTTTTAATATCGTGGTACATCTTGTCCGAACCAGGGTGTACCGAGTAGCGAGACTTGTGTGCTTCATCCATCACAAGTTCTCGTAGGCCGCCATAGAGCGGGACCCAAATGCATCCTGTCACGTAGTATGCACCGTCTTCCTTCTGTTCTAAGCGTTGTCTCGACCCACGTAGGGCTTCAGCTCTAACGTTTTCTGGTTTCAGTGCTTCTATCTGAGCAGCTCGTATTTGCGAAGGTAGACTAGAATGGATCGTGAGTTGTAGAGCTCTTACGCGTTTAGGCGCAGTGTCCTTTCGACTCAGGGCGTCGGCCACAACATTGGCCTTGCCCGGGTGATACCTGATAGAGCACTCGTAGTCATTTAGCAACTCGACCCATCGTCGTTGCCTCATGTTTAGTTCTTTCTGCTTGAATATGTGCTCTAGGCTCCTGTGGTCGGTGTAGATGGCGCACTTGGTTCCGTATAGATAATGCCGCCATAACTTAAGTGCGAAAACAACAGCTCCCAGCTCTAAATCATGTGTAGTGTAGTTCTTCTCGTGAACTTTGAGTTGTCGTGAGGCGTAGGCTATAACTTTATCTCGTTGCATCAACACACAACCAAGACCTTGAATTGATGCATCACAATAAACCACAAAATCTTCTGTGCCCTCTGGCAGTGAAAGGATAGGTGCACTACAAAGTCTATCCTTTAGGTGTTGGAAAGCTAACTCCTGCGCACTTCCCCAGCGATAAACAACGCCTTTCTGCGTCAGTAGGGTGAGAGGCTGTGCAATCTTAGAAAAGTCTTTGATGAATCTCCTGTAGTAACCTGCCAATCCCAAGAATTGGCGAATTTCCTTTGGTGTGCGAGGCGCAGGCCAGTTCTTAATAGAGTCCACTTTGGATGGATCAACGTGAATTCCATCCTTGTTTACCACATGCCCTAGGAAATGGACTTCACGAAGCCAGAAGTCGCATTTCGAGAATTTCGCGTAAAGCTGTTCTGTTCGAAGAAGTTCCAAAATAAGTCGTAGATGCTGTTCGTGTTCCTCCTGACTCTTAGAATAGATCAGGATGTCGTCGATGAATACTATAACGAACTTGTCCAGGTACGGCTTGCAAACTCGGTTCATCAAGTCCATGAAAACTGCGGGTGCGTTTGTCAGCCCAAACGGCATGACCAAAAACTCATAATGCCCATATCGAGTCCTAAAGGCTGTCTTAGAGACATCCTCTTCTCGAACTCTCAGTTGGTGATATCCCGATCTCAGATCTATCTTTGAATAGTAGCTCGACCCCTGCAACTGGTCGAACAAGTCGTCAATGCGCGGTAGAGGATAACGATTCTTCACAGTCACCGTGTTGAGTTCGCGATAGTCGATACACATTCTGAAGGTACCGTCCTTCTTCTTTACAAAAAGTACTGGAGCTCCCCAAGGCGATGAGCTAGGACGAATGAAACCCTTATCCAAGAGTTCTTGTAGTTGCGTAGAGAGTTCTTCCAACTCTGATGGCGCTAAACGATAAGGTGCACGTGCTATAGGCGCAGCTCCAGGAGCTAGTTCAATCTGGAACTCGACTTGGCGATGGGGTGGAAGACCAGGTAATTCCTCAGGGAATACCTCAGGATAGTCCCGTACAACTGGAAAATCTTCTAGCTTCTTCTCTTTCTCCGTGGTATCAGTAACTAGGGCCAAAATTGCAGTGTGGCCCTTTCGCAAGCACTTCTGGGCCTTAAGAAGAGAGATGATGTTCTCAACAGCACTTTTCTTGTCGCCACGAATCATGAGAGGTTCACTACCCGAACCAGGAATACGAACAATCTTCTCGTTGCAAAGAATCTCTGCTCGGTGTTGGGATAACCAATCCATCCCAATAACAACGTCGAAACTACCCAAGACGATAGGAATAAGATCAATAGAGAAGGTCCGGTTAGCGAGAATAAGTTGGCAACCCTTAACTACGTGCGAGGCCTCCAAACTCTTACCATTAGCTAGCTCTACAGTGTGCTTGTCGCTCAGGGGTGTAGGAATACGCTTAAGCATCCTACTAACTTCTAGTGACACATAGCTAGTATCGGCACCCGAATCGAATAAAACTGTAACATAAAAGTCGTCGAGAAGGAACTTACCCGTCACCACGTTGGGATCGTTCCTTGCTTCACCTTGACCAATCACGAACACTCGTCCCCTAGCACCGTTGTTGTTGTTGTTGTTGTTCCCATTGTTACCATTCCCCGGATTGTTGTTGTTCTGGTTCTGGTTCAGTTGGGGACAATCTTTCTTGAAGTGGCCTTCAGCTCCACACTGAAAGCATCCTTTGTTGTTTCCCTGCTGTTGTCGCTGATTCTGCTGAGATTGCTGACGATTCTGATTGGCGGGGTATGCACTCCTGCAATCCTTTGCAACATGACCAGGCTTGTTGCACCGATGACAGTTGCCCCTGGTGCATGGCCCACTGTGGTGTAGGTTGCAACGATTGCATTTGGGGTGATTCCCCTTGTACCCACCATGACTTTGACCACCAGACGATTGCTGACCGGGGCTCTTGTGGTCGTCAGTCTTTCTCTGCTGAGACTGAGATTGCACCGAAGTTGAACCCTTGCTTGAAGTTCCATCCCATTTCCGTTTGTCCCCACTAGAAGTACCAGAAGTAGTTGCAGCACCTATGCGCTTTGGTAACCTGTTCTGCTCCACCGCTTGGTCAGTGAGACGGTGAGCCAACTGAACAACCTGCTGGATAGTAGCCAAGTTTGCCGAAGTCACATGGCTCTGGATCTCGGGCACCAAGCCCTTGAGGTAGAGTTCAATTCGCTTATACGGAGGATCCACCATAGTAGGACACAACAAGGCTAGCTCATGTGATCTCTTAGTGTACGCCTCAATTTCTGACCCCGTCATCTTGAGATTGTAGAATTCATCTTCCAGCTTGTGAATGTCATCGCGACTGCAGTATTCCTCTCTGATCATTTCCTTGAAATTCTCCCATGGGGTGGCGTTGGCAGCAACCAACCCCAGCATTTGCACTTGAGCATTCCACCACGTGAGGGCCAAACCCTCGAGAGTACCAGTAGCATACTTCACCCTGCGCGCTTCAGGGCATTCACACATTTCGAACACAGATTCCAGTTTCTCAAACCAGTGTAGGAGACCTACTGCTCCTTCAGTTCCACTAAAAGTAGTGGGTCGACAATCCATAAAGGTCTTAAAAGTGCACACCGGTGCCTGAGCATGTAGACCTATGGTAGGTGAAAGAAAGACAGAGTTTAACACAAAGGTTGGTTCACAAGAGTAGGATCCTAAAGATCCTAGGATAAGTTCAGACTGCGGGATATACCTCCCGCGTTTGCAGCTGCAAATGCTGCGGCAACTCGTTCGTTGATCAAAGCCGTCAACTGGGCTTGTGTCATGTTAACGCGTCCAGACATGATCTTCATAACAAGAGTGATACGAGTGAGAGTGGTTCACGAAAGTACGATAGTAGGATAACGCAAGCACGCACGTGTTCAAGCAACAGTAGTTATACTAACTAAGCATACCATGGGCAATGTATTATGTAACTATCAAGTAGGCAATACACGTATATCATGTTACCTAGAATGTCGAGCCTTGCATGTGGAGCGAAGTGTCGTTGTGGACCGTTGAACACAAATCCGGTTATAGTCTGGTTTTAACAAAAACGTTTCTCCTTTATTAAAACCAAGTTCACTATAACCAATGGCTCTGATACCAATCTGTCACACCCCCAAAATCCCACCTGCGGAGTACTACCGCTTGGAGGCGTGACTGACCAGGATCCAGCCACCAATCATATTGAACAAGCATATAGGTAGTTATAAAAAATCTAACCATTACGATTGGCGTTCAAACAAAACAAGTTTAAGTTGCAAGCGGAAGCATAAGTTTAAAGTTTTAACATAAGTTCAAATGTTTTTCAAATAGAGCATGACACGCAGCAATCCGTGTCCCACAACGACTCTCCTCCATGCAAGCTCCAACTGAGTACCTATGGTCCTGCAAAGCATGTAGTAACGAGTCAACAACTAGCTGAGTGAGTTCACAGTTGGGTGTTCGTTTTAGTTTGTTTCGAAAACAGTTTCCTTTACTGGCATCCCGCCGTGGGGGTTACCCCATTGTTTAAAAACGTGATTTGTTCATTCCCAGTTACTCCGGCACTCCAGCCGTGGGGGCTACCCCATGATAGTTATCAGGCATTTCGGCCGTGGGGGCTACCCCATGCGTACACTAGACTCGTTACCATATCGACTGCTGACTGTAGTCATGTTTAAGTGCCCTGAAAACATCAATGTCTATCATCATTGACGTGCCCCAGATCCATTAGTTCACGCCCGCCCTCTGCGGCACGGTGTGAGGTTTGTCAGACCTAAATAGCGCTATCTAACTAATGACCCGCTCGCCATTGGCCCGGCGATTAGTCGATACAAAAAGGAGGGACTTCGTGATAGAGTTTTAGTCTAGTACGTGTTATCCGTCCATCCGGACGAGGAATCACATTCCTGAACCACTGACGTCCTACCCAAGGAGGACGAGGAACCCACGTTCCTTAACCCCGTTCCCAACCCAGGGAATCCCATGCTTTGTAGAGGGTGTGAACTCACCTTGGTTTGCTCGGTAGTAATACAGAAAAGTCAATCAAGTTGCAAGTGGTCAACTATGTCCTAACATAGATACCATTTATAATCAGATTCAACCCAAGTAGTGCACGTACAAGTAGCAAGCACGGAATACAAGTTTTATCGTGGCAGTTCAACAGCAGTGCACAATATTTTTCAAATAAACAGTCACACATTCAGCCCACAGTTCAGTCCAACTACCACAGAAAGCCCATAAGTCCGGCCCATTAGTCGTAGGCCCAAAATTAAGCAAGCCCATTAAGTGTGGTTGCGAGTCGCAACCGGACTCGCAACATGGTTTCGAGTCATGCTGCCTTTGGTTGTGAGTCGTAACCGGACTCGCAATCACGGTTGCGGTTATGCTGTTTTGTGTTGATCATGGATGGTTGCGAGTCGCAACCTGTGTCGCAACCACGGTTTCGGCTTGGCATGTCATGGTTGCGAGTCGTAACCTGATGTTCTCGACTCGCAACTGGTGTCGCAATGTGGAGATTTCGAGTCGCAACCGGGGTTTCGACTCCCCAACATCTGCTGATTCTGCACAGTATGTACTATCCAATAGAATTTGAATGTCATGCAACACAAATGTTGTACTATCCACTAAAACATGTTTCGTTGTCTAACACTAAACAAAATCGGATCAAATAGGCAGAATTCAAACATTCAACATACATTCATATGATATTCAACAAGTTCTTCATGTTCTTTAAACATTCAAATACATATTCATAACACATTCAACCCTCATTTTACCAAGATTATGAATAAACATTAAAACACTTAGCATAATGCACAAACTTGGTTTCTATACAATCCGAATACATGACAAGTGCAAACCGGTTTTATGAATATCGATTACTAGTGGCTCAAACTTCATTTAGACACAAAAATATCACCAATCCGAAATCAAGCATGTTAACCGGTTCATTACTATCATACATGTAATATCATCTTTTGTTCAACCATTACAAGTTTTCTATCAAACCCACGCTTATCATAACAATTATCAAGCAAACAAAATGTCAAGATTATCGATTCAAGCACAAAACATAACAAGGGTCACTAACCGGTTAAGAGGTGTGAAAGGTGAACTCCAAGGTCGATTTCCAAGCTTAATCCGAATCCTAGTGTTGGCCGGCTATCAAAGTGTGTTTGTGCTTCTTAGGGTTTTAGTAGAAGAGAATGTATGAGAGTGTGGGTGTGAGTGTTGTCCAAGCAAAAATGGCAAGGGTTGCCATGGGTGTGATATTTATATTCTTCTTGGTGCACCCTAAAAGGGCTTTCTAACCGGTTAAGGAGGTCACGGCCCAAAGGCCCAAACCGGTTACTAGGTTCTCGGCCCAAGGCCGCATTCAATCACTGTACACTCGAGACCTCATGGTCTCGAGTCGGGTTCTCGGCTCGTTTATAATACATACATATATACACATACAAACAGAACACATTCCACATAAAAGTTCACGTTTGTCATTTAAATTAACAAGTTAGTTAGTCACATAGCGTTCAATCGTGTTACATTAAGGCACAAGAAGGGTTCTAAATTTCGAGTTGTCACATAAATTATATCAATTGTGGCATAAAACTAACCCTTTTTAGTACTAATGTTGGAAAAAGTGTGCTTTTGTCTTCCTTTTGTATTTTTAGGATTAAATGAGCTCAAATTAACAAAAGAAGCAAAAAGACAGCAAAATCTAACATAAATACAAGAAAAGGGACAAAAGTGGATTGCCCGATCCCCTCGACAGCATCTTCCCAAACAAAACAGAGAAGGCAGAAGACTGAACACGCCCCGTGCTCAGCGAGCACGGGGCCGTTCCCAGGAAGCAGCAGAAAAGACAAACTAATAGAAGCTTCTATTGCCCACAACGGGGCCGTGCCCAGTGAACACGGGGGCGTGGCCAAAGTACTGCAGGCGCATTAATTGTAATTGCGAATTACAATTAATGAAGAGAGAGAGTGTCAGACGGACACGGGGCCGTGCCCAGGCTTCTGTTCAGCCTATAAATAGGAGTGCTTGATGCCATTTCAACTCATCCCTTGGCACACCACCTCTCTCACACTTCATCCACCATCCACCACCACCATAACACCATCGTCCCCCACCATCATCCATTGTCCATCATAGAGTGTGTGAGTCGTCTCGAGATCCAAGATTGATCGTAAAGTTCTTGACAATCAAAGGCCATGTTTGCCTAAGTCTCTTACATCACTTGGTGAAGACAAGTGTCTAGTGTAATACTTTTTATTTTTAATCTTTTGCGCTTTTTATTTGGTTTTGTATTAATGACTTTAATAACTAGTTTCTCATGTTGAAGGTGATTTTTCCTTATCGTTTGTCCGTGGTGTCTTGACATTATTTTACTGTCTATATAAAATAAAAGAATTTCACCATTCATATCTCCAAGGTTGTAAGTCCCCTAACGCGTGCGGATCGTAACAGAATCATCGATCTAACCTAGAGTGCGGAATCCCCTAGATTAGATTTCACAGAAAACGAGTAGAACACGAATCACTTCAAACCCGATCTTTATTGATTATCTTCGTAACGATTACAATCAATCAAGATCCTAATTCGTCCAAGCTGTTGTCTTTCACGAATTCTCTCCAAGTGATTAAGGTGATTAGATGAGTAACCTAAACCCTAATGCTAAGCTTTGTTTATATAGGAGAAAGCTTTGCATATGGGCTAGGACTTGGGCAAGGCCCAATTCGCAAACCCTCCCCCATATGTGGGTTTGGTTTGGCCCAATCACTCTTAATTCACTATTACAAACTATTACAAAGCTAAACCCGCTAACTGTTTATCGTTTTACTAATTACAAGATATCCAAAGACCAAATCTAAGCTGTTGTCACAAAACATGCACCAACAAACTCCCCCTTGACAATAGCTCGCAAAGGTAACTTTAGTCTTCAGAATCTTCAAGTCTTTTGGTCTTTGGATAGCTTCAGCTTTAACAACTTCTGTCAGCAACAGACTCCCCCTAAGCTGATGCATCCAATCACCAAATCTTCAAAACATTAGCACTTGAGTAAACTCCTGTTCAGCATTTGAATAGCAATCTTCAACTCTTCAACTTTGTCTGCAATGTAGAAAGGAGGTCCTACCATGCATCCAAGCAAACTCTCATCTTCACAGCAACTTCTCAGCAACACACAGCTTCAATCTGTATACTATAAAACAAACATCTCGAGAAACCATAAGAATTTTTCAAAAAAAGTTAAACAAATTATGATTATTCAAGAGAATGTTAAACTGTATCACAGATTAAGCACTATCCATTCAGCACCAACATGCACAAATTTAAACAAACACTTTATAACCTGCTTGATTTGAAAGTTTTGAACTCACTTACTAACACCGTCTCCCCCTATCAGTAACAATTTCTCCAAGAATAACAGTTTTCCGTATGTTAAGAATTTTAAACAGAAAAATGACACTATTTTTGGATTTTTTTTTTATATTTTCTGAAAGCAAGTAAATAACAAAAGCAATAAACACTCTATTTTTGTGAGAATCACTGGTAAGAAGATCATATCAGCATAATCAAACTGTTTCACACAATTAGTTAATTCTTTATGTAATGTTTTAGTGAAAAGCAGTTCAAGACGATTACTAGTATGTTTGTCCACTTAAACAAAATGCATGAACATTTCAAGTACCATTACCGTATGATACGTTAAGGTAATTTTATTATACCGAAATACAAGCGTGTCCCACTTCAGGATGTACCCCCGCGATCAAGGTATGCACAAAGATTCATCGTAGTAGGTGAGTATACCGAATTCATCCGTTTTAATTTTCAACGATAGATAATTGGTGAACAGGTCAGTACTTCCGTACAGCAGAGAGACCAAAATATCTTATTGAGGGCTAAGACAAATACCATTTTTTGTACGAATTGTGCATTTTGCACTTATTGAATGACTCTCTTTGGGAGCCTTTTCATTTTCTGGGTGTGTCTAGGTCGGCATGTATCTGGATGCAGCAGAAGGACACCCAAGATATCCCCGGATGAAAAAACAGTATAAAGACCCAAAACATCAGATTTTGGCAATCTATCAACGCAAGAATTAAGGTCATTAAACCATACACCACTGAGGTGTTCCCCACTCATACTCAGTGCATTTAGGTTTATATCACTTTGGTAAGTTGATTATTTCATGCTTTTTGCCTACTGGTACATCATATGATGAAGCTGCTATCACACTTAAGCAATTTTGGTTCAATTTCAGTGTGACAGTCTAACTTGCTGATGTACTATCATTTCTTCTTTTTCACACAGTGATACCTCATTTTTATTTTATATTTTTTTATGTTTTTGATTTTTCAATGTTTTTGTATTTTTGATTTTTGAGAAAGCAGTAAACTATTTACAAAAATTCTTATGAAAAACCAGTTATTCAGGATTCCTCATCCCGTTGAGTTCGACTAAGTGTTCAAAGCGAGCTCGATCAAAAGCTTTAGTGTAAAGATCAGCAAGGTTATCTTCTGTGTCGACTCGATGTAATTCAATTAGTCGTTTTTCAGCACAATACCGTATAAAGTGATGACGTATGTCAATATGTTTAGTTCTACTGTGCTTTACGGGATTGTTTGTGATTGATATAGTGGCATTAGTATCTATCATAATAGGAGTACGAGTGAAATCCAAACCGTAATCGCTCATCTGCTGTTGAATCCAGAGAACCTGAGAGCAACAGCTACCCGCAGCAATATATTCAGCTTCACACGTAGAGGTAGACACACAGGATTGCTTCTTGCATTGCCAAGACACGATCCTGCCTCCAAAGAACTGACAACCACATGTTGTAGACTTTCTGTTTGATTTGCATCCTCCAAAGTCTGAATCAGTGTAAGCAACGAACCTCAGATCACTATCAGTTGGATACCACAACCCTAGTTTAGGTTTCCCCTTCAAATAACGAAGAATACGCTTCACTGCTTTCATATGTGACTCTTTTGGATTCGCCTGATATCTGGCACACAAGCATACGGCAAACATGATGTCAGGTCTTTAAGCAGTCAAATACATTAGAGAACCAATCATCGCCCTGTAATGAGTAGGATCAACATCTTCAGTGCTTTCATGATCTGGGCCGAGATTGTGGTTTTCAAAAATGGGAGTGTTGCAAGTAGTGCAATCATTCATTTTGAACCGATTCAAAATGTCATACACATACTTCGTTTGATGAATAAACATCCCATCCTCCTTCTGTTCAACTTGTAATCCCAGAAAGTAAGACAGCTCACCCATAGCGTTCATTTCAAACTTGCTCTTCATCACCTGTTCAAATTCCTTACACATGTTCTCGTCAGATGACCCAAAGATGATGTCATCTACGTATACCTGGACCAGCAGAAAATCTTCATTCTTCCTCATAATGAACAGTGTACTGTCAATCTGACCTCTTTTAAAACCATTCTTGAGCAGATGTGTAGACAGTGTCTCGTACCACGCCCTAGGAGCTTGATGTAACCCATACAAAGCCTTATCAAGTTTGTACACTCGATCTGGATAGTTTGGATCAACGAACCCTTCTGGTTGTGAGACATACACCAGTTCTTGGACTTTTCCGTAAAGAAATGCACTCTTCACGTCAAGTTGGTAAACTTTGAAGCCCTTGAATGAAGTGAAAGCCAGAAACAAACGAATTGCCTCCAACCTTGCCACTGGTTCAAACACTTCATTGTAATCAATCCCTTCTTGCTGATTGAACCCTTTGACAACTAACCGAGCCTTGTTGCGCGTGACAATCCCTCTTTCATCCTTCTTGCACCTAAATACCGATTTAGTGCCAATTTCTCTTTCACCTTTCGGAAGGTCCACTAACTCCCAAACCTTTAACTTCGCAAACTGGGCCAGTTCCTAAATGATTCTTTACTAGTTATGGATTATGATTTTCTTGATCAACAAGTTGTATAACGTACTAGATTCATCTAAAAAGAAGTCATAAGCTTTTGACCTTTTTAGAGTCGCTTGACAACTTTTAAGTTTCAAAGAGTTATAAAAAGAAGAGTTAACTGCCATTTTCGTCCCCGTGGTTTGTCCAATTATGCCAGTTGAGGCCAAATTTGTAATTTGTACCATTTCCGTTCCTGACATTCTTGAAATATACCAGTTCCGTCCAAAAAGTTAATGCTTGTTAACTTTGACCGTTAAATGAGGGCTAAAAGGTAATATTACCCCTTATGCCATTTCCATCCTTGTAGACAAGCCACTCGAAATCTCAGGGACGTAAACGATAGTTAACTCTAAAAGGGGTAATATTACCTTTTTACCCTCATTTAACAGTCAAAGTTAACGACCGTTAACTTGTTGGACGAAACTTGCATGTTTTAAGAATGTTAGGGATAGAAATTATACAAATTTGAAATTTGGCCTGGACTGGCATAATTGAACAAACCACAGGGACGGTTTAAGAAATGTTTATTGATAGTCTTCTTACATTTCATATCGTCAAGATCTTTTGAAACGAATATATATATATATATATATATATATATATATATATATATATATATATATATATATATATATATATATATATATATATATATATATATATATATATATATATATATATATATATATATATATATATATATATATATAGGGGAGAGTTCATTGGGGAACTCTAAAAAAGTGGGGAACAAGGGAACAAGGGCATTTTTGTCCAAAAAAATATCTACTTTGCCACCCACGTTCAAACAGAATCTTTTCTATGAAACCCTAGGTTCTCTCTGTGACACCGTCGCCACCGTCACCACCATAAACCACCATCGCCACCACTACAATACGCCACCAGCATCCGCCAAGGCAAAAATTAAACACCACTAGCAACAACCACTGCGATTTAATAGAAGGTCTAGCACCATATTTTTCAGATCTGTTCAATTTTTCAGATTGCGGCTAAGATATTTTGAATCTACACTAATAATCTTCATATTTTTCATATTTTTCAGATCTGGTTGAGGAAAACTATTACAAAACTATAGCTGTTGCTGATTTTGACTGAGATCTTGTTTCTAGGGTTTCAGATCTTAAATTTCAGGTTAAGATATCATTTATTTTGCGATTATCAATTAATTTTTATTTAATTTAACCTGATTTTAGGAAATTATGATTATATGTATATTTATGTTTCTGTTTTTTTTTACTTTTTTAGAAAAAAAAAATTGTTTTAACATGTTAATAATTTTTAATTAAATTTCATTTATATAGAGATGTTATCTAGGTTAGATTTTATCATATATTTTTGTTGATCTGAAAATGCTAATATTATATACAACACTGATAAGTTATGTTGCTCAAAACTGATAAGTTAGAAGGTGCACACCAACTGCTCGATGAAATGCTTCAACCAAAATTTCCTTTAGTACTGGTATGGTTAATATTATAATATCATATAAAATAGTCTACATAGAGTAGTGTTTTATATTATAAAATTTCCTCATGCACACCTACAAACATCACTCAACTTACATAACAACCGCATTAATAACAAATATATAAACTGTTGAACAAACTAAGTCACCTGTTTCGGATTGTAAACAACATACTCATTGTACTCGAGAGTGCTGTTTTTATGCTCAGATGCAACTAGACTACGACAAGGCACTTTGATGTCATCTTTGCAGACGAAATGCTCCTTTTCATCGGTTTTCTTCATCCCTAACACCATCATTCCAGCTTTCTTATCTTCTAGTGACTTTGTATCCTGTGAAATTGTGTACTTAATGTTACGTAAATCGTGTACTGTCGTACGCGTGACGAAATATTCAGGATTCATTTACCTCAGGTGGTGAGGTCAGTTCTGTAATTTCGCCTCCTAGAGAAGCAACTGCTGAAACTAGAAATCCCTCTGGTCTGTCCACTGATGTGTACCCGAGACGAGCGGCTTCTGCAGCCGCATCGGAACACACAATAACCCTACCGAACTGTACAACACATATCCCGACTCGTGAAGACATTTGCATTTCGCAGCCTCCAATGCTCCAGATAGTGGTTTGACATATAGCATGAAAGGCCTTTTTTCTCTTTTCTTGAGCCTCTGATTGACTTTGTGAACCATTATGAAACATGCATGAAGATATATTATAATAATTACTTGTATGATTTTGAGGATAAATAGGTGGATTTTGTTATAAAATGTGTTTTCTTAAAGGCTAGACATCAGCCTTTGGATCAAGTTTTCATCAAGGGCCACAAGCATCTGCTTCATACATCGCAGCTATTGGTGTCGCCGGTATTACTACGCTTTCTTGTAGTGTCAGGTGCCCCTCACCTTTGATTATCCGTTTATACATAAATTTCTCCCATCTTCACCACTTTCATCATCAAGTTTCCAAATTTTAATTATTTTCGGTTAGTTTACTTTAGGTTTAACCTTCATTAATGGTGTTGCCTATTGCTACTTCTACTTCAGTTGCATCTTCATCCGCGCGCGCGCACGGTGGATTGTGTTTCTTATATAACTATCCTATAATTTATATGCAGCCTATGGTGTAAGCAAACTTAGTTTTTCTTTTTGAATGGCAAATAATCTCACGTGTAAACCCACCCTGCCGGGGCTATGTCCAAGGTCGACTCCTCGACCGCCATGAGAATCATGGTGATCTAGGTGATATATCTCTGATCTCACCCGGATCACTGGTGATCTAGGAAACCATGGTGACACAAGACGTACCTTGCAATTAATAAAAATTAAAAATATTAGTTAATCGATATAACTTGTTATGCTTATATCAGATATCGAATTTAAATTTAAAAACTTTCATAGGTTGTTTGTTATTTAATTTTACTGATTTATATTATAAGTCTACATGTATGTAATTAGTAAAAACATTTATTTAACATGTTAAGAAAATATTTTACTGCATTTAAATATATTTAAGATGTTATGAAAATAACTTTTTAATATAACTTGTTGTGCTTATATAAGATATCAAATGTCAAGGTTAAAAATTGCATAAGTTGGTTGTCATTTAGTTTAATTGATTTATATTATAAGATTACATGCATGGAGTTAGTAGAAACATATAACATGTTAAGCAAATATTCTGTATTATTTATAATTATTCGCAATGGTATATTGTCGGGAAAGCTCCTAACCTTCTACGAGGTGATGTATCTCTGATCTCACCCGTATCACTGGCGATCTAGGAAACCCATGGTGACACAAGACGTACCTTGCGATTAACAAAAATTAAAAATATCAGTTAATCAATATAACTTGTTATGCTTATATCAGATATTGAATTTAAATTTAAAAACTTTCATAATATAAAAAAGACATAAAGTGAAAACATTAGAGTTAACATGTTAAGAAAATTAAATATAAAAAATTATTTAACATGTTAAAAAAAATATTCCATAATTATTTAACATGTTAAGAAAATTATTTAAAAAGTTACTTAAAATAATACACCTGTATAATAAAAATTAAAAATACTAGTTAATCGATATAACTTGTTATGCTTATATCAGATATCGAATTTAAATTTAAAAATTTTCATAGGTTGTTTGTTATTTAATTTTACTGATTTATATTATAAGTCTACATGTATGTAATTACTAAAAACATTTATTTAACATGTTAAGAAAATATTTTACTGCATTTAAATATATTTAAGATGTTATGAAAATAGCTTTTTAATATAACTTGTTGTTCTTATATAAGATATCAAATGTCAAGGTTAAAAATTGCATAAGTTGGTTGTCATTTAGTTTAATTGATTTATATTATAAGATTACATGTATGGACTTAGAAGAAACATATATTTAACATGTTAAGCAAATATTCTGTATTATTTATAATTATTCGCAATGGTATATTGTCGGGAAAGCTCCTAACCTTCTATGAGGTGATGTATCTCTGATCTCACCCGGATCACTGGTGATCTAGGAAACCATGGTGACACAAGACGTACCTTGCGATTAATAAAAATTATAAATACTAGTTAATCGATATAACTTGTTATGCTTATATCAGATATCGAATTTAAATTTAAAAACTTTCATAGGTTGTTTGTTATTTAATTTTACTGATTTATATTATAAGTCTACATGTATGTAACTAGTAAAAACATTTATTTAACATGTTAAGAAAATATTTTACTGCATTTAAGTATATTTAACATGTTAAGAAAATAACTTTTTAATATAACTTGTTGTGCTTATATCAAAATATCAATGTAAAGTTTAAAAATTGGATATGTTGTTTGTCATTTATATTATAAGATTACATGAATGCAGTTAGTAAAATCATTTATTTAACATGTTAAGAAAAAAATTAAATTTCATGAGCTAGGAAACCATGGTGACACAAGACGTACCTTGCAATTAATATAAACTTAAAATATTTATCTGCTTTATACACACATGTTTAGTGTTAAATTATTTATAAATGGATTTAATGGATGTTAAGAATTTGACCTTATAATTTTTGTTTTATAAAGGTTAGATTGAAAATTCAAAATGGATGCAATGAATGATAATCTTATAGTTGGACCAAGTGTAAGTACAAGTGAAGGACCAAGTGAATTTGAAGGTGAGGGTATTAAAATTTTTCTCTGTCTTATAATTATTATTGTTATTAATATCATTATCTTTAAAATTATATATATGTTTTGATTTTTCTTTTGTTTTTCTTTTCAGCATCTAATTATATCTCAACAAGTGAATCTTACAACAGTTATGCAAGTAGCACTCCTTATGGATCTTTATTTTGGGTACCAAATGTGCCAGAAGAAAATAGACTGTCTATTGGTCAAAATTCAAAACCTTAGAGAGTGCAATTCAAGCATATTTAGAATATGCAGAAAAATGTGGTTTTGATACCAGATTGTCTACGCAAAAGCACGATAAAGATGGAAATATTAAACTAAAATATATACTTTGCAACAAAGCATTCGCTCCTGAAAATGTTAGTGTTGATACGTTGGATGAAAAAGATAGCGGTAAACAGAAAAGAAACTCCAATGTTCAAAAGACAGATTGTAAAGCTAGAGTGAAATTTAGATTAACTGATGAAAAAGATTGTTATATCCTGTATGAATTTGAAGATAGACATAATCATGAGTTAGTTTCTTCAGAATACAAGCATTTGTTAAGAAAAAGAAGGAAATTGGATGACATGGAAGAAAAGTTCATTCATAGGGTTGCTTCAAATAATATAGGAGCAACACGTGCTCATAACGTATTAAGCAGTATTAGAGGTTCTAGATATCTTGTGCATGGAACAATAACAGATTTTAAAAATTGCAGAAGGGATCTTAATGTTTTTATTGGTGAGAATGATGCTCAAATGTTAAAGGATAAAATGGAAGGAAGAAGAGATCATTTGCATAATTTCTCATTTGAATATAAGTTAGAAAACAGTGAATTGTCTGCTTTCTTTTGGGCTGATGAAACTGCAAAATGCAATTATGAAGCGTTTGGTGATATTATATCTTTTGATGCAACTTATAGGACAAACAGGTTTGTTATATTTTTTATATTAAATATTTATTGAATTTTAATTTAATTTAATTTTTAATATTATTATTTTAATTGTTTCAGGTACTGTATGGTTTTTGTACCGTTTACTGGTGTGGATAATCATAGGAAATGTGTTACGATTGGAGCTGGGATGATTGCAAAAGAAAATATTGAATCATTTACATTTTTGCTAGAAAGTTTTCTGAAAGCATTCAAAAAACAACCAAACATAATTGTTACGGATCAAGATCCGGCAATGAAGGTTGCTGTGTCAAAAGTATTCACTGAATCAAAACATAGACTTTGCACGTGGCACATTACAAACAAACTTCCAACAAAGGTAAAACTTTAGTTTCTTTTTTATATTTATTAATATCATGTTTAATTGAATTTTTTTACATGTTAAAATAAAATATTTTCAGGTTTGTGGAGATGTAGAAAACAATGCTGAGTTTAAAAGTAAGTTTCATAAACTTGTTTGGAGTATTTATGCTGGACCTGAACAATTTGAGAAGAGATGGAGAGAGTTGATGGAAGAATACAATCTTTTGGGAAACAAATGGCTGTCAGATATGTATGAAATTCGACATCGATGGATTCCATCTTATTTTAAAGATGTTGAATTTTGTGGATTAATGAGAACAACTTCAAGATCAGAAAGTGAGAATTCATTTTTCAACAGTTTTACTCACTATGGAGATACGTTGATACAATTTATGTTTTCATTTGATGCTGCTATGGACAAACAAAGATATATACAAGAAACGCTAGATCATCAAACAAAAAACACAACTCCAAAGTATAAAACTCCATTGAATATTGAAAAGCATGCTGCAAAATTATATACTAGAACAATATTTAGATTGATTCAAGTTGAAATCGAAGAATCTGTTTGGAGATGTTCTCATAATGTTGTGAATACTGAAGGAGTAATTGAAACTACAATCGTAAAAGAAAAGAGAAAAAGTCAACCTGTTGAAGATGACTTAGTGCCTTTGCAGATGTATAACACTGAACCAATACATGAATTCAAGGTATGTTTCAACATTTGTAAGTTATTATTTGTTTTATAAAGTACATTTTAGTTATTTATGTATAACTTTTTCATATTGTTTTTTGTATCGATTTGAGGTTGACAAAATACAAAATTTTTGTTTTAAGTTTTATTTTAGTTTCATAAATATATAACATGTTAAATACTATTTGTTTTATAAAGTCCATATGTGTGAGGTTCATTGGGAGACGCTAAAAAAAGTGAGGAACAGGGGAACACTCTTAAAAATTTAACTTAACATGTTAAAATAATTTCTTTTAAAAATCTTTTTCAGCGCTTCTCCTTATATATACTTGCAGAAATATTTTTAATAAAAAAAATCAAAAACTAAAAATATTAAAAAAACAACTAAAAAAGGCTAAAAAATCTTTTTTTAGAAAAAGTATTTTTTTTTGTTAGACTAGTTTCTCCTCTTTTTTATAAAGAAAAACGCTGAAAATTTTAATTTTTTTTTAACATGTTAAGTTAATTCTATAAGATATAACTGTTTTTTAAACATTTTTTTTATATTTTTAGTTCTTGATTTTTTTATCAAAAATGTTTCTACATGTATTTATAAGAAAAAGCGCTGAAAAAAAAAGTTAGAAAAACATTTTTTTTAACATGTTAAGTATAATTTTTAAGAGTGTTTCCCCGTTCCCCACTTTTTTAGTGTTCCCCAATGAACTCTCCCCAAGTCCATATTAGTTATTTGTTTAAAGCTTTTTCATATTGTTTTTTTGTTTCGTTTTGAAGTTAGCAAAAAACAAAAAAAAACATGTTGAAGAAAGACTTTTAACATGTTAAATTAAAACTTTAATTTCAGGTTACCCGTAATACAGAAGATGGAAATATTGAATGTTCATGTCAAATGTTTTTGAGACTTGGAATACTATGCAAACATATATTCCATGTTTTAAATAACTGTGATATTGAAGAAATTCCTGAAAAGTATATATGCAAGCGTTGGATGAAGGACTTGATTCCTGCGGATATAAGACAAAAAAAGGTTCTATACAGTGAAACAGATAATGAAGCTGAAGAAATGGCTAACAAAGCAATATCTTCTGTTGATTATTGTTTAAGGGCTCTGATGAATAACAAAGCTGAACTTAAAGAGTTTGTGGAAAAAATAGAGAATATGAGAGCAGAAATAGAAGATAAAGGCTTAAATCAAGAAAAATTACCGAAGGAAGCTAGGTATGAGTCAATGCTTGGAGTACGCGTTAGAGAACAAAATGAAATTCAAAATCCAACTGGAATTAGAAACAAAGGTTCTGGTACAGGCAAAAGATTAAAGGGTCCAGGCGAGAAGGCTATTGAAAAGAAAAAGAGGACTATACGAAAGTGCAATTTATGTGGAATTTACACAGATACACATGATAGTAGAAATTGTAGAAAGTATCATGAGGAATTAGAAAGACAAGCTGAAGAAAACAAAAACAAAGAAAAAGTAAATTAGGAATGTGAAGAGAGCAAGAAAAGAAATGGTCGTTTATTTTGAAAATCATCGATCTTTAATCTTTAATGATGGTTTAATGTAGTGACTTGGAGATTATTATAGTTTAAATATTATGACTTTTTTTAAGATCTTTTATTTGTTTTTATATGTTTAAATGTTTCTACATGTATTTTATAAGGAAACAGACTGAAAAAGTATTTAGCAATGTGTGATTTAGAAAGAAAGTTGACAAGTTAGAATATAAGAGTTCTTTTAGAAAAACATTTATTTAAGATTACATGTATGGTGCTTATATAAGATATCAAATGTCAAGGTTAAAAATTGCATAAGTTGGTAGTCATTTAGTTTAAGTAATTTATATTATAAGATTACATGTATGGAGTTAGAAGAAACATTTATTTAACATGTTAAGGAAATAATCTGTATTATTTATAATTATTCACAATGGTATATTATATTATAAGTCTACATGTATGTAATTAGTAAAAACATTTATTTAACATGTTAAGAAAATATTTTAATGCATTTAAATATATTTAACATGTTAAGAAAATAACTTTTTAATATAACTTGTTGTTCTTATATAAGATATCAAATGTCAAGGTTAAAAATTGCATAAGTTGGTTGTCATTTAGTTTAGGTGATTTATATTATAAGATTACATGTATGGAGTTAGAAGAAACATTTATTTAACATGTTAAGGCAATATTCTGTATTATTTATAATTATTCGCAATGGTATATTGTTGGGAAAGCTTCTAACCTTCTACGAGGTGATGTATCTCTGATCTCACCCGGATCACTGGTGATCTAGGAAAACATGGTGACACAAGACGTACCTTGCGATTAATAAAAATTACAAATATTAGTTAATCAATACATCCTGTTATGCTTATATCAGATATCAAATTTAAATTTAAAAACTTTTATAGGTTGTTTGTTATTTAATTTTACTGGTTTATATTATAAGTCTACATGTATGTAATTAGTAAAAACATTTATTTAACATGTTAAGAAAATATTTTACTGCATTTAAATATATTTAACATGTTAAGAAAATAACTTTTTAATATAACTTGTTGTGCTTATATAACATATCAACTGTCAAGGTTAAAAATTGCATAAGTTGGTTGTCATTTAGTTTAATTTATTTATATTATAAGATTACATGTATGGAGTTAGAAAAAACATATATTTAACATGTTAAGGAAATATTCTGTATTATTTATAATTATTCGCAATGGTATATTGTCGGTAAAGATCCTAACCTTCTACGAGGTGATGTATCTCTGATCTCACCCGGATCACTAGTGATCTAGGAAACCATGGTGACACAAGACGTAACTTGCAATTAATAAAAATTAAAAATACTAGTTAATCAATATAACTTGTTATGCTTATATCAGATATCGAATTTAAATTTAAAAACTTTCACAGGTTGTTTGTTATTTAATTTGACTGATTTATATTATAAGTCTACATGTATGTAATTAGTAAAAAACATTCATTTAACATGTTAAGAAAATATTTTACTGCATTTATATATATTTAACATGTTAAGAAAATAACTTGTTATGCTTATATAAGATATCAAATGTCAAAGTTAAAAATTGCATAAGTTTTGTTGTCATTTAGTTTAAGTAATTTATATTATAAGATTACATGTATGGAGTTAGAAGAAACATTTATTTAACATGTTAAGAAAATATTTTACTGCATTTAAATATATTTAACATGTTAAGAAAATTACTTTTTAATATAACTTGGTGTGCTTATATAAGATATCAAATGTCAAGGTTAAAAATTGCGTAAGCTGTTTGTCATTTAATTTAAGTGATTTATAAATATAAGATTACATGTATGCTGTTAGTAAAAACATTTATTTAACATGTTAATAAAATGTTTATCTGCTTTTTAATACAGTTAGAACATTAACAATATAACTTTTTAATATAACTTGTTGTGCTTATATGAGATATCAATGTAAAGTTTAAAAATTGGATATGTTGTTTGCCATTTATTTTATGTGATTTATATTATAAGATTACATGTATGCAGTTAGTAAAGATTACTTGTTTGCGGTTAGTAAAAACAAATAATTTAACATGTTAAGAAAATATAATATCAAAACTCATGTTTTTTTAACATGTTAAGTTTAATTTTTAAGAGTGTTGTTCTGTTCCCCAGTTTTCTAGTGTTTCCCAATGAACCATACGCATATAAGATTACTTGTTTGCAGTTAGTAAAAACAATAATTTACCATGTTAAGAAAATATAACTTCAAAACACATTTTTTTAACATGTTAAGTTTAATTTTTTAGAGTGTTTCTCGGTTCGCCACTTTTTTAGTGTTTTGTTTATAAGAATACTTTTTTGCAGTTACTAAAACGAATTATTTAACATGTTAAGGAAATATAACATCAAAACTGATAATTTAAAAAAAATTGTCCTGAAGAATTGAACTGAAAGAATACATTAACTAAAAAAATTAAATTTTTGGTAGAAAATTCAATACATCTTCAAACCTCTGTTATTCCAGTTTTTTATAGCATAATCTAAAATATTATTCTTCTCTTCTTTTCTAAGACAATGAAAACGATTAGCTTCTATTAGAATTTCTTCTTTCTTCAAATTCAGTTCTGATAATAGAATTCTTGTCGCATACTTCCTTCTTAAAACTTTTAATTGATTTACTTGACCCGAACATTCAGCAAAAATTCCACAATGATATTCCTTTATATTTTCTCCCATGTAAGTATCTCTGTGACACAATCATCACCATTCTTCGTTGTTGACCATTTGAAAATTGGCAGTTTTATAATTTTTTCTGAATGTTGAAACTTCGTTTGCTTACTTTGCAAACATAGAAATTTTGAAAAAGATTCATACTGCAAAAAAAAAAAGGTTAATTTAAATAATTAATAAGTAAAAAAAAGATTAAAATTAAAAACTTAAATAAAATTAACACTTACTAATAAATTTGGCAAGCGATAGTAATTTTTTGAATTTGAACCATTATTATCCATAACAATCATCAATGCCTTTTCTAAATGAATAACAATTAAGTAAAAGTGACTTTCAATAAGGACCGGTACAAATCCCTACAAAACACAAAAACAAAACAAAAAATCGTTAAAACACTAATTAGGAGAGGACTCATTTTGCAACAGAAAAAAACTAAGAATTGGAGAAAGATGAATTTAACAATTTAAAAATACAATTTAACATGTTAAAAAATTAACTTACCAAATCAAATTCGAAATTATTCAATTTTTTAAGATAATCTTCATATAAGTTCATAGAATTTATGATATTTGAACTTGAAGATTCCTGAGAAAAAAAAAAGTTAATACATAAAGATTTAAAATAAAAAATAAAAGATTCATAAGCACTTACTATAAATAAAGTTCTAAAAAAGTATCTTTTTTTAGAAATTTCAGTTTTTTCCTTCTCTTCAAAATTTAGAATGTTTGACCAGGAATCTATCACTCTATAATCCACCCATTTATGAGGATTCATACTTCTTAAAATCTTTCGAGATAGTTTAATTAAATCATCTTCATAAACAACTTCCCTGAAAAAAACAATTTAAAAAAAATATATTTATAACTTGTAATATAAATAAATACAAACATTAAATATTTAAAAGAACTTACCTTGCATTAGTCACATTTGAAACAAATGAATATGCTATCTTTTTCTCTTCAGTGCTTAAAGATGCCTTTGCGTCAACTTGATTATTTTCATAAGGTGATTTGAAATTTTTCATCGTAATATTTTCTTTATTTCCCAAAACTTCAGAAATTGTAAAAGTTTTAATATATTTTTCCTTCATTTCTTTAAAAGCATGTGAATTTGGAAACTTTTCTTTACCAACAATAAATAACCTTTCTATATCTTTTTTTATATTTATAGAATGATCAATTTTAATTTTTATCGCTTCTGCCCACATATATAACTGAAAAATAATACAGTACAACATTAGAACAAAAAAAATAATTAATATAAATAAATATTAGAACAAAAAGTTAATTAATATAATTAGAAAAATTTAAACTAACCTCATTTTCATTTTGTCGGCCTTCAAAATGTTTTTGTTGCTTATCATCTTGTAGATTATCTAAAAAAACATTTAAAAATATTACATGAAAAAATATACAAAATAATTTTTACATGAACTTTTTTAATGAAAATATTCCTACAATCTTTTCTTAATGAAAAAATAAGCTTTTTATAATAATTTTAACATGTTAAGAAAATATAAATCCATGTTATATGAACTTTGGGAGTTGGAATCATCATTTATTTGATGAAAATACCCATTTTAGTAAATATTTTTAAAACTACCCATTTTGGTAAATAACTTTTCTAACTACACTCTTTTGGGAAAAAACTCTTGGTTAAATTGATATATTTTATTAACTTTAATACAAATGTAGCTTTTAATAAAAATCATTAATAACCAATGTAGATTTCAAGAAACAAAACTTTATTACTTGCTATTTATCAAGAAACTAATAATGTAGTTATTAAAGACAATAATTAATGCTAAATGTATAAAATAAAATTTAATAAAATTGAAAAAAATACAAATATAATTAATATTACGTTTTTAACTTTAACATGTTAAATAAATTAAAAAAATTACCTTTATCAACATTACGTTTTTAACTTTAACATGTTAAATAAATTAAAAAAAATTACCTTTATCACCATTTCCATTATATGAACATTCTTTGTTCTTTAATCTACTACTCCTTCGATTTTCTGCATACTCATTTTTCTTTAATCTATTACTTCTTCGATTTCCTGTACATTTAACCACTTTAATAAGGAATAAAAAAGAAGGACACCTGTAAACAAACTTTATATAATGAAAAAGAAAATTTTATACCTAATTTAACAATTTTACCTTTTTTGACACTAGAAGAGGTAGAATCAGAAGATAATTCACTATCTTCACCTAAAAAACAAATGAAAAGAATAAAAACTATTAAAAATTAGAAATAATCTCAAAAAACATAAATAGAAAACATAATAACATTCTTACTAGATATGTATTTTTTTTTCTTGATCCTTCTCTTTTAGGTTTTGAAGTTTCTTCATTACAACTCATGCTTGAAAGAAAAAGTAATGCTAAATGATAGACTTGAAGTGCAATATGTATATTTGAAACAAAAGGTAGGAAAGAGAATACTTAAGCTTCAATATATATATATAGTTGAGTTGAAGTAATTTAGTAATTAACTTTTCAAAAAAATATGTTAGACTAAACTACCAAGATGGTCAAATTGAACAGTACAAAAATAGTACTGTAATTTTATTTGAAGGTAAAATTTGTTATTACTAGTACTATATTGAACCAGTACCACTTCCGAAAGTAACATTACTGAAAATGTACAAAAATAGTACAGTAAATGTTCATTGTTCTTGCTTTCTCCTATTCTTGTTGATAATATGGACAAAGAATGATGGACCTTTGCACATATTTTACTCTTGTGAGAATATTTTTCTAAAAAAATGAAAACATGTGACTACTTAACCTAATTTTTAAAGTGGCCTTTGGTAGTTTAGACCCTTTAGGAGGAATCCATGATTTATCTTTTGGCCGGCAATTGGGGGGCTTTTATCTAAACTTTTAAGGGAACAATTAGGATTTTTACCTAAAAGATACACTATTTCTTTTTGCAAGGTGTCATCCCCCCTAAACACTTAGATCAACAATTGATAAAGCTTTTGTTTGTTCATATTAACTATAAAAGACAAACTTCTTTGTTTTTCTTGTTGATCTCTTTTAGTCCTTTCCTAAAAAAGATCATTGCTCCACGTGACCCATGTAGTGACTTGTGTGTTGTGGTTGTCAAAACATCTGCATATTCAAAAGGTGACGGTACAACACCAATAGTAACCAACCGACTGATATGTACCATGTCAGCTAATATAATAGCTTTTTGTTTGTCACAAACCTGTGAAAAGTGAGGCAAAAAGGAAACTGAGATGCTATGCTTGAAAACCCAAACATATATGTGGCAACACCAAAGTATAACATATTATAGATGAGAAGAACTATGTTGGCCATGATTACATTCCTAACGAACTGTGCTATGTTGAAACTAGAATAGACATTTTACATTAAAACAAAAAGATTTACCTTTGTTGCGGCTCTTGAGACGTCTTCTGCGTTTAAACCGGCCAAGGTCCATGGGCTGATCTTCACAGCTGTGGGATTCTTTTTCTTGATGGGGTCATCAAGTGTCTTTTTCCCTAGTGAGCTAACTGAGCTGGTCTCAGGTGGGACCACATGATACTGTAAACGAATCTTGATTGTGAACTTATTGAGTGAACACAGTATAGCTTCTTAATGACATGAGGCTGCTAATGAACCATCTTTAAGCTAAAAGTTTTGTAAAATAAAACCAATTGCACAAACAACAAATTAAATGCTGCTTATATGAAACACCTGACCTGACCAAACTATAGCTAACATCTTCAGCTAAAATTTCTGAACAGCTAATATTTTTCTCACCTAAATTACACCTCTTGATAACTAGGCCAAATCCTAAGTGGCGAGAAACCTTCTAATACAGAAGGATCACTCAGGGATGCGAGCAAAGCAAGCATCAATAACAATACATAAATATTTGTGCGATATGATAATGATTGATAGATAGATATCAACGAAAAATAAACTCTGCACATGAAAAGAAAATACAGTTCACATCTGATAGGAGTTCAAGAGTACATCGATTTTATGTACTCCAAAATGAAAATACTACCGACATCTAGTCAAACGAAACAGCAGAAAGTGATGGAAGTTTGTTTTCCAGCGAAGTAAAGGCAAGCTTGTTTTCCAGTGAAGTGAATGGGAGCTTCTTCTCTATTGCGACCTTGTTTTCCAATGAACTGAACGGGAGCTTGTTTCCTCCTGATAGATCCTACAATCCATACATACATACATATAGTAACACGTCAATGATAAACTCGAAAATAAAAATAAAATTAGTAGCTGTGTAAACATACCACCACTTCCACCACATTATTACTGTTTCTCAAGGGGCTGCAGTTTTCCTTTGAATCACACACAACTTGTTTCATCGTCTTCTGCTTCATTTCCTTTTAATCACTGCAGTTTTCAGTACTCTTGTTTGTGGCGGTTAACGGAATGTGCTGTTGAGAAAGCTCCCGGTAGTTTCCACAAAGAGTAAATATATTTTGGATACGTAACTGCCTAGACGAGGCGGTATCCGGGTCAACGCACTCCGACTCAGATCCTGCTGCGGTTGATAATGAGTCAATATCGAACTTAAAAGCTGAGACGGGTGGAGGATTCGTGACACACACCATCTTCTCCTCGATAACATCTTTCTGCACTTCTTCTACTTCTTCCTCATCCTCCTCAAACACAGTGCTCAAATACGATTTACCCGTTGAACCGGGGACGAAAACATCCTCATCATTCTCTATATACGGATACCCGAGAATCGCCTGTATGCTGTTATTAGCAGTTTTTTGGTACTCTCATTTACTACCAATCTCCATATCGAGTGACTTGTCCAGATCCATCGACTTCTCCATCCCCGGATCCTCGTCAGCATAAATGTCGATCAGTTTCTTAGCGAAACCGTTTCCTTCCAAAGAAAACGACGATGAAAGATTTCTGCTTTCGTTTTCGTTTCGTTTTCCCTCTCGGGAATGAGTCAGTTCAAATTCGATCTCTTCTAAACGTCGCCTGAGAGTTTCGAGTTCGTCGGTAAGTCAAACGGGGTGTTTGACCTTGGAGAAAACGTAACAGGAGTGTTGACGATGTTTGGCTGTGAAGCGGGCGTAAAATTGTTTCTGTAATTCCCTCTATAATACGAGCTATATGAATATGGGTTTGCTGTTGGAGCAAACACATCTGAAGCCGTTCGTTTGAATACGGGCCTGTAACGCGGGGTAGCTAGGTCATAACTATGGTGCACCCTACTTCCTGGAATGGTGCAGCTACTTGCTCGGGTCAACTGTTGGGAGACTAAACCGGGTTGATACTTGTTCCTAGATGATAAAAACGAGCTTCGATCCTGGTTAACAATGTTCGGAACTACATAAGTAGATGTTACAGGGCAAGCCCGGATAGGATTTGGCACCAGGATCTGATTGTGGTCGATGGAAGGAGTTTGAGGAGCCGGGACCGGGACCGGGTTCAAAGGTGGAACACCGGTATCTTTACCAACATTTTTGGAATTTTGTCGCTCGACTTTCCAGAAGTCGCTTTTATCAGTGGCGAGACAATGATCGATCCCGCCACTGCCATTGCCCCAGTAGATACATGGAGCGAGTGAATCACAAACATAGCAGTAGCACTGTAATTTAAAGAGATTGGTATAAATCAAAACAAGATTATACTATAATACTAATCTAGAACGCGTTTGTTACTATTAGAAAGAACAATTAAGTTAATTATGTAATTACCTGATCACAGTGAGTTTGTTTTGGTGTCGAGGAGAAGGGAAATTTGATACAAAGGTGTCTTGAATGTGGATAATCTCGACACGCCACCTGCAACACAAACAACATATTATTAGCAAAAAGGTAAACAAACACCGCTAACACACTGTTCAGACTCCACTAACGTGTCATACTTGCAAAAAACGGCAATATGGGCCGTGTATGACACGGCAAAAAATAATCATATAGGTCATATGAAACCAAATCATACGAGCGGTACGACAATGTGACGCCAAATACATATGACCCGTATGATGTGACGACAAACCCATATGACCTTAGTTGCTTAGCATCATAAATCATTCTATTATTATCATCTATGTTATCTTTAAATCATCATCATCAGTATATCCCACCAATAGCAAAGCTAAGGTGAAGGTGAGATGTAGACAGCCTTACCCCTACCCTGTAGGAATAGAGAGGCTGCTTCCAGTGAGGCCCCGGCTAGATTGTAGTTTTGCATCAAGCCTTGGACATAAGGCACAAAACACTCAACAATTGAGACAAACGCCGATTAGGGCATGTACCTCCTTGTCTTTGGGCTATCAACGCAACCACCACATGATGCATGATTAACCATCCCCTATTTTAACGTTATTTTCACAAAATTAGTAAAATAACGTTAAAATTAGTGCACATACAATTTTTAACGTACCTTGCTCCGTTCCATCTTCTTCCGCTTCATCTCGACGACGCGGTGAGCCATTTTCTGACACTCTTCTATCTTTTCACTAATTCCCGCTTCAAACATGTCGTTAACCTTGACGTTAATCTCCTCCTCGCTCTTTTTCCCTTCAACCTCGCACAAACTGCAAAAAATATGCCATCTTCACTTGTTTGGTGTTGAGAAGACTCCTCTTCTGAACTCAAACAATGACACGTGAGAGCACGAGGAATCAGACACAAAAACTACCATTAAACCAGACAGTGACAACGTGGCATTTACAGTTTTAGACCTCTCATCATTCGCGTCTTTAGTTAGAGATTCTCCACCATGGTTTGACCCTTCTTTTCTAGCATCTGTTTGGCTGTTGGGGGTTATACAATACTTTCTGGACTTGAAAACCCCTGCATCTGCTGGATCAGCACCAGCACACCAAAATATACAAGCCAAATGCACATGTAATCTGGTAAGAAAATAAACAAGTGACTCAAGCTTTATATATAGTATTACGATCTATTACACTCACTATTGAACACGTATAAAACACGTGACATGACAAATGTAGAACAAGCATTAAAACATGTGACATGAATGCAGTCTGTGATCACATACCTATAGGTCTATATAGAGTATTACGATCATGTGAGAACCAGTAAATATAAACAACATTATGAAGCACTTTAACCAACAAGTAGCCAAGAACAATTAATTAAAGTTTTATTGCTAAACCTGTTCATTAAGGCAATTTATCAAACACTTGGCAGGCGTATGCACATGATGCGAAATTACCTCAAACTCAAATCATCTCAAACAATTAGACCTAAACACAACACGAAATCAAGACCTAAAATTCATTTGACAAAATTTAACATGTTAAAAAAAAGTTTTTACATAATACAAAGTAAGATATAGAATCCGCATCACTAAAACTCATTTTGAGAAAATTTAACATGTTAAAAAAAAGTTTTTACATAAAACAAATTGGCAATTCAATCAGAATTATGATGAATTCGTTATAAACTACAAAATCCAGATAAGGTAACTTGAAATCAATATGAAAACTAGAACGAGAAAGATCAAGTGTAGAATGAACCTCACCGATTCACAGGCGACATTCACAAAGAGCATAATCCTTCGTTGTGTAATTGTTATGGCTATACAGATCGTGATTTCTGTGGTGCAGATCAGGTTTTAAATACATACAGCATGTGTATTTGAACAGAAAACGTGAAGGACGGACGGCGGTGAGAGGTGGTGGCGGCGGCGGTGGGGAAGGCAGAGGGGAAAGGACGGTGGAGGAGAGGTGGTGGCGGCGGCGGTGGGGAAGGCAGAGGGGAAAGGACGGTGGAGGAGATGTGAACGACCTAATTGAAACTTTTCAAAATGACAATAATGCCCCTCCGCGTTTTTTAGACTTAAAAAATTTGATCTATAATCTCAGCCCTTGATTAAGTTAATCCAAGGGTGTTCCCCGGTTCCCCACTTTTTTGGTGTTCCCCAATGAACCCCACACTATATATATATATACATATATATATATATATATATACATATATATATATATATATATATATATATGTATATATATATATATGTATATATATATATATGTATATATATATATATATATATATATATATATATATATATATAGTGTGGGGTTCATTGGGGAACACTAAAAAAGTGGGGAACAGTGGGGAACCGACTCAAACGAACTCCGATTGGACTCATTCCAGCGGCGTTGGAACCGTCTCGTCGAACCCTAATTAAGATCTCTTAACCCTAAACCCTAAATCATAACACCTAAACCCTAAATATATTAGGGTTTGGCTTTTAGGGTTTAGCTTTAGGGTTTAGCCTTAGGGTTTAGCTTTAGGGATTAGCTTTAGGGTTTAGAGTTTAGCTTTAGGGTTTAGGGTTTAGCTTTAGGGTTTAGCTATAGGGTTTAGCTTTAGGTTTAGCCTTTAGGGTTTAGCTTTTAGGGTTTATAGTTTAGATTTTACGGTTTAGCTTAGGTTTTAGCCTTTTTTTAGCTTTAGGGTTTAGAGTTTAGGAGTTAGGATTTAGGGTTTAGGGTTAAGAGATCTTAGTTAGGGTTCGACGAGACGGTTCCAACGCCACTGGAATGAGTCCAATCGGAGTTCGTTTGAGTCGGTTCCCCGCTGTTCCCAACTTTTTTAGTGTTCCCCAATGAACCTTCCCCTATATATATATATATATATATATAAAAATCCATGTGAATTGTTTATTGATATTCTACGACAAACTTATTGGTTTTTTGACAGGTTTGTGGAGTCGAAGCATTAAAAGCGTTTTCACAACATTTCTTGAAACCGTATCAACCGATGCTTACTGAGGGTACAGTAGAAGAGCTAGAACAAAGAGTCTCAAGGCTCCAACAACAACTTAAAGAAGCCGAATCTGAACTAGAAAGGGCGAGAAAAGGGAAACAACCTATTAACAATTAAGATATTATAGTAACCAAGATTTTTTATACATCAATATGCATAATCTTGTATAACTCGTCTTTTTGTTACCGGCTTAGATTACAGTCATTGGAGCTTTTCACGCTTTTGAAAGTTACTGTTACTGGACTGTTTAAATTGTTGAGTAAACTGATCATTCATGGAGAACGTATTGTCTAATATCGAGAGATTCTGATAGATGTTAGTTATCGAGTAGCTACCGTCATTAAGGATGGTAAGAGATCCCGGAAAATGAGTGGCACTTTCGGTCATGGGTTGGTGGCAGCGCCGGATCTAGAAAATCCGCCAAGCCATAACGTTTTATAAATAAGCCGTAACGAAATCGAAAAACCCTCAAATTTTTCCAAAATTTACACTAATTTTTCTAAATTTTTCCGCGCCAAGCCGTAGCGGGCGTTGCCCCCCGGCATAAGGTAGCTCCGCCCCTGGTTGGTGGGCCGATTATAAAACGACCCGAACATGTTAGTATGTTAGATTTGAACAAAAAACCCGAACATGTTAGTATGTTAGATTTGAACAAAAACATGTTATGACGTGGATAACTTAGCAACGGCCCGTATAATTGGATCACGGGTCATACACTAGTGAAAATGTATTTGAAAAAATATATAAACGTTAAAAAATACTCATCGTTTTTAGTATAGTGGTTAAACGGGCTAATGGTAAAAAAACCATGACAACCCGAATCAGTCCAAAAACTTAGAAGGACGAGACATGTTGGCCGATGTCTTACTCGAAGTTATATAACCCAACCTAGACGTATTTATATTATAATCGAATGACATTGTGTCTTGACTTGATAACTTTTCACTCTAATAAAAACAGAGACACTTTTTTGGTCTTGAAAATATTCTGATGTTTATTTGAATTGTATTTTTCATTCTCGAAAATGTAGATGCCTTAAACTAAACCATGTTTACCAAAATTCAAGAAATGAAGTTTAATTAAACATTTGATTTATTAATTTAAAGGTATCACATGAAATTTAATTAAACATAATTTACTTATTGATTTGAAGATTGTAACATCAAAGTTTATATGGCCGAGTTGGTCTAAGGCGCCAGATTAAGGTTCTGGTCCGAAAGGGCGTGGGTTCAAATCCCACTCTCAACATTTTATTTTTTTAACTTTCTTCATTTCACAAAAAATCACCAATAAGAACTTAAAAAATGTGGTAACTTTTACATTTAATTAGATATGAAGTAAATCAATTAACATCAAAAGAATGGTTACTTTCATAAATGGTTTGATTAGTGTTTTCATTGTGAAATGGTTTCAATAACAGTGATTATTTCACGAATACGAGTCTACGAGACTGTGCAATGATGGGGTATAAGTGTATAACGAGTGTATAAATCACCTTCATCATCATTTAAACTAGAAAGGACGCTATGTGATCATTTTCATAAATGTGGATCTAATATAATGTGTATATATATAAATGTGTGTGTGTGTGTTGGCCCTCGAGAGAGCAAAAGTGAAATTGCACTAATTTTAACGTTATTTTACTAATTTTGTGAAAATAACGTTAAAAGCGGCGGCTTGTTAATCATGCATCATGTGGTGGCGTTGATAGCTGAAAGACAAAAGGGTATATGCACTAATCGGTCTTTGTCCCGATTGCTGAGTGTTTTGTGCCTTACGTCTAAGGCTTGATGCAAAACTACTATCGAGCCGGGGGTCTCATAGGAAGCAACCTCTTTACTCATACAAGGTAAAGGTAAGGTTGTCTACATCTTACCCTCCTTAGACCCTACCTTAGCTTTGCTATTGGTGAGATTTACTAAGTAGGATAATGATGATGATGATCGAACTTTTGGTTTGCATACAAGTCGCTCAAAACACGAAATCGAGGATTTGGTTAAACGTACATTTTGTGAAAACTAAAAACAAGAATAAAAACTCGGTCCAAACTCCAAACACATCGAAGGAAGCTAGTTTTTGGACGATTCTACGCGCAAGTTTCCAAGTTTCACCAATTTATTGGCCTAAGCCGGTCAAACCAAACCATGCACATGATAAAAAACAAGAGATTCAAGGGTTTTGGTGTCATTTGAATAGAACAAAAGGTAGTCAAATGTACATATATGCAAACACAACATGAACATCAAACTATTTGCAACCACTAACATCATAAACACCACCACTCAACAAGAACCCTAATTTTGAAAAGTCAAAATTGCCCAAAAACACTAATCAAATAGTCAAATTCTCTTGAACCACAGTGAACGACCCGACAATCTGACCGCCAACATCTGGGAAGTTTACACATCCCGGAAGAGAACTTACCTTGCCACTTGGACCCACTTCAACAGGGTATTTTAGTAAATGTCCCCTCATTTCTGACACCTCATCAGCTGCAAACTGTGTCCAGTTAGCTTCAGACAATGATCTCACATATCTTACACATTCCAATGATTCGGGCTGTGTAAATCGATCATCCACAAGCCCAAGATGCTCGGCCCAAAGAGACATTCGGTATCCATAAATCTAGGAAAAAAAGGCATAAAAGTAAGAACACACGTTTGGTCTTGCGGTGCTGACTTAAATTTGGCAGCTCATTGCAAATGTCTAAGTTTAACTTTTGCGTAAATGGGGTATGTTGATTAAACAATATGAATTTTTAACGAATTTGCACATAAGTCAACTTCATTATTTATGTCAACTAAATCCCTTTAGTTATAAAAACACAACGAAATATATACTTTCTTTTTTACGTGATTAAATCCTTTAGTTAGGGGTGAGCAAAAGGAAAAACCCGACCATTACCCGACCCGACCCGAGAACCGATCAAATATAAAATACAGAACCGATTCACTACCCTAAATATAGGGTCGGTTCCGGTCCATAGGTCCAAGTCGGGTTTCATCATGAAAAGAACCGAGAACCGACCCGACCCGATTTTATATTAAAAATTGGAACCGATCTAAATACCTAGGTACTTAGTTTCGGGTCGGGTTGGGTATATTTTCGGTTCGGTTCTCGGTTATTTTCGGTCCGGACCGAAACTTGCTCACCCCTACCTTTAGTCATAAAAGGAAAATTGGATTTAAATAATCCAACCTCGCCGTTTTTGGCCAATAATAATCGCATCTGAGTTTATTCCCGACAGTGGTCCAACCTTTTTCATTTTGTTTGTATAATGGTCCGCCATTAACAAACAGAAGAACGTTAGGTTTTTTTCCGAATTACTTACGAACTGATATTTTGGGGCTTTTGATCAGAACGAGGATACGAGTTGATTGATGTAAATTTTACCTCAAAACAGTGGTCCAAACGACGAAAACGGTGCTTCAATTCGGGTGTTTAAACTTCCAATTAACAAAAATCAAGCCGTTTGGAGTACCGTTTGGAGGTAAGTTTTACATAAATCGACTCGTATCCTCGTTCTGATCAAAAGCCCTAAAACATCGGTTTGTAACTCGGAAAAAAACTTAACTCCGTTAAGTTATTTTTAATGGCATACCATTATAGAAACAAAATGAAAGAGGTTGGACCACTATTGGGAATAAACTCAGTTGGGATTATTAATTTATTATTGGCAAATACAACGAGGTTGGATTATTTAAATCCAATTCACCATTATAAAAAGATAAAGAAAAGAATGCAATCATTTTTGCATGATTAGGAGCATTCACAACAGCTTCTCTATCCCTATCCACATAATTACACTAAAAATCGCCTATGTGGGGCTAGCCCACTTGGTAGAGGCTCTTGTCTCTTAGTGGGAGGTCTTGGGTTCAATCCCAGTCAAAGGGTAGTTTAGAATTAATTTGGTGTAAACTAGGAGAGAGTAAACATTGGGCCATTCAAAAAAAAAAAATCACCACAATTTCTCTCTCTTTCAATTAAATAATACTTTTTTTATATTATACCTTTATCATTACCTTTTCTCTATCTTCCACTCAAAACCACTTTCAAAAAATGCTGAAAAATAAATGCGGGGGAACAATGTCTTCCCAAATATACAAATGAACAATAACCTTTTTTCTCTCCTCCACTCGCAAACACTTCCTAAAATATGCAGAACTCACTCACAAATATATGGAGAACCTGCTGTGAATGCTCTAAGTCCTTGAAGTTTGGACCAACTGTTTAAAAAACCTATGGACTTTACTTTTGTATAATTCAATCCCTAAGACCCTAATACTGTATAACTTAAGGTAAAACCCCTGCAAAGTCCTTTTTTGCATGATTAAAAGGATCTTTCAACATTTAACGAAAACGGTTCTTTCTTTGCATGATTTAATCTCTCACCTACGTAGCACGGGGACTCCATTTATATGGCCGTACCCGTCTCGGGTACTTGTCGGGGACGGAAACACCATGGGTACTCGTCGGGGACGTTTCCTAAACGTTTCCAATGTCGGGGACGTATCTGGTAGAAGTATCCAGCCCGTTTCCATTTATTTTTAGGGTTTTTACCCTTTCAAATTTCACAACCGCCCATTAAATAAATAGACCTATCATATCCGGCTTCTCTAATCTCTAAACTCTCAAGTTTCATCATCTCTAATTCTCTATTGATTGCCAATCTCTCACTAGATGAACTGGAATTTGAAAATGATTTGATTATTGATAATTAATTACCTTTGGAAGATGTAGTATTTTTGGAATTTGTTTAATATATTTTTATTTTTTTATAATTTTTATTGCCGTACCCGTATCTTGGAATTTTGAGTTTTGCCGTTCCTCGTTCCCGTATCGTCCCCGTACCCCGATCCCGTACCCGTTCCAGTGCTACTTAGTCTCTCACCTTTATTTCACTTTGTCAAAGAACATCAAATAACAACTTTGAGTACAGGGGCTAAACCATGCAAAAACATACTCTAAGGACTTATGTGGTAGCTCATAGAAAATCCATAGGATTTCTTCGATAATGCCCGCTAAAAATATAAAAAAATGTTGCAAATTTAGGACAAATACCTGTCCCCGTGGATTCGAGAGTCTTGTGGCCCAAGTATGATGAGGTTGGTACGCCCCCATCGCAATCTCTGCTCGGGTTCCCTCCATAGACTGTTGATTAATGTTTGCAGATCCAATAATTACATACTCATCGTCAACTATCATGCCTTTTGAATGAACGTATATCATGAACCGGCGGCTCTTCCACGCAAGTCCCTAAAATAATAATAAATTTAAAATAGCTTACAGAAAAGTTCACTTGATGGAAGCATAAAGGGATTGTTAATACATAAGACAGGTGAGGGCCTACCTGTGGAGTATTTCCTGAACCAGGGCTCTCGCCGCCTACGTTATCGTGTGGGCCCATGGCTTCACGGTTCCCAAGACAAAAAAAGTTCAAGTAATCTTGCGGTGAAGATACCCCATCGAGCCCAACTTCTACCAATGCCTTGTGAATAGTCTCATACATCATTTGCATCGTCTTGTTCTGCAAATTAAAAAGGTTATGAATATTTCACTACATACAAGTACTCCAAATTGTCATTTTGAGGTCAAAGATTCAAACTTTAACCACTAAGAATATATAGATTCTTCCATGTCGAAGAAAAAAATTCCAACTAAACTGAACTTTACAACATACATGAAAAAACTGGGTAAATAAAACTCGTTAACCCCAAATGTTTGTTTTTCCGCATATTTATCAAACTCGTTAACCCCAAACCTTTTGGATCCAAATGCGGAAAAACAAACCTTTGGACAAAAGTCGCAAAAGTAGCCAAACCTCAGGGACGAATATGGCATTTTAACAAGATTTGTGAAAAAGCTGAATCTGAAATGCAATATGTTTGACCTGAAAGTCAAACTATAGAGTCAAAACTATGTGTATACCTGCCAATATAGAATACGTTGCGTAGCAAAGCCTGTGGGGACACCCTCTGGCCACATGGGGATGATGATATATACAGCAAACCTTTCACGTGCTCTAATTTTACTAGCAATTTTCAGGGCAATTTCCATTGGAATCAAATTGTTGACACCTAAGAGACGTAATCAAATACGAAAAACCGTGATTAACAAAATCTGAAGTGGAGTATATGTCAAAGAAATGATCCGTACCTAGGGTTTTAAATGAATTCCAGTTAAATGATGATCCGATAAAGTATTGGCTCTCGATGTATATGAAATGTTGGGCGGAACGGATAGCGTTCACGTATGCTGTGTGTATGCTCATATCAATCAACACGTTCCTCCCACAAACCAAATTCTGTTCATAGAAGTTTACGGGTGAAAAATTTATTGATTGATGAAGACAATAACGGACATTGGAAGTAGCAAGTTATACGACTTAGTACTTAATGCTCGAGGTTGGAACTTTGGCCCACTTACTTATGAAAGGATCAATTCGGGTAATCGGGTTGCATTATATATACTATAAAATATGCCATTTTTTCACATCGACCAACTTTGACCACTCAACTTTGGCATTAACCAACTGTAGCCCCTCAACTTTAATAATGACATATTTAGCCTCTCAACTTCGGTAATGAGTAATGACATGTTTAGCCCTTCAAATTTAATAATAAACAACCTTAGTCCCTCAACTTTAACAATAAACAACATTAGCCCTTCATAATAAACAACTTTAGCCCCTCAACTTTAATAACGATAGGTTTAGCCCCTCAGCTTTAATGATGAGATGATTAGCCCCTTAAATAAAACAGCTTTAGCCACTCAACTTTGATAATAAACAACTTTAGCCCCTGAACTTTAATAATGACATGTTTAACCCCTCAATCAGTATGTAATGCATCATAATCCCTCTTACTCGGTTTAGATTATTATTATTACTATTATTATTATTATACCAAACTCCTACGTAATCAAAATGAATTAATTAATTTATTTATTAAAAACATTAGACTCAGATAAAGAGTTGTTATATCACACCTTGCTTGTAGCTTCCTTTGGATCTTTTGGAAATCCTTTAACGGAGTTCGAATCAATTGAACGGAATATCTGCATAATTCGGGTATTGAAATTTATGATGTACAAAACATAAATGCAAAATGCCGATCAAATTAGTATCAAATTATTTACCTGTACATGCCACCCTTCAGGATCCCGTTCATCATGGTAAGGTTGATCATTTATACCCAAAAGATCTTGCAACCTTTCTAGTCTGAGCAAAGAATCGTCATATGTACTTCTTAGTTTTTTGATACCACGAGGTTTTGAGGCCTTTAGCCATCGTTCTTCAAAGTTGGTCAAGACATCATATGCTGCTGGACCATCGATTTTACTATGCATGTCATGCCATGGTTCTCTTGGACAACCCGCAAGATTACCCTGTTAAAAAATAACAAAATGGGTGGGTCAGGAGGGTTGAGTAGGGATGAGCATGGTACCGGACTGGTACCAGAACCGAAAGTACCGGTCCTGAAAAATGGGTACCGGCACCGAAAATAATATGTACCGTACCAGTATTTACCGGTAAATCAACCAAAATACCGGTACCGTACCGAACCAGTACCGGTCCCGATAAACGAAAAAAATGGGTACCGGTACCGATAACTAAAATGACGGGCACGGTACCAGTATTTACCGGTAAATCAACCAAAATACCGGTACTGTACCGAACCAGTACCGGTCCCAAAAAACATAAAAATGGATACTGGTACCAATAACGAAATGACCGGTTCGGTACCGGCACCCTGATTTAGATTTTGAGACCCCCCCCCCCATTTTTCGTTCAAGCTCCGCCACTGTATAGACGTAAACATGAATTTAAAACCCTAATATATCTAGCATTTTACAAAATGGAGAATATATGTTAATCTCGCCAAACATGTCATGTACTCATATCTTAAATGGTTCGGTTTGCTTTAAATTTGGCTGAAACTATTAACCATACAAGAACTTGTTTGGCCAGTTAAATATACAAACATGTTTCAGGATTAGACAACATGGCATTTTTTAAGGTAGCAGGATTAGAGACCTAATATACAAGAACTTGGTTGGCCAGTTAAATATACTAAGAAAAAATAACAGCCTGCAATTTAAAAAAAAAAAAAAAAAAAAAAAAAAAAAAAAAAAAAAAAAAAAAACTTGAAATAATGGAACTAAAAGATCAAAGTCATTACCGTGAAAGTAGGATTATGGAAGTCATCCACATGAACTGTTTTTGAAGTCCTAAACAAGGGATGTTCTGGGGAATCATATCGGCCGACAGACAGATCAAGTCCTCCAACAAAAGCTACAATTCTTCTTTTACCATATCCTGCATCCGTATCGACAATCACAGTTTTCTGGTGGTGTGTATAGATATTAGCTTCCTGAACCAAATTAAAAAAAAATGAAAACTAGAAAAGTGAACAAATATGATGTTACCTTAACACTCGAATTTAAAAAATTACTGATTTTAAGTTATCAGTGTTGAATACCGTATAGCAAGAGTATAAAAATATACATGGATTTTACCTGCTGCTTCATCCAACTGTGTCTTTTTCCAGCTATACGAGGAACAAGAATTATTTGAACTGAAGAGTGCTTAAAAAATCGCCGAGTTTCTTCATCATGGGTAGCCATTTGTCCATTCTGAAAATATTGAAATAAATGTGAAATTATATAAATGTACCTTGCTTAACCAGCTGTCACAGTTCAGTGAACGAGCCGAGCCTTATCGAGCCCGAGCCAAGCTTGAGCCTAAAATAAAGCTCGTTTATTTATCGAGCCCGAGCTTGAGTCTGGCATGTGAAGCTCGTCAAGCTCATCGAGCCTTAGTGTAATATTAGTTTTTATAAATATTTTATAACATTTACCCCTTATTTAAAGTCGTCTAGTAAACAAGCCGAGCCAAGCTTCCATAAACTTGTTTACGAGCCAAGCCCGAACCTAAAAATAAGCTTCTTTAGTAAACGAGCCCGGGCTTGAGCTTCACTTATCGAGCTCACGAGCATAAATGAGTCTATTATTAATATTTTTTTATTTAATATATTAATTAATAAATAATAAACGAGCCAAGCCCAAGCCGATCTCGAGCTTGAGAAACTACCAACGACCCGAGCTCGAGCTCGAGCCTGGTTGAGCTTGGGCTCGGCTCGGCTCGGCTCGTTAGCACCCCTACAGTTCACAATCTAAAATGAAACATCTAAACACAGAGCTTGTTAAATGGCAAAAAAAAAATTACCTTTTTGTAGCCCAAAATGTTCGTAGAAGTAGGATCATCCCAAACAAGAAGCAAAACTCTCACACCTTCTTGTGATTTCATTTTCAATAGATCTCCAAGACTACTTTCACTTTGTGCCGTCCCACGAACTAATTTCACTTTGTGCCATACAGACCAACCCGTTATATATATAAGACGTCGGGCATTACTTATTGCATCATATATGTCATTCCAACAAGACCCATGCACATAATGCCTGTCTTGATCAAGCCTAATATCAGGTAGAGACCCGTCGTGCACATGCGCATCTTGATATAACGTCACCCTGCCACCTCGCCTTAACGGGAAATAGGTCCCGGGAACTCCTACATATTGCGGGCCCGCTCCGATCCCGTTATGATATAAACTCAACTTTTCAATCGGAAAGTATTGAATCGTAAGTCCCAACACCGCTCCCACTTTGCATGGTTTTCCGTTTGCACCAAGTATCGGAAAAAGCCCTTCGATTCTGGTTCCTAAGTATAGTTGTTTGACCGGGATCGTTACGGCTCCGATAAGTTGAGACCCGATAACGTCACTACCCTTAACAAGAAAATTAACTTCGGCAGCATTATGCGCAACGGGGACGTTAAAATGTTGTTTCCAAACAGGGTTTTCGGAGTTACTAATTACGTAAGTTCTTGCAATCACGGCAGTTGTAACAGCGACAGAGACGTATGGATCACTAGTTATTTTACTTTTGTTTCCTGGTAAATAATTGAGAACTTCCTCCATTGTTTTATGAAACATATCCATATTCGGAAGGTTTTTCGCCTCGTGTATCCATATCTCCAAATTCCCATGTAGAAGTAGAACCTTTAACGCTTTTTTAGAAGGCGAAGACGTGAATGGGACCATTTGGTATTGTTGATTGCTTTGTGGATCGACAAATGACGGCGAATGCGTAAAAGTAGGATGTTGAGATAAATCAAGAGATCCACTATGAGAAAGCGACCCTTCATAACTAGAAAGGTTTAATGCTATCTCAAGCTCCTTGATCACGGTTTTCATTGTAGGCCGCTTGGCAGCTTCTCCCAAACACTGATATGCAACTTTTAAAAATGTTTTCAAAGAATCTTTGTTGGGTCCTCCATTTGAAGAGGAAATTTCTTCATGAGTTTCTTCCGTTAGCTTCGGATCCATTATGTTCTCTATTGTTCCATCATTGAAGCATTGGCGTGCAATGGGTGCAAGCCCTTTGTCATTTTCAACCATGAAATCCAGATCATATGCCAGCCGCCCACAAAATATTTCAAAACACACAACTCCTAAAGAGTATATATCAGAATTTCTTTTCATGTTACCTGTCGTTTCATATTCTGGATCCTTGTACACATTCACGCCTATATCTGTAGAGATCCCAAAGTACGCAATTTTCGCCTCCAAGTTCTTACCTAACAGAATGTTCGCACTCTTTATGTGTCGGTGTATTATCCTTTGTTGGTTGAACATCATGGTGTGAAGGTGATTGATCCCGCGTGCAATCTCAAGGCACATGCGCAGACGGTGGGTCCAACTAAAATTATCCTTGTTATCAACGCTTTTCAAATAGTCATCAAGGCTTCTCTCAGGAGCATAGTCGTAGACAAGGATCATTTCATCAACTTCGTCACAGAAGCCAATAAGAGAGACTACGTTGGGATGCTTATAGCCAGCCATTTCAAGTTCCGCAACGAACTCTGCTTTTTCTTTGATGCGTTTTATAGCTACAGTAATGTGTTTCTTGGATCGTACATCACTATCCTTCCCTTCTGCTGCCAGCATACTATTGTTTTCAAAATGATCGAGTTCAGCTTTGTACACCATGCTATTTGGGTCTAACCCAATGCAGCATGTTTCAGCAAAGTCCTTCGTAGCCAAATTTATATCACCGAGTCGAAACCTTGAGAGTACCATGCTTTCCCCCTGCAACGTGTTGTACATGTTAAAATGAATGAGAATGTTGTACATGCGCAGGCTTGGTTTTTAAAAAAGCCGCACAAAAACGACGAGGTCTAAAACCGAGGCTCAAAGCACAAAAGCGGTGAGCTTTTCGTACGCAAGGCGCAAAGTGATTATATAATTTATTTTATATATCCCATAGGTTTTTAGCATCCCCTACCTATGATTTAGCTATAATTAAGCTTTATATATGTTTTAAATGAAAAACACATACAAGTACAACATAAAAATCCTATTGTACAACACTCAGCTGCACAAGAACAAGCCAAGTACAAAAGGCGCACGCCTAACCTGCGCCTCAGGTCAATTTTTAGCCTAAAAAGTGTGCCTCACCTGCACCTTTTGTACACTGCGTGCCTTATGTCACCCAAGGCACAAAGGTTAGCGCCTTAGGTCACCTCGCGCCTAGGCTCACTTTTTTAAACCAAGTGCACAGGTAAAGATGATGATGAAATTAAAAAGGAACTGCCCTTAATCCTTTGTGTGTGTCTTAGAATTGCAAGACACACACACGTATTTATGTGAGTATTGTGGGCATTGCATGGATGTAAAAACGATCTTGACGTAATAAGTACAAAAATGATTTTTCTTGAGGTTAAGATCCTTTACAAATGATACTCCACTTTGTGTGTGGGTATGTGTGTTTAAAACAGAAAATGAGGAGAAATATGTTTTAAAAAAAACGGTGATAAAGTTAATGTTAAACAATTAAAGAGTTAAATGCAATTTTAGTCCTTGTGGTTTGGGCCAATTTGCCAGTTTAGTCCAAAGATTTTATTTTTTTGTCTGTGGTCCAAAAAGGTTTCACCGTTGCCATTTTAGTCCACTAGGTTAACTTCATCCCTTTTTTCTGTTAACAAGAAGGGCAATTCGGTCATCTTATATGTAATTCTGTTAACTATAAGCTATGTAGCACAGGGATTGGTACGTGACTGGGGTACGGGGACGATACGGCTACGGGAAACGGCAAAACTAAAAAATCCAAGATACGGGTATGGCAAAAAATATAAAAATAAAAATATATATTAAACAAAATACAAAATAGATATATATATTGATGTAAAGTGTAAAATCTAAAAACACTGCATCTTAATCTGATATTTTTGTGTGGAAAAGAATTACAAGACAACGTAGATGAGTTGTAATAACCATTTTAAAATGGAGAATTTGGGTTCGGATTCCGGTCTACCATTTACTTTTTTTTATATAAAGTGCATTTAAAGAAGAAATCAACTTTTATTTGGTTTTTAAGTTTCGTGCATTTAAAATTATTTGTTTTGTCCATTTTAGTTTATTTACTTTAATATATAACTAGGTTAGAGCCCCGTGTATTACACGGGCTAAACAAATTTATTTTTATACAAAATAATATATTTTAAAAAAACCTTATTTAACATGGATTAAATAAATGTAATTTTATATATTGAATAATAAAAAAAGTTATATGTTTAAGAATCCCTTGTATTGTATGTGTTGAATAAATGCAATTTTATATACTATATAATAAAAAGTCATATCTTTAAAAACCTTGTCCATTACACGGATTGAATAAACTATAAAAAAAAGTCTTGGCGTCATCCTACTTCCCAAACGACTTACATAAAACATTAATGAAATTAATGCACTGTTCCATAACTTCCTAAGCCTAAAGTATTATATTGTTTACATATACTCTCTTACTCAGTTTAATTACTTATATCATTTTAGGAATAGTTTGGTTGCTAACTATTATATTGATAGATAGCTTTACTTGTGGATAATGTGTTCATGTTTTGCAACTATTCGGTATTGTTTTCATTGTTTATTATATAAAATTACATTTAGTTAACCTGTGTAATACACGAGATTCTAACCTAGTTCTCTTATCAATCTTAACCCTTTATTCAATTAATTAACAATCAAAAAATCTGTCTTACTATTTTTAAATTACATAATGCATCTTAACTTCATTTACCAAAACCCTATTAACATAAAAAAATATACACACGGAAGAAAATAAGATTCATCGAAAATAAATGAAGTGGTCAACCTATCTCGTCCTTTTACACTACAGGTGGGCATAAGTCAATTCGAAAATGAAGCATATACAAACAAACCTAATTAGAAAAGAGAAAAAAACGTAAATCCTGTAATTATAAATAATATATGTTCATCAATATCAGTAAATTTTATCTACTTTAACTTTTTAAATATAATATATATATTCAATCCTGATATCAACTAATTAAATTTAATAATTTAAATTTAAATTAAATAATAATTATCTACAACTAATGATAGTCTAAAATAATGAAAAGTGTCCCTAAATTGGTTTCTTTTATTATATAGTATAGATTATATTTTGTCGATTAAAAAATCTTAGGACATTTTTTTAACTAAATCAAATAAATTAACAAAGTGAAAATTAATAAAAAGTTAAAATTCTATTTAAATGAAAGACATAGGTTAATTAATATTAATCAATAAATTATTTTTATAATTAAGTATTTAGTAGTATTGCAATTAAAGAAAGCATTTGAAAAGAAAGTGCGTACAGTGAAAGACATTGACCCCTCTTTAGACTTTTATATTGAATTGTATAATTACAAAATTACCCTTTATTTTCTCTCAAATCCATCATCTTCGCACATCACTTGCAGGTCTTTGACCATCAAAACAAATCGGGAAAAAATTCAGTTCAGCCTCCGGAAACGTCCCCAAAACGTTTTTGGATCCGTCCCCATACACCGGAAACGTTTGGAAACGTCCCCATGGCGTTTCCGTCCCCAAAACGTCCCCGGGACGGGCCCTTCTCGTTAACAGAAAAAAGGGATGAAGTTAACCCAGTGGACTAAAATAGCAACGCTGAAACCTTTTTGGACCCACAGGCGAAAAATGAAACCTTTAGACTAAACTGTCAAAATGACCCAAACCACATGGACTAAAATGGCATTTAACTCAAAATTAAAACTATAAAGCCCCCTAAAAGTAAATGTTCAGTCCTTTATAAATTTGCTCAAAAGGACCCACTAAAAATACACACAATATGCTCTCTTAAATTTTAAACAAATAAGTATTTTACATGATTAAATATTAAAATTATAACTTTTTTTTGTTGTAATTAAATTTTCAATTCTACTAACACAAATTAAATAGAAAAAATCATGGTTCAAAGGTATGCAATGCAATATAAATTCGGATACTTTGTGTACTTCTGTACATATGAAATCAACTTTGTGCATGATGTATTCTAAAAGTGAGAACAAGCAGCACACTATTTTTAAAGGGCTCAATAGCATGAAGAAAAATACTGCAACTTTTATTAAAGTAATCACGTACTTGCAAGTTCAATGCGTTTTTAAGTTCCATGATGACTTCTTCCATTGTTGGACGGTCGGCTTGAGTTTCTGCTAAACACTTAAACGCGATTTTTGAAAATGCGTCAAAAGAATCTTGATTGGGTCCTCTATTTAAAGTAAAAATACGATCATCGTCTTCTTCTATTATTTTAGGATCCATAAGTTCCTTTAATGTTCCCTCCTTGTAGTGTTGCCTTACAACGGGTGCAAGCCCCATGTCATTTTCGTCAAGGTAAACTCGATCATAGGCCAAACTCCCAGAGAGGACCTCAAATAAAACTACTCCAAAGGAGTAAATATCAGATTTCCTTTTATACTTGCCTGTAGTCATAAATTCTGGATCCATATAAACCTCTGTGCCTGCAAGCATTTTTGTACAGACAGTGCTAGCAAATTGCTTCATATTATGAAATTTGGAGAGCCCAAAGTCAGCAAGCTTTGCAGTCATATTTTCATCTAATAAAATGTTATCACTCTTTATATCTCGATGTATTATCCTTGGTTTTCCCTCCATGGGGGTGTGAAGGTAATTAATTCCATGTGCAATATCAAGGCAAATTTGTATTCTTTGTGTCCAAGTAAGATTATTCGATTTACCCTTGTTTCCTATATAATCACTAAGGCTTCCGTTAGAAGCATACTCATAAACAAGAATCATTTCATTGGATTCTCTAGAAAAGCCTAAAAGAGAGATTATATTAAGATGCTTACAACTAGTAAGCAAATCAATTTCTGATAAAAACCCTTTTTCAGCTTGCCCGTCTTCTCTGCTAAGGATACGTTTTATCGCTACACTTATCTTGGGCATTCCATCGTTACACTCCCTTTCCTTTGATGACAAACTTTTGACAGATGAAACATCAAGTTCCGCTTTGTAGACTGTACCATACCCGCCAGACCCAACAGCGCACCCTTTATCGAAATTATTTGTCGCTAGCTTTATTATGCTCAACGGGATGTTGTATAAATCCATCTACAAAATTATATCTTGTGTGAGAAGAGGAGTGTTATTGGGGCATGTACATCCTTTGTTTAATTTGATAAGAAATATATTTCAATGGAGTGTCAGCATTAAAAATTAAATTAAAGTTAGATCATCCTATATATAGACGATCATAGAATTAGAAACAAAAAAATGGCAAAGACTTAATATTTTGTCAAGACATGTTCTTACAACTTTACTGAACTGAAATAAATAGTTTGAACCTTAACTCAACACTTTTTTGGTTTGAAAAGACACATACTTCTTAGAACTATGCAGTTCTTAAAACTGTGCAATTGTATGTACCATAATCACCTGAAACTAAATAAAAAAAAAAGTCATTACCTCCAAGCTTTTGGATGTTGTACCTTCATCTACGGCTTTTGCATGCTTCAATACAAATTACCACAATGGAAAATGAATTCGTGTTTACAAAAGTAACAATGTGAAAATAATGAAAGAACAAAAACAGAATGATGTGCTTACAATATTTGCATGTATGAAATGAAGTTTCAACACCTCCTTAAGTTCTTTGACAATCTGATCCATAGTTGGACGATTCACAGGTTGTTGATTCAAGCATTTCCAAGCCAAGTCTTTATATTGTCTCAAAGATTCCATGTCCAATTGTTTCCTTAAATTACGGTCAACTGGTTCTTCCTGAATAACGCCATTTGTAATCATCAGTTTCCTCCCACAAAGGACTTCAAACAATAACACACCAAAAGAGTAAACATCATACTTGGGTGTCATATTGTTGGTGTCAAAGTAGCGAGAGTAGAGAATACGATGCCTCCAGCTTTGAGGATACTTTGTGGAAAGTTCAAAACCGTATAATTTGGGTACCCAATCTTCATTTAAAAATATTTTAGAGCTGTTGACGTCACAATGTATGATATCATAGTGGATGCACTTCACTGCATTTGCAACACCTAAACATACTTGAAGTCTTTGAGACCATGTGAATGTTGGATCACTTAGATGTCGGTCAAGAGTTCCGTGAAATGCTTGCTCGTAAACGATAATCTTTTCATTGTTCTCATCACAATGCCCAAAAATAGAGATGATATTTTCATGTTTGAGACTCTTAAGCGTTTGAATCTCCGTCTGCAATTCACCTCCTTGCCCATAAGTACAATCTAACCTCCGTACGGTCAAATTCATCAGATTCCCATCCCGCAAGAGTTGTCCTTTGTACAACTTTTCTGATACACCTTCCTTAATGAGATTTTCCTCAGAAAAGTTGTTGGTTGCGGATAAAATGTCTTTAAGTCTGTATCTCTGAGTAAATAGAAGAGAAAAAATATCAGGGATATTATGTTTTAATGTTTTGAAACAGAAAAAATTATATATTTATTCATTTGTTGTGTTTAAAATGCTTTGACAATCATCCTTCCCATCCTTAAATCACATGGTAGCTGGTACGCATATCCCTCCCATCCTTTCTTTTTCAGTTAATTATTAATTCAATTAAATACAAGATTAAAGTTAAACTAAAAAAACATTCCACTAATTAAACTAAAAGAATTGCAAGATTAAATAATAAAAATAAGAAAAAAAAATTATTAACTAAGATAAAACTAATAGAACTCCCATTGCCAAGGTATGGATGTTTCATGTTTGAGACTTAGCACCACATTCAACATAGCTACCATCAAATCATCATTCGCTTTTAGGAAGAATTCTTCGTTGAAATAGGTCATTGTTGTCTTGTGGGAAACATTTCTTCGGATTCTTTGTTGAGCGGCGTCTCGGACATGGTTTCATTACTCAACTCTTTAGCTGCGTCAAATTGGGTTTGACGATAGGCATATTGATAGAATGGATCCAAGTTGTGAAGAACTGGCAGGAGCCGGAACTCGTAGTATGATTGTTAAGTGGGAAACTGTGGAGGCCTATGTTGTCAAAAGCGCAAAAAGCGTGCGCCTAGGCGCACCAATAGCGCCTGGTGGCAGCCTAGGCGCGAAAATGGGCTTTTTTGAAAAAGCGTCCTGAGGCGCAAGAAAGGCGCACAAAAACGGCCTGAGGCGCAGCGCTGCAGAAAAAAAAACGAAACTGAATACGAATAAAAACTGCCTCACGCGGGCCCGGGCTTTTCGGAGCTGCATTCGTGTCCGCAGGTGCACGCATGAGTTCAACCAAATTCCAGCTCAGAAACTCATTTTTGCACACACCCCCCCCCCCCCTGCGCGCGGGTAGGACTTGTGGTAAAACATGTCATAAAGCTACAATAGAGTAGTGAAGACTTTACCTTATAAACAACCACTCACTTTGTCCCCACACCGATGTGGGACAAAGTATTTACCACCTTTTGAGACTTTTATTCACACACCCAAAACTTACAACATATAAGTCCTAAACTTTTGCTACTAACTATTAGCTCCATGATCTTAAATGGCATGTAGAATAGTTTTTTTAATTATATTTGTGGAATCTTATTTATTTTCAAAGCATAACATATTATTTATATTTTTTTCTCTATGTGCGCTTTTCTTAAAAAACCCACGCTTTTTTGCGCCTTGCGCCTAGGCTCCGGGCGAGGCCGATGCGCCTAGGCTCCGGGCGAGGCCGATGCGCCTCGCCTGAGCCTTGCGTCTTTGACAACATTGGTGGAGGCTGGGAGTATTGGTAGAATTGGGGTTGATTTTGTGAATGGTGATAGAATTGTGTGTTTTAGGGTTGATTTTGCGAGTTTTAGGTTTGATTTTTGCAAGTGTTTTTGCTAGAACTGACGTTTTTGGTATTGCTGGGGTGTTTTGGATTGAAACTACTGAGAAATAACTTGATATTTGAGATAGAATTACATTTAAAATGGATAGATGAGGTGGTTTAAAACTTTAAATAGTGGTTTGAAATGACTCTTAAAATATATATTTTTAAATGTCAGACAGTCAACACATGTGACCAGACTTGGTTTTAAAAAGCGACGAGGTCTAAAACCGAGGCGCGAAGCGCAAAAGCGGCGGGCTTTTCGTACCCGAGGCGCAAGCTAATTATATATATATTTTTATATATTTCCCAAAGGTTTCTAGTATCATTTACCTAAAATTGTGACACAAGTAACCTCTATATATGCTTTAATATTTAAATAACCCATATGTACAACCTAAGAAGCACAAAATCTCTACTGTACACTCAAAGTATAACTAACGAAGTTATATGTACAATCAATAAAACTCCATAAAAAGCAAAGAAAAGGAAAAAAAAAACTAAGTTAGACAAAGTTTTGGGTTAGAAATTTAAAATAGTATAACATTAAGGATGAAAATTGTAATTTTGTGAAAACAAAAGATAAAAAGTAAAAAGGATGTAAACCCTAAAAAATTTCAGCCATCACTCTCTATTTCATGTCTAGCTATCACTCTTACATCTCCTTCTCTCAAAAGCACTTCAAATCGTTAATTCTGGCAATATTTCATCTCCATTTTTATGAATTCAGGTGTTTCATCTTCATAAGTATGGTTGTTTCTACATAGAATGTGTAATTTTCGTATAAGGTCCTTAAAGCGCACACTTCAGTGCCTCATCGCCTTACAAAAAAAGCGCTGAAGCGCACCGCTTCTTGGGTTTCCTCTAGGCGCTAAGCAAAAAAGCGAGGGACCCTGAGCCTTGATGAGCCTCGCGCCTAGGCGCGCCTAAGGCGCGCTTTTTAAAACCAAGGACTCAGTGAACTCACATTGATCGGGAAATAATTTCTTCTGTTGCACTGAAAATGTGAAACCTTTGACTATTTCTGGTATAGATGTTTAACTTGTTTGGAATTACAGAATATTTAGCGGACATTGTTCTAGATTGGAAATCAGTACAGAGCAAACATAATGAACACAAAATCGTTGGCTAAACATCCAAATCTATTATCAGGAAACTCACACAAAAGTTGATTACAATCCCTAACCCTTGACTCAATTATTTATAATCTACCCTACAAACCTAAGCACATTAGGTTACAATTAGGATTGCTGAACTTCAGGTTACAACCAGCACGTTATAATCCAACTATAACACTCAAACCAATTACAACCCAGTTGTCAAAATCGGCCCTTCATTCACGACCCATGAATACGGTCTGATAATTACCATCAATTGTGACACCCGCAATGAAATTGAATATTCTTATGACAGCGCTTAGTGAAACTGCCTTCCAAATTGTTCTCAGCCCTTAGATAATGCCATCCCTAACCCTAAAATTTGTAGTCAGTTTTAGTCACATTTTTCTCTGGTGAGTTAACTTTCGTTTTGCTCCATGTGGTTTGGTCATTTTAACGGTTTTGCTCCAATAGTTTAAAAATAGTCATTTTCCTCCCTGATCTTTCGAGTTTGTCGCCAGTTTGCTCCCTGGCTCTAACTCAATTAAAAGTATGGGTATTTCGGTAGTTTACTCCTTGGCTCTAACTCAATTAAAATGTTTAGTTAAAAGTCGCGGTAGTCGTGGTCTGCAGGTGGTAGTTGCAGGTGGTGGTGGATGGTTGTGGATGGTGGTGGCCGTAGAAAGAGTGGTTGGAAATATGGGGGATCAGAAAAGAGTTACTTATATACATGTAAATAAACAAGTTATAAGTTTATTTAGGTGAAAAGACTTACATGCCCCTGCTTTTATCTATAAAATTACCAAAATACCCTTCTAGTTAATGGATTTTTTTGGATGGAGTTAGAAGTGGGGAGCAAAATGACGATAAGTTAGAAAAATCAGGGAGGAAAATGACTATTTTTAAACTATTGGGGCAAAACCGTTAAAATCACCAAATCACAGGGAGCAAAATGGAAGTTAACTCTTCTCTGGTTCATACGAATTATCATACGCACACACTATTGTTCAATTTCTCAAATTCAGAGTTGTATCCGATTGAATTATTTGGGAGAACCACCGAAATAATTTAATCTGAGAGTGATTACACGCCTCTCTGATTACCGTATTTAAAAAATTCCCCAACATGTTCTCTAATATTGGGATTAAGAAGAGGGAAGGACCAGTGTTTGTTGATAATCCAGATCAAATTAGGATGAACATGATGATTGATTTTGAGTATGCACATGGATGCGCAGGGACTCACGATGAACAGAGGGTGTGAAGACAAACTATATACACACTGAAATCAATATTATTCCACACACAATTGACAATACTAATCAACAGACTCGTCGGTTCATAATTTATGTTCTATTTTGACTTTTTTATAAACATTGTGACTTTCTAAATTGACTTCTAATAATACTAAATTCCTCAATTATTAATTTTCCAACAGAGACTACATACAATTAAGGGAAATAGTACCTGTATGCCGTCTAACTGTAGTGACTCCTTGTATGCAAAGAGTGAAACTCTCATCTTCTCCTGCAAAAGCCAGTATCGCTTTAGATGTACTTACGATTCGATTATATGTACGAATCCTCATTTCCCTTTGAGAAAAAAGGCGTTAATCAAACGCAGAAGCTACCTGGATTTCGCGACGTGCGTGCTGATGATATCGTTTTTCGAGGTAGCCAACACGACCGAAGCGCCTCTCGCGTTTTTCTAAAAGGGAGATCGCATCTCGCAGCATCCTTAAATCCTCCTCCGAAGAATGTTTCAGGGGAGCATCAGATTCCTTCACAAAGTCTTCCATTTCCAACAGCACGTCCAAAACCCCCAACGAATGTAGCAGAAAAATCGCGCGGAGGAGAGAGAAATCCGGCGATGTGGTGGAGGGTTGAGAGCTCCCGCAGTGGGATGGTGGGGCTAAGGGATCCGGCGGAGGGTTGGTGGCGAGATGGGGTGTTTTGGGGTTCCTTATTTTGCACCAACTTTTCACTTACGCTGTGTTCCAGAGATCTACTGTTGGGGAGGGGAGGGGAAATGGTGTTCCAGATCCACTTAACAGGGGGAGGGGAGGGAAAATGGGGTTTTTTTTGCCTGAAAATAGTCTTTCCAATTTGGAAAGACATGGAGGGGAGGGGAGGGGAGGGAAGGGGAGGGATTTTTAACTCGGGAACACACCGTTAAGTTCTGAGAAGTGAAAAAGAAACCCAAACACCTTTGAGAGGAATCAAATGGAATTCCAAACACTCTCAAATAAGGACCTCTGTGCCTTCAAATGGTTTTGAGAAGGAGAAATTGAGAAGTCTTACTTCTCAGAAATTATAAGTGATAAGTTAAAGGAATCCCAAACAGCCCCATGGTAGACGTGAGGGTCGGTGATATCGTTAAAAAGTAAACACAACAAGTTAAGTGTTTGATGTTGCGTTTTCAAAATAGATTATGCGTTTTTTAAAATAGATTTTGCTTTTGCATTTTGAAAAAGCATGTAGGTACATGCTTCATGCTTCTCCAAAACTGCGTTTTGGAGGCAGATAATTACTTTTTTCATCCAAACACTTTTTTAGATTATTTATGTTTTACAAACTCAATAATCAAATAATCACTTCAAAACGTAATCCCAAACACCTTCTAAAGACATTTTAAGAGTGTGTTTGGGTTAGCTTAGGGGGTGTTTGGCCTAGCTTTTTTAACGAAGGTTATAGATTTTTTTAGTTTTTTTTTTTTACAAAATAAGATTAACTTGGTGTTTGGTTTATCTTTTTAAGTGCTTATTAGCTTAGTGAAGAGTTCAAATGAGAAGAAATTACAAATTAAGAATAAAAAGAATAAAGGATAAAAAAGTAATTTGAACAAATCAATTAATGAGTCTATTATTTATTTGTGCTATTCAAATTAATGAACTATAATCATTTAATGAGTCTATCTTATAAAATAGTTGTGCACCTTACACAATAAAAATAATCTTGCACATGATCTTACATATTTAACGTTTCCTACACTATTAAAACAATGTTTTGGTGTATGGTACAGAATGTGTAGGACTCCAACACTTTTAAATAATTTTGCGACTCATAATAAAATATCTATAATACACAACACCTTTAAATAATTTTGTCACTCCTAATAAAATTAGTGTAGGGTCTAACATATTAATGGTGGTGAAGGAACAATTTAAGTGGCATTAATGAAACTTTAGTAACTCTTTATTAGTATTCTAAATCAAATTGTCTATTCTACCCTTAGTAATTAAAGCATTAATTAAAAGTGCACAAAAATAATATCTTAATTCTCAACCATTGATCAAAAAAATATAGGGCCTAGATTAATTTATTTGTCTTCTTTAAAGAAGTTCTTGTCAAATGAACCTCCCCTATTAGCTTATATAAACTAATTTGTAGAAGCTTATTTGAAGATGGCTTTTTAGCTTATTTGTGTAAGGGTGTAAGTTGCTCAAATGATAGAAAATAAGTTATAAGCTAATCGAAACACTTTAAAATAGCTTATCAAATAATAGAAAACAAGCTATAAACTACTTTAAAATATAAGCATAAGCTAAAAAATAAAAGCTAGGCCAAACACCCCTTAGAGCATTCTCATCCACTCCATCAGATTAACTCATATCTTTAATATATATATATATATAGGGGGCTGCTAGAATAAAAACCACCACGAGTTGTAAGAACCGCGAGAACTACACCCCACGGAGCGCCGTTCGCCATGATTTTTTTTTACAAGTAGATGTGTATATTATAAACACGGCCGTAAAAAATCATGGCGAACGGCGCTACGTGAGGTGTAGTTTTTTACACCACAAGTTTGGTGTTTTTTAATTTTTTCGTTTTTCTTTTTTTTTTCACCAAACTTGTGGTGTAAAAAACTACACCCCACGGAGCGTCGTTCGCCATGATTTTTTACGGCCGTGTTTATAATATACACATCTACTTGTAAAAAAAATCATGGCGAACGGCGCTCCGTGCGGTGTAGTTCTCGCGGTTCTTACAACTCGAGGTGGTTTTCATTCTAGCGGCTCCCTATATATATATATATAGGGAGGGGCTCATGCGAGAACCACCCTTATTGTGAGAACCTTGAGAACCAATGTGAACACAACCTAAAATAACTAAAAAAACCTAACCCTCACCCCCCCCCCCCGAAAACCTAAACCCCCCAACCCCCCCCCCCAAGCTAAACGCTAAAAAACCTAACCCCCCCAACCCCCAAAAAAAAACCTAAACCCCCCTCCCCCACCCCCAAAAACCTAAACCCCCACCCCTCCCAAGCTAAAATGCTAAAAACTAAACACTCAAAAAAACCTTAAAAAATCTAAAAAAAATCTAAAATTTTTTTTTTGAATTTTTTAATATTTTTCATATTAAAATCGCTACTTTTAAAAGCCAAAAAAAATATTTTTTAAAAAAAAAAATTAAAATTTTTTTTGCTTCGAAAAGTAGCGATTTTTTTATAAAAAAATATTAAAAATTCAAAAAAAAAAATTTTTTGTGTGATTTTTAGCTATATTTAGGCATTTTTGGTGTGTTCACATTGGTTCTCGCGGTTCTCACAATAAGAGGTGGTTCTCGCATGATCTTCTGCTTATATGTATATATATATATATATATATATAGGGGAAGGTTCAAATGAAAACCACTAGTTAACGCGAAAACTCGAAAACTAATTAAAAAAAGCCAAAAAAACATACAAAAAAATTTTTTTTTTAATTTTTTTTTTCAATCAATTTTTCGCAGGTTTTTGTATTATAAAAAAAAATTCTCAAAAAAAAAAAAAATTTGTGTAGTGCACATGTGTAATATTGCACATGTGTATTATTACACATGTGCACTACACAAAATTTTTTTTTTTTTTTTGAAAAAAAAAGTTTTTTTATATATAAAAACTAGCGATTTTAATAAAAAAATTGAAAAAAAAAATTTTTGTGTGTTTTTTAGGCTTTTTTTAGTTAGTTTTCGAGTTTTCGCGTTAAAAGTGGTTTTCATTTGAACCATCCCCTATATATATATATATATATATATATATATATATATATATATATATATATATATATATATATATATATATATATATATATATATATATATATATATATATATATAGTGTGAGGTTCATTGGAGAACACTAAAAAAGTGGGGAACAGGGGAACACTCTTAAAAATTTAACTTAACATGTTAAAATAAATTTTTTTTAAATCTTTTTCAGCGCTTCACCTTATATATACTTGTAGAAGTATTTTTAATAAAAAAATCAAAAACTAAAAATATTAAAAAAACAATTAAAAAAAAGGCTAAAAAATGTTGTTTTAGAAAAAATAATTTTTTTTTGCTAGACTAGTTTCTCCTCTTTTTTTATAAAGAAAAACGCTGAAAAATTTAAAAAAAAAATTATTTTTAACATGTTAAGTTATTTCTATAAGATATAACTGTTTTTTAAACATATTTTTTTATATTTTTAGTTTTTGATTTTTTTTATCAAAAATGTTTCTACTTGTATTTATAAGAAAAAGCGCTGAAAAAAAGTTAGAAAAACATTTTTTTAACATGTTAAGTATAATTTTTAAGAGTGTTCCCCCGTTCCCCACTTTTTTAGTGTTCCCCAATGAACTCTCCCCTATATATATATAGGGTAGGATTCATGCGAGAACCACTCTTATTGCGAGAACCATGAGAACCAATGTGAACATGGGGTATTATTGTAATTAAATAGTGAATGTTCAAAAAAAACACGGACTTCAAATAATTCAACAAAAAGCGGACTTCAACAAAATACTATTTCATATTCAATTGTTCAGAATCACGTCCGAACATTTAAAACTTGCACACTCTCGACAATATCTGCACTTCGATTTCCATTAACAACCTCACCATATCATCGTACAATTTAGGGCACAAATTTAACAAAATCACTCATCATCGGTTACCGATTGTTATTAAATTAAACAATTTAATAACCGATTACAAAATCATTGATTACCATTGATCGACATGACATAGCAATCAGAAATCGTGTTCGTCTGAGTATTAATCGCTGATCGTCTATCTCTGCCAGATCTCAATTAGTCACCAATCACGCCATCTAACACTCGGTAAAGATCCGATTATTACCGGTAGATATATATTATAGTTTAAGTATCTGTTGTTATCAGTAATTAATTTTGATTTCTATGATTGTGATTCAAGTCGTTGATTCGTTAAAAAGGTCAGTTATATTGATGAAAATGCGTATAGTGATTATGCGTATAGTGATTCAAGTCGTTGATTCGTTAAAAGTGCATAGTGAATATGTGCATAGTGCTTATGCACATATGCATATTTTGCCATATTAGTTTAAAAGGGTCAGTTATTGATGAAAATGCGTATAATTATGCACATGTGCATAATTTGCTAGAATAGGTTAATAAGGTCATTCCAGTTAAATTGTCCACGCCTGGTACGTGGAAACAAATTGCCAATATTTCCAACGATTTTGCAGGTTGGGGGTGGATCTAATGTCGTTGTTTAAGCGGGCTCAGATTCTTGAAGGAAGTATGGTTGGGTGACCAGTCGTTGTGCAGCAGGTACACACTTTTATATGCGCTAACGCCGCAAATCAGCGTGTTTACAAGAGCGGATGGGGGGTAGAAATCGGCCAACTAATGCTGCATCTCCAATGGTCTAGGCTGCAACTTAACTCGTCTGAACTGGCTGAGTTGTCGGACTTAACCTATGCAGCGAATGCGGTCTCTTTTGAGGTAGGTCCAGACAGATGGATGTGGTCTCCGGAATCCTCAGGGTTATTTATAGTTCGTAACATCAGGAAGATAATCGAAGAAAATTCGTTTCCGAATGATGGTTTCGGGTTCTTTTGGAACAGATGGGTGCCGCTAACAATAAATTTATCAGTTTGGAGGCTTGTTTTGGATAGACTACCAACAACAACGAATCTTAGTAGAACGATGTTCTTTGATGTCACATGCAGTTACGGCAGGATAAAGAAATACAAGGAATAGGACAAGTAGACGAATGCACGATATGATGGATCTTATGTGATGGATGATAAGGGCGACAAGACAGTGGAAAACATTAATGAAAGAAAGTTGGATAGAACGATGTTATATTGAAAATTATGGTTGTTTTTTGTATGATGGTTTACATGTTGGTTGTTTTCTTTTAACGATAATTTATATTTGTTTATTGGACGATGACAACTATGTGATCGTTAATTCCATAATTTGATGTAATATGGTATAGTATATGTTGGAAACGCACATGCGCATAAGGTGAATTAGTATGCATAGTGGTGATATATGATGTGTTACCAGATGATTATATTCAGTTTACAACGTTTTCAAATGTTATATGGTGGTTGGTATAGTATATGTTAGAAATACACAAGTGTGTAATATTGTGCCGTAAATGATTGTGTTGCCTATGCACATGTGCATATTTATATATTATGATGCATAATGGTAATTCATGATGGTGTTTGGTATAGGATATGTAGTTTACAATGTTATATGGTGTCTGGTATAATATATGTTGGAAATGCCCAGGCACATATTGATGTGATATAATTTGTGGCATAAATTATGTTAGAAATGCACATGTGCATAATGTAAAGGTAGTAATGTTTAATATTGTTTGACATAGTATATGGTGGCAATGCACATGTGCATAATGTATACGTTGCAATGTATAATAGGTGGATTGAAAATGGAGTACATGCACTTAAAACTTAATGACATTAGAAACAGTGAATCGACAAGTTTAGATGCTACGGTTTCAAAGTTGAAAATGCACGCGTTGGGTAATGCACATGTGCATGTGTTGAAACAGTGGACATATTGGTAATTTATGTTAAATGGACATGAATAAAACAATGAATATTACATCGTTAAATAGATAAACAATAAGTATAAACAATGAATGTAAACAACAAAACAAGTGATAATCAATATATAAGTAGTTGCGTGTGGAAAATCCAGCTGTTGTATCATAAGTGTTGTACATCATCACAATGTCCTCCTAGTGATTAAACGTTCTATTTAGAGTAGGGAATTCAGCATCAACATCAGTGCCAACCCCACCCATCTTGACCCGTCTTCACTCTGGTGTTTCTCAGCATGCCATAAGATGCATAAACTCCACCCATGCCTTCCCGTTTGTCGGCTTGTTCTTCCATTTTTTTTTGTAATTGTCCGCCACCCAATACCCTTTGTTTAATACCATTCTGTACATAATTGGATAGTCATCCATAAGGCACCTGTTCAGAATCCATACATAAACAGAATCCATACATCAATGACATGGTATAATTTTCAACATAATGCACATGTGCATATAAGTTAATACAATATCATTTACAATCAACATGATGCACCTGTGCATATAATTTAATACAACATCATTTACAGTCAATATAAGGCACATGTGCACATCATTTAATACAATATCATTTACAAAGTAATAAACATCATTTATAGTCAACATAATACCTTTAGTCACAAATCAACTGAATTGCAACTCTTGATGATCTGTATTTGTAGGTGTTGTACAAGTCAAAGTGTTGTAGACATAGAGTCAAGAGTCTGAATTTCAAACCCATGAAGGGTATGTCGACTTTCAACAGTTTTTGACATAGTTCTGTGACTATCAACGGGATTGACAGCAGATGGACATAGTTCTGTGCTGCCGTGATATCATGCACATGTGCATTAACCAATGTGAGCATTTTTCAACATAATGCACTGAAAGTTTACGAAAGATGAGTATGTGTGTTATCAACATAATGCACATGTGCATGATCGGTGATGAGTATGGGTGTTATCAACATAATGCACATGTGCATGATCGTTGTATTGATCAAGTAAATAAACAAAAAAAAACGAACAATGTTAAATAAACAATGATGCTGGCATGAGGTTGATGCTAGCGCCAAGGTCGGCTAGTGCATTTTGAATGGGGGAGTCCCTAATTTAGCAAGGAATTGTGAAGCTTCAGGGATCAATCTTCTTTTGGGGAAGTTTATTGAGCACGAGGGCGGAGCATTCTTCGCCTAAGTTAACTAATTGCAATGATTCAATTTTCCTTTTATGAGTGAGAAATTCCCTCGTAAATTTTGAATATTTAGGCATTTGGGTTAGGACGCCAATAAAAGGAATGTTAACATGCAATTGTTTTAGTAGACTTTCGAATTTAGCGAATTGTCATTGGTCTTTTGGCGGATTAACCTACTAGGGTACGGAACTCGAGGAGCCTTGGTAGGCTCTGGTGAGGGAGGAGAACCCTTCTCTTGTTGGGGCGGTGTTGCGGTCTCCTCGGTAGGCGGTGGGCCTTCCGCAGGACCCACGATACGGTTCCGTAGTGTTATGAGATAAACTTGTGCTTTTGGGTTTGTTTCGGTATTACTTGGTAACGCGCCTTGTGGTCTCTCGGAGAAATTTTGAGCTAGTTGACTTATTTGTTTTTCGATGTTTTGAATACTAGCTTGTTGATTTCTAAAATTTGATTCTAATTGTAGAAACCTATCCGAGTTCTTTTTTTCAGTGTCGGAGATAAGGCGAGATATAGTATCTTCAAGCCCCTCTCGTCCACCTTGTTGTTGAGAAAAATTTTGTGACTCATTCCTTGGTTGTTGAAAGTTTGTTAGTTGATTTAGGTTTTGTTGGTTACTACTATTGCCGGGTTCTCTCCAACCAAGGTTAGGGTGGTTACGCCATCCTTGGTTGTAGGTGCCCGTTGGGGGACCCGACGGCCTAGGTCTATTATCAATGTAGTTTACCGACTCTGTTTGATCATCTGTTTTTTTCATACAACTCCAATTTTCATGTGGCCCACCACACCCTTCACAAGCCATAACTGAGACTGTTTTTGTCATTTCTAGCTTTTTAATTTTTGAAGAAAGGGCCTCGATTTGGGCTTGTAAAGAAGTGATTTCATCAACCTTATGGGCGCCCGAGGCAATAGATTTATTGCCTCGGGGAGTGTGCCATTGAAAACTGGTTTGAGCAATTTCCTCAATCTGATTATATATTTCTTGCGGGCGGCGATTACCTAAAAGTCCCCCGGAGCTAGAGTAAAGTGTTTGTCTAGTATGTGGCAACAATCCATTATAGAAGGTGGATACTTGTTGCCACACTGCAAGACCATGATGAGGACACTTTCGTAATAGCTCCTTGAATCTTTCCCAAGTTTCATATAAGGATTCCCCCTCGTCTTGCGAATATGTATTAATTTCAGTCATTAATTTAGCCGTTTTAGCGGGAGGGAAATACTTATATAGAAATTTTTGGGCTAGTTCATCCCAGGTGTTTATCGAACCAACTAGGAGGGTGTTAAGCCAAGCTTTTGCTCGGTCTTCTAGTGAAAATGGAAACATTCGGAGGCGAATGGCTTCATTTGATGCTCCATTAATCCGAAAGGTATCACATATTTCTAAGAAATTAGTAATATGTAGATGGGGATCCTCGTCCGCAAGCCCATGAAAGGTTGCAGAGTTTTGAAGCATCTGTATCAAATGTGGCCGAATTTCGAAGTTATTGGCTTCGACATTCGGTGCATTGATAGCGGCGCCAAGGTTACCTACGATGGGTCGTAGGTAATCCATGAGGGTACGCTGGTCCGCCATTGGAAGTGGGTCCCCCGAAACTTTCTCTTGGTTTTTAGCTTTTAGTCTTTTTCTAAGAAAGCGTTCGGGTTCTTCTAGAGGTTCTTTTATGTCTTTATTAGAATTGGAGCTCATACACTATGTAGAGGTGGCGTCGGGTTCCAAGTCCTACAACAAAACAGAAAAGAATGTTGGTCAGAAGGTTCACCACGGCCCGTGCTCAGTGAACACGGCCCGTGGTCGGAGTTACAGTGATTGTTTTCCGGATCCCTGTTACTGGAACGTTGGACACGGCCCCGTGTTGCACCGACACGGCCCCGTGCTCAGCCTTCTGTAACTCGGAAAATAAAAACTGTCATTACCAATGCTGGGCACGGGGCGTGTCCGACCAGGAACGGCCCGTGCTGAGCTCTGTAGAAGCTGAAAAATTAAGAAAATCCTAAAAAAAATAAAAAGAAAATAAAAAATGATTAGGCCGTTGATTCCTAACTTTCTTAAAATCCTTGTGTCCCTGGCAACGGCGCCAAAAAACTTGATGCGTGCTAGTGTGTATATGTTTTAGGTATATATTTTAAGCCATTTTTACACTTTTTAGCCAAGTTTTAAATTTATAAAACACGATATTTACTAACACTAAACACACATATGGGCAAGTGCACCCATCGTGGACGTAGTATAGTGTTGGTAAGATACCGAGGTCGTCCAAGGACACAAGAACTTTTAGTACCGGTTTATCCTCAAGGTCTAATCAAAACAAAATGTTAGAAAAGATTTTAAAACTAAGAAAATAAAACTAACTAAATGCTGAAAAATAAAAATAAAAACAAAAACAGATAGACAAGATGAATCACTTGGATCCAACTCGTGTATAGTGTAACCTTTGATTATTTTCGCACTTTTGCACTTGTTTAAGAGATTATCTTAGTTATTGTAGTAGGCCCCTCTTTTGAAGGTGACGTTACCCTCAACCCAGTAGTTTAAGTCAGCAAGGATACAATCCTAAAGGGTCGGATTATTGAAAGATAATTAATTAAGTTATTAATGCAAATTATGGTAGGCCCCTCTTTTGAAGGTGACGTTACCCTCGACTAAGTAGTCTGAGTCAACAGGGATACAGTCCTAAATAGCTGGGTTATAGTATTAATAGTAGTTTAACTTATGAGGGGGTCAAAGAGTTTGGATCCCCGCCATCCAATACCTTTGGGTATTGAAGGAGATCCTACTAAATTTGACCCAGGTCCCTTGCAGGACCTCTAAACGCTGAACAAGGGCAAGACTTTTACCAAACCGTTCCCTTAACCCCCGACCAGGTAGTCAACATACCTCCATATAGACCTTTGTTGGTGCATGTTTTGTGACAACAGTTTAGATTTGGTCTTTGGATATCTTGTAATTAGTAAAACGATAAATAGTTAGCGGGTTTAGCTTTGTAATAGTTTGTAATAGTGAATTAAGAGTGATTGGGCCAAACCAAACCCACATATGGGGGAGGGTTTGCGAATTGGGCCTTGCCCAAGTCCTATCCCATATGCAAAGCTTTGTCCTATATAAACAAAGCTTAGCATTAGGGTTTAGGTTACTCATCTAATCACCTTAATCACTTGGAGAGAATTCGTGAAAGACAACGGCTTGGACGAATTAGGATCTTGATTTATTGTAATCGTTACGAAGATAATCAATAAAGATCGGGTTTGAAGTGATTCATGTTCTACTCGTTTTCTGTGAAATCTAATCTAGGGGATTCCGCACTCTAGGTTAGATCGACGATTCTGTTACGATCCGTACGCGTTAGGGGACTTACAATTGATTTTTTTCAAAAATCAAATATAAAAAACACTTTGGAAAATTCCGAAAAAGGTCTTCGACATTATATATCATTGGAATCGTATTCTCGAGACGAGTCTAACGGTATAATTTGATAAAAACAGATTTCGGACACAATTTGTTCGGTTTTACCAGTCTGCTTACGTTAAAATGTCGAGCATAACTAAATTGAACGAACTCTTAAGGATGGAGCATGAGGTTGGCACAACCAACAAACCACCTAAGATGATGAGCGTGGAAAACTACTTGACATGGAAGGATAGGTTTCAATCCTTCATTGAATATCAGGACACTCGCATGTGGATCTGTATTGCTGATGGGTACACAAACCCTACACATGACTTCGAAGGCAGACCTCGTGTGACAGCTTATGTGAACATGCAGGAGAATGATAAAAAGATGTATGAGGCTGAAAAGAGAGCCTTGGCTGCCATCAAGATGTCTCTACCTGATAGTATCAAACATACCTTTAAGAAGTACACTACTTCAAAGGAAATGTGGGATGCTCTAGAGAAGATATATGAAGGAAATCCTAATGTCAAGAAGAACAAAGTTGATCTTCTAAAGAAGCAGTTTGCTGTGTTTAAACACATGAAGAATGAGTCACTTGAAGACATCATCACTCGATACTACCATCTGATGTCAGAGCTGGATAATTATGATATAGACTGCTATTCTAACATAGAGAAAAATGACAAGCTGCTAGATGCCCTACCTACAAAATGGGATATTTACACTCTCATGATAAGGGAGAAGCTGAATATGAAACAAAGGAGCTGGAAGAAGTTGTTGGAAAGTTAAGAGCTTATGAGCTCAGCATAAAGAAGAAGGACACTGGATATGATCAGGTTCAAGATCCAGGGATCTACAATGGGCTTGCATCTTCTTCATCTCATGATGCTTCTAGCGACTCTGTCACTGCTTTTCTTTCGTGTGATAATGAGCAGGTTACAATTAATGATGATGGTGATGTGTGTTTTGTAGCTGCTGCATGAGGATCAACAGGAGTCAAAAGAACATCAACCTCAAAGCAAACAAGCAGTGCAAAGTCAATGCCTATGAGTGTTAAGTCTGCTGAAGAACATCTCGCACTACTTGCTTCGTTTGTTGCTTCGTATGAGAATTACATTCAGGGGAAGATATCTGATCCTGCTACGTTAGATGAAGATTATGATCAGATTGATCCTGATGATTTAGAAGAGATGGATTTACAATGGCAGATGGCCATGATTTCGAGGCGTGTGAAGAGGTTCATGAATATAACTGGAAGGAAGTTTGTGGGGAAGAATGTTGGTTTTGACAAGGCAAAAGTCAGGTGCTTTAACTGTCAGAGTTATGGTCACTTCGCTAGGGAGTGTCAGAAAAAAAAGCATGAGACTTCGAGTCAGAGTTCAAACAATAGAAATTCATCAAACAACTCTAACACAAGGGCGTTGATCTCTACTGCACGAGAAGGTTCGTATGACTGGAGCATTCACTTGGAAAAAGATGAGAATGTTACACAAGCATTTATGGCAGAGATCGTGCCAGTTGAAGAAGTTGAAACTAAAGCAGATGCTGAGAAGGAAAGTGATGCTGAGGTAAAGAAGGTTGATCAGACAACAGAAGCTGAAGAGGAAAAGCCAGAGTCTGAGAATGAAATGGAAGCTGATGAGAAAGATGAAATTATCAAAAGAATGAGAGCTCAACTTGCTGCTCTCATGGCCAACTCAGACAAAGCGACAGGAGAGGTAAGTAACTCTACTACTTCTGTTTGTTTAAAGTGTCGTGAACTGCAGGGTGAAGTTGACAAATTGTCAACTCAAAACAAAAGTCTTGTGAGCAAAATGTCTAACGTAAACGAATCAAATTTCTTTGCTAAAAGAAACGAGTCATCATATTTGAAAAAGATAAAAGGCTATGAAGCTGAAATTGAAGCTTTAACCTGCAAACTGAATGAAAAACTTCAGGTCATTGACTTAGCTCATGACATGATGGCTGAGAAAACAAAAGAGATTTCTGATAAAAACAAAGAGTTGTCCGATGCACAACTTAAAATTGTTGAACTTGAAAAGAAGTTAGGTCAATTCAGAGATTCTACTTTTGTTATGAAACATATGATGGGTGGGTTAAAGAAGAGTAATGACAAGACTAGTGTGGAATTCCAGGGCTTTAATGAAGTCCCACCTCCTCTTAGTCATGACTATTCTTTCTTACCTGATGAAGATGAGTTCACAGACTTTTTGTCAACATCACCAAGTAATTTCACATCCAGTCAAGGTGATGTGTTTGAAGATAATGATGCTAAGAAGGAAAATAACAGCAAACCTGTTTTGAAAAAGAAAAGTATACCTTCTAAAAACAACAATCAAGATTTTGTTAAAAAGGTTAATTTTGATCAAGGAAGTGATATGAAAACAGAAACAACTGTTATCGAAAAGGAATCAAATGTGGAGTTTGCTAAAAACAAAAACATAGAAAAATCTGAAACTCAGCAAACTACACAAAATCCTTCTAAAGCATCATCATCAAAACCAGAATCTAGTTCAAAGGCTTCAAGTGAGAAGTCTTCGAAAAAGAGATCGTGCTTCAAATGTCACACAAAGGGACATGTAGCCAGCTGCTGTCCTAACAAAAAGGTTGAAGCACAAGTTAATGAGAAACAAAGAGGGAAGTCACCAGAAAGGAACGGTGATAGAAAGGAAAGAGAGTCTAACTCTCCAAAGAAATTTGCTCCAAAGCAACAACAGGGTGTTGCTAGTGGTGTAGATAAGGCTGAAAAAGGAACTCCTCAAGTTCTTCGTTTTCAAAGAAATCAACCAAGATTTCAGCCTGAATCTACATCAGGCAGATATGAGAGACCTAGAAGTAGCTCACCAAGAATGATCAATCAAAATTCAAATAGTTTCAGAAGTCAAGGTCAATATCAAAATCGATACCAAAATAATGGTGGTCGAACTTTTTATAACAATGGCTTTAGAAATTATAACAATCAAGCTTCTTGGAATCAAAACTCAAGATTTCAAAGGTCACATAGTCCAAACACATATAGGAACCCACAGGACCAGAGACCTTATGGAAATCCTGCCCCATTTCCATCAACAGGTCCAAGATCCAAGACTCCAGTTAGGAGTGATGGACATTGGATGGATGTTCCTGTAGTTGATGAATCTGGACGACCCAAGACCATAAAGGCTTGGGTCCCCCACTCTAACTGATCTTTTGGTTGGTGTGTGCAGGAGCTACTAAGAAGGATTATCAACTTATGGTATGTTGATAGTGGCTGCTCCAGGCACATGACAGGAGATGCGAGGTTGTTTTCTGAATTTGAAGAATATGATGGTGGACATGTTAATTTTGCTGGTGCTAAAGGTGGAAGGATTACTGGAAGAGGAAAAGTGACGAATGGGAAGATCACATTGGACAAAGTGAACTATGTTGAGCAGCTGAAACACAATCTGATGAGCGTGTCACAAGTTTGCGACAAGGGTCACTCGGTCCATTTTACAAATACTGAGGCATTGGTGTTGAAACCGGGTTTAGTCATTCCGGACGATTGGATTGTGATGCGTGCACCAAGGAAAAATGATACTTATGTCATGGACATGAGTGCCAAGGATCCAACTGCTGCGGTGGCGTGTTTACTGTCAAAAGCATCTGAAGCTGAATCTATGTTGTGGCACAGACGCATGGCCCATATTCACTACCGCAAGATGAATTACATTATCAAAAATGAGCTAGTGAAAGGGGTTCCATTGCTGAGGTTTCAAGTGGAAGATAAATGTCTTCCATGTCAAAAGGGAAAACAACACAAGAAACCTCATAAGTCTAAAACAGTAAATTCCATTAATGCCCCTTATTAATTACTTCACATGGATTTATTCGGTCCAGTGAACGTGAGGAGCATAGGTGGAAAGTACTACTGTCTTGTTGTTACTGATGATTACTCATGTTATTCATGGGTTTTCTTTTTAGGTACAAAAGATGAGACATCAGAGATGCTTATCGATCTTTTTACAAAATTGGAAAACGTTCATGATGCAAGGATCAAGAGGATAGGGAGTGATAATGGCACGAAGTTCAAGAATCGTATTCTGGATCTCTATTGTCTTCGAAAGGGAATTGAACATCAATATTCTGCTCCTTATACGCCTCAACAGAATGGAGTCGCTGAGAGGAAAAACAGGACGTTGATTGAAGCCGCTAGGACGATGCTTTCAGATTCAAAGCTACCAGTTCTTTTCTGGGGAGAAGCTGTGAATACAGCTTGCTACGTCCTAAACAAAGTTTTGACTGTTAAACGTTTTAACAAAACTTGTCATGAGTTGATGTTTAACGAAAAACCAAACTTAAAAGGCTTTGAACCATTTGGATTACCCTGCACCATTGTGCGAAACAAAGATAAACAAAAATTCGGTGAGGTGGCAGACGAAGGCTACTTTCTAGGCTACGTGCCTGGCACACCGAATAAAAGGGTTTTCAATTTAAAAACTGGTAAAATTGAGGTTGTTTTTAATGTGGAAATTACTTCCTACAAACCTCAACAATCAACGAGTGGTCCTGCTATATTATATGATTATGAAAGTGTTTTTAAATCATTTAATATTCCTGAGATTTCTGATGCAGGTGATTCTCAGCTGATTCAAACAGTGATTGGTGAAGACGATGAAGGCGAGTTCATGCCTAGATCGAATGTTGATATGTCAGCTGCTCTGGAAACTTCCCATGGTGTTGCTGATCCTGATTCAAGTGATAGTGAACCCGAACCCAATCAGGGGGAGGACTTCATTAATCCATTTGCAAATCAGAATATTCAGGGGGAGGTTGGATCAAACCTGGGTGACAATCTGGAAGTCGATGCTGTTGCTACTACACGAGCAAATAGAGATCATCCAGTTGATATGATACTTGGAGATCCTACTGCAGGTGTTCAGACAAGAAGAAGCATTGCAGCGAATTCTAGGTTATTTGTTTCGATTGAGAAGACTGGGATAGTGAATGAGTGCTTGTATAGTTGCTTTATTTCCCAAGAGGAGCCGAAGAACATCCATATGGCTCTTAAAGACAATTCATGGGTTGAAGCTATGCAATTGATCCAAGTATTTTTGTTGCATTTTCATTCGAGCTTTGAGCAACTTTGATTCCACACCTATAACAAGATTAAAAGCCGAAGTAAGCTTCACTTATGCTTATACCACGTGTTCCGTTCTGTGGGTTGTATTTAGGAAAAATTACAAGTTTTGTCCTTTATCTTTATACCACTTTTCAGGCGGTGTCCTTTTTAACGAATGTTGACAGGCGGTGTCCTTTACTAGGTATTTTGTTGCAAGTTTAGTCCTTTACACCCAACCCAGTTAAAAAACCCTGTTAATTCTTGGGTGTAAAGGAGACTAAACTTGCAACAAAATACCTAGTAAAGGACACTGCCTGTCAACAATTAACAGGGTTTTTTAACTGGGTTGGGTGTAAAGGACTAAACTTGCAACAAAATACCCAGTAAAGGACACCGCCTGTCAACAGTCGTTAAAAAGGACACCGCCTGAAAAGTGGTATAAAGATAAAGGACAAAACTTGTAATTTTTCCTTGTATTTATATAGATACGGGACCCAATAAATCAAGAAAATAATATGGCTAAATTTATGAAGTTCTTAATCATGATTCATGAAAAAGTGTACCTTCTTCATCAAAAAGCACTTGGTTAATGATGATATTATGCGTATCAATCTCAAACTTAGCAAGTTCTTGCACAAGTCTCTCTGTCTCATATAACGAGAGGAATTCAGGGATGCACACGCATACGAAAGTTGTCAAATCCTGCATTGGAGAATATAATTTTTAATTTTTCAAGTTTTCATGGTGTTGAATGTTTGGCAAATTCTGATTATTTAATATAGTAATGATAAGAATATATACAAGCATGGGCGAAGCTTTTAAGGGGCGGGAGGGGGCGGCTGACCCCCCAAACTTTTCGCTCAGTAGTGAAGAGTATGTAGTTTTCATATAGAAGTTTTTAGGTATATATGTTTTCGATCCCTCAGTTTTATAGAAATTTTTAGGTCCGGTGACTTCCGCCCCCCCGGTCGGAAATCTCAAGCTTCGCCACTGTATACAAGTATTATTACTTGACCTATTATTAATAATCAATTTTCTTGCATTAAATCGTTAATTCGACGACACGTTAATCTAATAACAAAACAATAAGCAGAATTTTGCAAAGCATTTTTTGATGTTAAATTTACCTATTAGCTCAATGGCTCATGTTCAATTTCACAAGATCTTTTGTTACTACTAAAGGGTATTTTAGACATTTCACCAATAGACACATACCGGATCTTTAAACTGCTTGTTTACTTGCTCAATAACGTCTTTCATGCCCTCCAACTTTCCAAGAATTGCATCCTCACCAAACTCTTCTCCAACACCAAACATACGCGTCATCTGCCATTAAGTATCACCGATACGTTAATAACCCACAAACGTAAAGGGGTATTGACCGCAAAACCAGACCTATTTCGTGGGTCCCATTTACTTGATCTCAAAACAAATGACGATTAGACAGTGTTGTAAGAATCGCTAGGCGCTAGTCGGGCGGTGGGGTACCTACTAGCGATTAACCGGGATTAATAGGGACTAATCGGATTGAGATTTTTATATATAATTTTTAGTTATACTATATACAGTTATACACACACATATTTATATGTAGTTTTTTTAAATATACATGTTTTAACCCCTCATTGACCCATTTTTTAAGTAATTGGAAGAATTTATAAGGTTTGGTCGAAATTTGGCCAGCGTCAGGCCAAAATTTGGCCAGAATAGGACCGCTATTGACTGCCTAGCGATTAATCGGCCATTAATCGGTGAACCTCCGATTAGTGATTAATCAGCGACTAATCGGAGACTAGTCTGGATTTTTACAACCATGACCTCAGCTACACGGGATCCACAATCATGTCTTCATTTCTTGTCAACGACGTTGTTAAATTGCGAAAACAAAATTGGACTTACTATTTTGTCATGTAAGAAAATCGAGTTTTAAATAAAAATACCTGACCCAACAAGCCACCGAATTTACTCTTTAGGCTCATTATTTTGTCAAGACCTTTCTCTAATGTTGAAGGAAATTGTAGCAATCGAAGTGTATGACCGGTGGGAGCAGTATCAAAAACTATCACCGAATAATCCATAGTTTGCACTAACCTAACACCAAATATGATGGAAATAAAAAAAAATAAGAGTGAATTTCAAGGATTGTCCTTTATCTTTATACCCATTTTCAGGCGCTGTCCTTTATATTCAAAATTGATGAGTTTTGTCCTTTATGTTTTCATATCATACACGTTTTGTCCTATAGGCCTAACCCAGTTAGTTTTTCAGTTAAATTTGGTCATATGTTTTGCACATGAGGGCATTTTTGTCCATTCAAAGGTAAGTTCAACGGTCATATGTTTTGCACATGAGGGCATTTTTGTCAATTCAAAGGTAAGTTCAACGGCAGATTTACAGCTCAATGCTTCTTCTGTTCTTCAACCTTTGAATTGACAAAAATGCCCTCATGTGCAAAGCACATGACCAAATTTAACTGAAAAAACTAACTGGGTTAGGCCTATAGGACAAAACGTGTATGATATGAAAACATAAAGGACAAAACTCGTCAATTTTGAACATAAAAGACAGCGCCTGAAAATGGGTATAAAGATAAAGGACAATCCTTGAAATTCACTCAAAAAATAATCTCAGAAAAATATATTTCGTATCCAATAACAATTCAAATATATATGTTATTCACGGATTTGAATATCAGATTACCTAATTGCCATTCTCATAATAAAGATGTCTATATTGAAGGGTAGGATTAGGATCAAATACAAAGGATCCTAATTGTAAGAAGTGTAAGAAGGATTTATAGAGTGACAAGTGTCCAATAACCTAAAAAAACCCACTACACAATAAAACCCCACTACAAAAAAAAAAAAAAAAAAAAACCTTAAACATCCACCACCACCAAAAACCTAACCCCCCCCTCCCATCACCCACCCTAAAAATTTTTTTTTTTTTTTTGCCGAGGGGGTGGGGGTGGGTGTTTAGTTTTTTTTAGGTGTGGGGGGGGGGGGGGTTAGGTTTTTTTAGGTTTTTTTTTTTTTTGGGGGGGGTAGGTTTTTTGGGGGTTTTTTTTGGTGAGGTATAGTTTTTTTTTTTGCCGGGGGGGGGGGGGGTTAGGTTTTTGGGTGGTGGTGGGGTGGGGTGGGGGTGGGTGTTTAGGTTTTTGGTGGTGATGTAGTGGGTTTAGTTTTAGGTCATTGGACACTTGTCACTCTATAAATCCTTCTTACACTTCTTACAATTAGAAGCCTTTGTAGAATAACCTGACCCTTGAAGGGTATTATACACGTTTTACTAATAGATGAAAATAATGATAACATATACTCACTTTAGCATCTCCGCAAAACTCATAGCCTCGTCGATTCCAGGAATCGAGTTTGCTAAATCTGATAGGAAACCGTCCATTCCATCTGAACTACCGGTATCTTCGTTCTCCACAGTGGGGTCCACCTCCTGCAAAATGAAACGGAGTTTTGATCCACTAGTGTTTGTATCTCTAATTATCATATTTAAGGAGTTTTAACATTGGTTAATAGTCGGATTTCATCCTACAATTACTCAACGAAAACGTAACTACAAGTACAACGGACAAATTATGCATTAAGAATATTATCAACAAATGCGATAGATTTTCATGAACGGAGACAATGATACAAATGAGGTGAATTTTAACTTATTAACTAATGCACGAGTCTTCAATGAATAAACACAACCAACAAGCTACATTGTGTAAACAAGCTCGAATGATTGACCGTTTGATAGAAATCGCCCAAACAAGTTTACTTGAATGGCTGACCTTGTATAGGCCAAAGGTCATCATAGGCTCATAGCATGCAAAAACATTAAAATATTAATCAAATTCAGGAGACTTTGCGAAAAAAAAAAAAAAACAGAATTGAAAGAAAAAATTACAAGTTTTGTCCTTTATCTTAATACCACTTATCAGGCGGTGTCCTTCTTAACGAATTTTGACAAGTTTTGCCCTTTACAAGGAATTTTGTTGCACGTTTTGTCCTTTAGGTTTAACCCAGTTAGATTTTCTTGTTAAATCTTGTCACCCAAGGGTATTTTAGTCTTTTACCCATTTATTTATTATTATTTAAAAAAATAAAACAAAATATTTTAGGGTTGACTCTTGAAATAAATGGGTAAAAAGACTAAAATACCCTTGGGTGACAAGATTTAACAAGAAAATCTAACTGGGTTAAACCTAAAGGACAAAACGTACAACTAAATTCCTTGTAAAGGGCAAAACTTGTCAAAATTCGTTAAAAAGGACACCGCCTGATAAGTGGTATTAAGATAAACGACAAAACTTGTAATTTTTCCGAATTGAAAAGCTATAACTGTATCACTATTGCAAGCAACAATGTTCAAAATAGACCGTAAAACTATCAAGAAACAATCTTGATTCTTTTTAATAACTGACTTAAGTTCATTAAACCCTAAATCCCGAGAACTAAAATCAATCAAGAATCATAATCATAGCATACAAAATAAAGAATCTATAAACTAATGCATGATTCTTCACTGAATAAACACAACCAACAAGCTACATTTGTACAAATAATGTCAACAAACTCAATGATTAACCTCTTGATAGAAATTGCCCAAATTCAGGAGTCTCAATGGATATCATTATTGCAAACAACCATGTTCACAACAGTCTATATTCAGTTTATTTATCTAATTAATAGGCCATACAAGTATAAAGAAACAATCTTTCTTTATTTCATCATCATCATACTCAGTAAATCCCACTAACAGCAAAGCAAAGGTAGGGCTTTGCAAAGGTAGGGTCTGAGGAGGGTAAGTTGTAGACAGCCTTACCTCTACCCCGTAGGAATAGAGAGGTTGCTTCCAGTGAGACCCTCGGCTCGATAGTAGTTTTGCATCAAGTCTTGGACATAAGGCACATAACACTCAGCAATCGGGACAAAGACCGATTAGTGCATGTACCCTTTTGTCTTTCAGCTATCAACGCCACCACATGATGCACGATTAACCGTCCCCCGCTTTCAACGTTATTCTCACGAAATTAGTAAAATAACGTTAAAATTAGTTCACTTTCACTTTTGCCCCCTGAAGGCCCACACATATATACATTATACGTGCATATCGCAATCCGGGCGTAAATAACTTAAGCTCAATAAACCCTAAAATCTAAATCCCACCACATTCACATAAACCCCAAATACCAAAATCAATCAACAAACATAAAAATTACCCAACAAAGTTTCATTAAAGAGCATGATTGTTAGGTAAACAACCAAAATTCAACAAATTTATGAATCTAGAACTGAACTTTAAGGAAATTAAGCATGAAAAGACTATCAAGAAGTGATCTTTATAGAAATTTAGTACGAAAAGACTAACCATAGCATACAAATTGGTGAACCCATAAACAAGAGTAGGTGATTTAGTGAATCTTTGTTGAAAAGCATCACTGAGATTGTGAGCAGGATCGGTAGAAATGATAAGAACAGAGGGTCTGACAGAAGCCAAAAGGATTGAGAGAATGGAGCTGCAAGTAGTTTTGCCAACACCCCCTTTGCCGCCAACAAATACCCACTTCAAAGTTTCTTGTTCCAACACGTTTTGAATGGTTCCTTCTGGTACATCTTCTTGTTCAGCCATTAAAGCTTCTGTTTTTATGAGTTTTGATTTTGAGTGATCTTACGCAAACCCCTGAAACTGGAAAAGAGAAAGGGGGTGGTTGGTGATTTGGGATATTTGGTACTTGGTAGGGACGAAACGAATATAACAGGTACCGAAAATCCAGGTACCAAAACGCCGGTGTTGAACTGTGGTCAAAACGTGGTGTTTTGGTCTGGTTAACCAAACAAAGCCCTGATGGGTGTCTGATGGGTTGTTGACCGGACCAAAACGCCGAGCTTTGGCTGATTTTAGTCCTGTCAACCAGACAAAAGGTCCTGTCAACCAGACCGGGTGTCAGTCTTTTGTCTGGTTGATATAGGGCTGTAAACGAGCCGAGTCGAGCCGAACAAGACCCAGCTCGAGCTCGGCTCGAACTCAATTCGAGCTGGCTCGGCTCGAGCTCGAATTTCAAATCGAGCTGAGATTTGAGGCTCGAGCTCGACTCGGTTAGAATTCGAGCTAGCTCGGCTCGGCTCGATCTAGCTCGAACTAACAAAGAACTGCAAAATTTACTACTTAAAATGATCTTCTTGATAGACTAGGGGTCTTAATTGCCATTTATTTTAACCATATGGCTAAATATGCAAGTATAAATAATTAATTCTCTTTGTACATTGTATTTACCTTCTTTTATAGGGGAGATACTCCCTTAGTTTTTATTTTCTAAGCGATGTGGGACAAAAAATGAAGGATATAAACCTTATCGAGCCAGCTCACGAGTCGAGCCAGGCCAAGCTCGAGCTCGGCTCGTTTACAAACCGAGCCGAGCCGAGCTGTCTCGTTTTCAACCGAGCCAATTTCGAGCCGAGCTTTCTTCAAGCTTTTTTCGAGCGAGTTTCGAGCGAGCTGCGAGTCACGAGTTTTTTGAACACCCCTAGGTTGATAGGACCAAAACACGGCTAAAGCTTGGCGTTTTGGTAGGGTCAACAGACTCGTCAGACACCCGTCAGTATTTGTCTGATTAACCGGACCAAAACGCCGTGTTTTGACCACAGTTCGACACTGCAGAGTATGCATATAAGGACAAAAAAAACATTTTTTTTTGTGTGTAAATCGGTAAAATGTTTGTATCTTACCGAAAGTACCAATTCTAAAAACGCTAAAATGTGGGTAGATACGGTATTTGGTATCATTTGCTTATCTCTAACGAAACGGATATAAAATGATAGAAGCCCTTTGGTGTTTATGGATATGGTATCCATACAGGCCGGCCCATCAATGTATAAGAGTGAAGCTATGGGCCCAAAAAATAGAAATCATCTTTTAAAAAAATTATAAGCTGGGCTTGGGTTTGGGCTGTAGATGAAAGTAGGGAGATCAATCGTTTATTTATTTTTCTTCTAGGTGTCTTCCTTATCAAAATTTAATATGATTTGGGTTGAAATTTTTTTTAACAACAAACGGATCATCGGAGTATCATCGTGTCACCAGTGGAACCACCCGATTATATCCATCTCTACTAGGCAATAATATCTATACACAAATTTAAAAGTAAACTCAATAAATATGGGAAAAACCCCTTGTGAGAATCGAAACCAGTACCTAATGGTTCCTAAGTCTTATCTCACCCTCAAGTTGTCACTAGGCTATTACAATGGGCTGATTTGGGTTAAATTAACTGTCCACTTTTAAAGGTATCTTGTTATATGTAAGATGTGATCGTTCCTCCGGAGTATTGCTTGAAGTTAATGTCCCCCGGAGTATTGCTTGAAGTTAATGTGGGGCTGGTCCACTTGGTAGAGACACATTCCTTTTAGGCTATAGGGTGTGGTCATGACCCTCATGACCATCATGACCCTCCATGTTTGTGCCATGTAACTCATCTTTAATCCACCATCCAAAACCACTACCCTAAGGGTATGGTCATGACCCAAACCATTAGCCTCTTATTTATTATCTTTGTCTAAACAAAAAGGAAAATGATTTGTTGAAAAATGGAAAGGAGGACCATGGTTGCCATGGTTTAATCCATGCAAACCATGGTGGATCAATCAAGGGGGTGGTGTAGCTTTCCATTCATGTTCCTAGGTGGCAAATCATGTCCCAACCATGATCCCCGCACCCTATAGCCTTAGAGGGGAGATCTAAGGTTCAAATCTGGGCAAAGGAAAATAGTTTAGGATTATTGGAGCGCATCAAGGAAGACTCATATCTTTGCATTGAAGGAAGGACGAAATATAGAGGAATACCATGGGATATGTGGGAGGATTTTAGTGTAAGAAATAAAATAAAATATTATAATTAAAGAAGTGGGGAGGGGGGTATGTAGTTAGTTTCTATTTTAATTTCGCATGTAACTTTGTTGGGTTTTTACAGCATTTACTAGCCCATTATATAATCATAGAACCGACCGTTCAAAAAAAAATTCTTTTTATATAAACATGAATTCTCCAAAACTAAAATACAAAAAACCAAAGGTTATGTAAAGATTTCTTTCATAGTCGTCTCAACCATTTTTCAGAAATTCCTTACAATTTTTCAATATAGTTTTTTGTTTGAACCCATATAAATCACCTAACATTGCTAAATATATGATGTATTTTTTAAGTGAACTCAAAATAGAGGTGTAAAAAACACTGTTGGGTTCAAGCCGGTTAGGTTTGTAAACAAGCCCGTTTTTTTACCTTGCGCTCAAACCGGCTCGGATTGTAAACCGATTTTAGGGTAGAAAACCCCGATCCACTCAAATCGATTCGGATGGGATTCAAAACCAGGTTGAACTTGTTCTCAAAATAAAAATCCTAAACCTATGTCAAACGTTGGGTTGGGTCAGGCCCAAACCGTTTTATTTGGGCTACCGTATCGGGCTTTGAACTGGTTCATCGGGCTCAACCCGGTTTTTTACACCTCTAACTCAAAATGATGGTAGTAAGAGTAGACAAAATCCATCTCCAACCCATAATCCATATTCACTTCTTTGTACTCCTTCCTATATTTACATTAGCAATTTAAAAATAAACACTTTCAGATTTTTCCAAATACGACGGTGATAACTGATATATTCTTCTTTATAGTCAGTACGAGTTCTCTGTGAGAAAAAGAGCAAATAGGTTGAAAATTAAACATGAAGACACAAGGTTTTTAATCAAAAGAAAGAAAAATCTATAACGCATTTATCTTGTGTTGTCCATACCACACAACTTTCGTCAAAATCGAACCTAAAATAATATAACATAAAAGGAAATAAGCCAATAACTCAATAAGAGAGACAAAACATAAAGTAAATGATGATCATATACCGTAGTGTTCGTTTCACAGAATGGAATGAAATCTTGAGGGAATTGGAATGTCGATTTCACTGCTTATTTTGTTGGTTTCAACAAGAAAATGAATTGGAATTGAACAACAACATAAGAAAAAGAATCTACACTCTAATTCCATCCAAATTTCATTCCATTTTGCAAAACAAACACACCTAAACTACAAAGCAAATTTCAATTTTTGCGCGAATTATCATTCCAATATCATTACAATCCATGAAACAAACACTACCTTAATCTTTTTAAGCCAAAAGCCTTTGTTGTTCCTCCACATTTTCCATTCTATTATTTTTTGTTCTCGTCACCAAGTGAAGAAGGAAACTTCATTAATCTTTAAATAAGTCACTTTTCACTATTATTTAGTGCCCACTTTCATTAATATATTATTTATTTTTAAAAACTCAAGACGCAAGTGGTCGAGTGGACATTTTTATTCGATAGACTTAGCTTAGATACCTCGAGACACACTTCATGTAAACTTTTTTGTGACACAGACGTACCGCTAAATGTTGCTACGTATTCGTAATTTGTAGTAAACGACACAATCACACAAAACATAAGACAATATAAACCAACAAGCAAAGGAAAACCTAAAAAGCAAACAGGAAAACCAACAATTTATTTAATAAAGGGTTGCCCCGATGGCGAAACTAGAACATTAACTCAGAGGTATCAAAAAAAAAAAAAAAAATTCACCGTGCAATCGTACAACATTAAAAAAAACCGACAATAAATAAATAAAGTAAAACAAATACCTAGGGCTGTAAACGAGCCGGGCCGAGCCGAACCGAACCAGGGTGGGCTCAGGCTCGGCTCATTTAAAAATCAAATCAAGCCAAGCCAGCTCATTTTTCTTAACGAGTTGGAAAGTTGTGTTCAGGCTCGGCTCGTCAAAAGCTCGAGCCAGCTCATGGCTCGTTGAGCGGGCTCATTTGTTTACATTAAACCAAAAAACAATCAATAGAACATTATTTAGGCTAATAGAACACTAATTTTGTGCAAGTATAAACGAATAAGAAAAGATTACATGTTACTTACCATATATATATATATATCGAGGAGCTCATGCGAGAACCACCCTTATTGTGAGAACCTTTAGAACCAATGTGAACACAACCTAAAATAACTAAAAAAACCTAACCCCCCCCCCCCCCCCCAAAACCTAAACCCCCCTCCCCCACCCTCCAAAAACCTAAACCCCCCCCACCCCAAGCTAAAATACTAAAAACTAAACCCCCCAAAAAATCTAAAAAATCAAAAAAAAATCTAAAAATTTTTTACTATTTTTTATGTTAAAATCGCTACTTTTAAAAGCCAAAAAAAAATTTTTTTTGATTCGAAAAGTAGCGATTTTTTTATAAAAATATTAAAAAATTCAAAAAAAAATTTTGTGTGATTTTTAGCTATTTTTAGGCATTTTTGGTGTGTTTACATTGGTTTTCGCGGCTCTCACAATAAGAGGTGGTTCTCGCATGATCTCCCTCCATATATATATATATATATATATATATATATATATATATATATATATATATATATATATATATATATATATAGGGGACCGCTAGAATGAGAACCACCCCGAGTTGTAATAACCGCGAGAACCACACCATCCGGGTCGCCGTTTACCATAATTTTTTTTACAACTAGATGTGTGTATTATAAACACATCCGTAAAAAAAAAAATTTAAACGCCACGCCTAAGGGGGTAGTTTTTTACACCACAAGTTTGGTGTTTTTATTTTTTTTCTTTTTTCTTTTTTTTTTTACACCAAACTTGTGGTGTAAAAAACTACCCCCTCGGGCACGGCATTTAAACTTTTTTTACGGATGTGTTTATAATACACACATCTAGTTGTAAAAAAAATCGTGGTAAACGGCGACCCGGATGGTGTGGTTCTCGCGGTTCTTACAACTCGGGGTGGTTCTCATTTTAGCGCAATTCTATATATATATATATATATATATATATATATATATATATATATATATATATATATATATATATATATATAAACTACATATTCTCCTTGGGTAGGGTATGTACGGCCATTTTCCATAGGTAGGATGCTAAGATTAAACCTCGTGTATTCTCCTTGGGTAGGATACGTACGTTCGTCCTCCTTGGGTAGGACAACAAGATTAAAGATACTGGACCAACACTCTATCATAAGTCCCTCATTTTATATCGACTTAATCGCCGAGGCCGATGGCGAGCGGGTCATTAGTTAATAGCATTATTAGGTTTAACAAACCTCACACCGGGCGGGTAGGACAGGCGTGTACTAAAGGACTAAGGCAAAGGGTCAATGATGATAGACATTGACTTAGGGCACAACTTACTTTCGTTAGTAGTCGATATGGTACGGTCTGGTAATTCACATGGGAAGCCCCCACTAATTATTGAGAAGGTTTGGGAAATAGGGTTACTGATTAAAACATGGTTTACAAAACGAACTTACGATTGTTGAAACGAACTCAATACCTAATCAACCAACTGTGAACTCGCTCAACTTTGTTTTTGACTCGTTGTTACATGCCTTGCAGGTCGTTAGGTGCTTATGTTGCGGTCGTTGTGGGATTTCAGACTGTTATGTCCCGTTAGTTGATATTGAACTTTCAACTATGTTTTGGTTATTTAAACCTTACTATGCTTCCACCGATTTCTTAAACATGTTTGGCTTATTTTGAAACACCAATTATATTGCACTTGGTTTTATTTACTTAATTGCATTGTTTAATATGATTGGTGGTTGGATCCTGGTCAGTCACGCCTCCAAGCGGCGATACTCCACATGTGGATTTTGGGGGCGTGACACGGCTCTCCAGATCCTCCTCATCTCCATGGTTAGAAGGCTTAACTTGAAGAGAATCAGGGGAACTATCTTCTCCATCAGAAGAAGCCCCCTCACCTCCTTCCACAGCAGCAGAGCCTCCTGCCTGAACGGACCCCTAGTAACTTACATCTCAACACTCCGGTTTAAACCCGACTCAACCTCGTCACCAACCACAAACTTAACATCTTTAAAATCCCCTTGGAGCAACCTCCAAAAAGTCAACTTTGCACAAGAGAAACACTAAAGATGACCGCACAAACCCCAAAAAGTAAAAACAGATACAATAAATCAAGAGCAATAGGATACGTTTTTGCCAAAAAAAGGCCTTGGGTCAGACTGAGTAGGAAGGGCTCAACCCCCCATTGCCAGGATCCCCTCAGAAAAAGTGGAAACTCTTGTTGGGTTTTCATACATACGCTTCCATTGGACGATCTCGTCAGCAGACAAAATAGGAACACTGTCGTCAATAGCAGCCTCGACATCCCTCAATGGTGGAGAATCTGGTATCATGGCAGCAGAAACAAAGATGAACCTACTCTTCCATTCTTTAGGATAAGTGGAAGTCGGCATAAAGGTATAACAAGGCTTCGACACACTATCTTTTCGTTTGGCGAAGGTGAACCAATCCCAATCAGAAATCAGTTTATAATACATGCAAAACAGGGGAACCGGCGGCTCGCCGCATACAGCCACACAAGATAACTCAAAATGTACCACCCTCATAAACTCTAGAGGGTGCAATTGGGAGAAATGAACTCCGAAGTGACGCAATAAGGCTATCTTAAAGGGAGAAAAGGGGGTACCGAACTCCACAGGAGGAAAATGCCAAAGTATAGAGAACAATCCTATCTGGTGTGCATACAGCCGGTTCACCAGGACCTGGCAGAACAGGAGAAAAACGCTCGGGGATCTTGTAGGTCTCAACAAAGGACTCCAAATCCTTCGCTGTCAAAACATATCGAATCACCAAACGACCGGTACGACTCATAGTTAAGGAGGAGATGATGATCGGAAAAATATGAGAGAAAGAGGGAAGAAGAAAAAGCCGGTGGAAATTGAGAAAAGAATCAAAAGGTTATGTGGGTATTTAAAGAGGGTAACTGAATTGGAAAGAGAAAAACCGTCACATCAGGGTCATTTCAAAATTAAACTGCCGTGCACGTGTATAGGAAAGATTAAACCCCCACCGTCGATCACCCGTGATTAATGAGTCTCGATAGGGGAGGGGGCACGTGATGATTACCTAAGGATGAGCCCACTTCCTTAGCCCAATGGAGCTGTTCTCGTGAACAGTTATCACTCAGCTCCGTATCATCAGATTTGAATCTCAGAACCAGAGACTAAAGATGACTTGACGACGGGCCTATGGGTTGCCCCATTTACCCGTCTTGGGCTATTGTCACATGGGCCCAACAGATAAGGCCCAAAGATAGATTAACCTGCCCACTAAGGTTTCCCCTATACGAAAATGGGCGGGAAGGCGAAGATCAGAAAGTGCAGGATGCATTTAATGCATTACTAGAAAAGGATCTTGTCACACCCCAACCACGTAAAACATCAAATCATGGCGGAAACGTCGGGGAGTGTTGTAACAGAATTATTGTTCCACAACCATGGTAATTAAAAGTTATGTTTTATTCATCAAACAAAGAGTTACATTGTCTTAAATTAACTAAAACGAAGAGTTTATCACATAATTAAACTAGTTCCATCTTTATTTTAAGTCTCTAAGGCACAAGTCCGCCCTAGTGTGTCACGAACATCCTAAGCAACAGCTCCTGAAAACACATGTGAAAATAGGTACGTCAGCATAAAAATGCCTGTGAGATACATAGGTTTTGTGAAAATAGGATTTATGACTTAAGTTTAAGAAAATGTTTAATAAAATTTGTCATGAACCTTGTAAATTGTTTTGTTGCGCAAATCATTTGAAAAGCGATAAGATCAGAAGATGTGTATAAATGAGAGAATAATATATGGTTAAATGATTAACCAAGTAATATGAGTTTGTATAAAATAGACTATTTTGTAAACCAAAGTCTTGAAAAATATGTTGTTGTGTAAAATGTATAAGTCCAAATGTAGTCAAGTAATGTGTAACAAATGTTACGTATGGTAAGTAAAGTGTAGTCACATAAACCAAATGTAAAAATGTATAAAACAAAGTATTTTGAATATATCAAAAAGTTATGTTTTGCAAAGTAAATGCATGTTTTATTGATGCAAACACTTATGTGGTAAGTTAAACGCATACATTCAAGCCTTGAGACAGACGAATAACCCTAAGTCAAGGTTATCAAAAGAAATGTTTCCGGATTCAGTCATTCCTTACACCCAAACAAACCTAGGATGTCAGGAACGGGATTTGTCAAGTCCTATGGTACCATTACTTACTACTGAGCGGCGTAGCTAATGTTAATGAACATATTTAAGTCCCGTTTGTACAAACCAAATGTTATACCAAATGTAAGCATGTTATATGAAAACAATGTACTAAGTATGTTAAGTTAACATACGAAGCGGAAAAGTCATGTAAATCAATGTGCTAGCATGCTCAGTCAACATACATAGCAGAAGTGTAAGGTAAAACAATGTACTAAGTATGCCAAGCAAACATACGTAGCAAAACAATGTAATGTAAATCGTGTACTATAAGTGTACTAATGAACATAGCAAGTATATGATATGAAAACAGGAAAGCATGAAAGTAACAAGTAGGCACATGTGTTTCACCCCGAAATAGTATGAAAATGGTAAAAGAGGGGCCTATGTACTCACTGTACTGCGTCTCCTGTATCGTAACGTCCACTCAAACCTGATCAGCTACTCGACGACCTACAACGTACTAATATCTATTAGACGAACGGGCCGTGCCTTGGCTTAGAGTTTAGTATTTTGAGTCACGTTTCTTATATTGTTTCATGTGATAATTATTTGTTAGAATAATTAACATTTTAACTTAATTATATGTCATGTTGGGATATTTGTTCGTTCAATGTTCTAGTAAACTCTTGTCTAGAAAATATTTACTAAGTGTTGGATTTTCGGAAAATTTCGCCTTGGTCTCCTTTGTAAATGGAGGTGTCCATGCTTAATAGCATATCATTTTCTTTTACATATATCCCGTAGATCGTTCTCAAATAACCAACCCGACATTTAGACATGCAAAGCATTACTTATGTTGTTTCAGCTTTATTAATCAAAACTGCACTGTTTTTCGAGGATTTTTATAAAATAGTTCACCATCTCCAGAAATTCCCAAATTTTTACAGAATGTCTCACACGATCCAAATTTTATTATCTAAAAATATCAGGGTCCAGTTCATCACCAATATTTTATAGAAATTTATTTACCCGATTGCAATCAGATTTGTTACTTTCTGATTTCAGTCTACGAAATAATTCACTAAAAATTAATCGTAAGTCCGATTGATGAAATTCCAGATGGAGGATCACGGTGACAACAGTGACCACCTACAGTAAAAATCCCATGAGCTGATTCTACTCAGGTTTCAAGTTATGACTCTGAATACAACACACTTTTTCTGCAGGAAAAACACAGCTTGAGCTGCTGTCCAAAAACAATTCTTTAAAAATAGTAAACGACCTCGAAAAAATATGATTGCAGTGCCATTTGATCGATTATTCAAAAATACATAATTTAGGCTTCAGAAAATCAGTTTTTTGATTTATAATGGTCCAGTTACAGCCAGTTGAAGTCGGCTGAAAATGTAAATCAACATGTTTCTTGTTCATATTTCTTGTTTAAACTTTTTAGTGTTCTTCTAACTTTCATCATTAAAAACAGCCAAGAATCAAAAGTATGATTTAAACATAAGTGTTATACCTCCAAGATTCAAGTAGGTTGTGGGATGAGATTTTTTTTTTTTGATAGGAAGCTTGAATCACTTGAGAACACCTTGGAATCACCTCTGGATCTTCACACTAGCTTGAAGGTTGCTAGGAATGGTGTTTGAATATGAAGAACAAGGTTTGAAGATGATGAAGATAGAGAGAGAAGATGGGGATGGTTTGGGAGGAGGAGAGAGAGAGAGGATTGTTGAGTGAAGTGTTGTGTGGAGTATGGTGTGTATATATAGGCAAAAAAAATCTAGACAATATCTTACAACTTCCAAGGAAATCAAATAGAATCCAAGAAAAATCAAGAAGTATCAAAGTAAATATTGGCAAAATATTTGGTGGGGTCCACCTATTTGTGACCGAAAATTTAGATGGGGGAGGGGTCCATGTGCAACTTTTTATATAAATATGCTATATGTAGGCTAAAACGGGTGTTTATCTGGATACCGGGTATTTTATCTAGCGTTTAAACCCCGGTTTAAGGCGTTCTAAATTATTTTTATTATTCTACAAAAATAAACCTACCAAAATATTGCTGAAATAAATTTCAGTTGTTAGGACTGGCTGCGTTGTTTTGCAGTAGAAGTACTGTGTCGCGCAGAAACGCACGGTATGTGCTTTAACTCAAAAAATAATGTTTTTAGGCGTTTTAATTTATTTTTCATCACGGACCTAGTTAAAAGAAAATTCTAATCATAACAGAATATTTTTAGGATTTAAATATTATCCGGGCGGTCACCAACGTTAGTTTCGCAGTTTTGTCGCAAATAGTCCTTTAGTTCAAATAAATATGTTTTTGCCATACCGAATCCTTCGAAACTTATTTCTAAGTTATGTAAAGGATATTTAGGGTATGTTTGGCTTACATCACAGTTCCGGAGTGTACGTTGCGTTAAACTGATTGCGTTTATGCACCAGTTTTGCATATAACCCTCCAGAAAGTGATTTAAAGCTTGAAATCGGAGTCGAATCAAATTGTAAAGTCATCAACATAAATACACACATAGTAACACCAAAGAACATTGTTTTATTGAAAATCAACATTGTTTTGCATTATACGATGCTTACAGAACACAGTTGTCACAGTCTCCCCCACTTTAGGAAATTTCGTCCCGAAATTTTATCTAGAGGAAACTGGTGAAAATAAATGCGGATATTTCGCCTTCATCTCGTCCTTACATTCCCAAGTAAACTCGGGGCCACGTTTGGATTTCCAGCGAACCTTGATCAAATGAATCCGTTTGTTCTTCAACTGTCTGAATGTACGGTCCACTATCTCCACAGGTTTCTCGATAAAGTGCAGTGTTTTATCAACGCGGATTTCGTCAAGCGGGATGTGGAGGTTCTCGTTAGCTAAGCACTTTTTGAGATTGGACACATGGAAGGTCGGATGAACATTTCCAAGTTCAGGAGGTAACTCAAGTCTGTAGGCTACCTTACCGATTCTTTTGACGATCTTGAATGGTCCAACATATCTAGGTGCAAGTTTTCCTTTCTTTCCAAATCTGATCACTCCTTTCCAAGGTGAGACCTTAAGTAATACACGATCACCGACTTGAAATTCCAAGGGCTTGCGTCGTTGGTCCGCGTAACTCTTTTGACGGCTTCGTGCTGTCTGAAGGTTATCACGAACTTTCTTAACCTTATCAGTTGTCTCTAGAATGAGGCCAGGTCCAGTAAGTTGAGCCTCACCTATCTCATTCCAGCAGACTGGTGAACGACATTTTCGACCATAGAGAGCCTCGAAAGGTGCCATGTTGATGCTGGAGTGATAACTGTTGTTGTAGGAGAATTCAATCAATGGAAGATGTGAATCCCAACTACCACCAAAATCGATCACACAATCTCTAAGCATATCCTCCAAAGTCTGGATTGTTCTTTCAGTTTGGCCATCTGTTTGTGGATGATAAGTTGTGCTCAGATTAAGTTGGGTCCCCATAGCAGATTGCATGGTTCTCCAAAAACGAGAAGAGAAGCGAGCATCTCTGTTAGAAATAATGTTCAAAGGGACACCATGTCGAGATATGATTTCATCCACATAGATTTTAGCCAGCCTTTTAGTAGAAAAATCCTCACGTATTGGCAAGAAATGTGCTGACTTAGTAAGACGATCAACAACTACCCAGATGGCATCATGACCCTTCTTAGTGCGCGGAAGTTTGGTAATAAGATCCATAGCAATGTTTTCCCGTTTCCAAACTGGAATCTCTGGTTGCTCCAAAAGACCGGAAGGATGTTGGTGTTCAGCCTTGACCTTAAGACAAGTAAGGCATTTTGAAACATAGAAGGTAATGTCTTTCTTCATACCGGGCCACCAATACCGAGTACGAAGATCCTTATACATCTTATCTGAGCCAGGATGTATAGACTAACGAGACTTATGAGCTTCATCCATAAGCAGAGTGCGAAGATCATCTAGGCTTGGGACCCACAAACGGTCCATGAGATAGTACGATCCATCGTCCTTCAGTTCGGGATCAGGCTTAATGTGATAGGGTAATTTCTTACCCATCAAGTCTTGTGAAACACAAGCATGCTGAGCCTGAGAGATGCGGGCTTGAATATCAGATCGAGCTTGAATATCAGATTGAACACGAACACAATGAAGCTTAGTATGTTCCTTACGACTCAAAGCATCGGCTACGACATTCGCCTTACCAGGATGCTAGCGAATTTCGCAGTCATAGTCATTTAGAAGCTCAACCCAACGTCGTTGCTTCATGTTGAGTTCTTTCTGATTGAAGATATGCTGAAGACTTTTGTGGTCATTGAAAACCACACACTTTGTACCATACAAATAGTGTCTCCAGATCTTAAGAGCGAACACAACTACACCCAACTCAAGATCCTGAGTAGTGTAGTTCTTCTCATGCACCTTCAATTGTCTTGATGCGTAGGCTATAACTTTGTTCCTTTGCATCAGAACACAACCAAGACCCAATTTAGATGCATCACAATAAACGATGAAATCATCATTGCCCTCAGGCAAGGTCAGAATAGGCGCGTCACAAAGCTTCTGCTTCAAGGTCTGAAATGCTTCTTCTTACTTAAATCCCCATTCAAAGGGTTTGTTCTTCTGAGTTAGAGCAGTTAAAGGAACTGCAATCTTTGAGAAATTCGCTATGAAGCGGCGGTAATAACCCACGAGACCAAGAAAAGAACGAACCTCAGTAGGAGTAGTAGGCGTATCCCAATCCTTAATCGCACTGATCTTGGAGGGATCTACATAAATACCTTGTTCGTTGACAATATGCCCCAAAAATTGGACCTCATTAAGCCAAAATTCGCACTTGGAGAATTTGGCGAAAAGTTGCTCTTTCTTTAGGAGTTCTAGAGTAAGACGAAGATGTTGCTCATGATCAGCTGGCGTCTTAGAGTATATCAAGATGTCATCAATAAAACGATGATGAACTTATCTAAATAAGGCTTACAAACCCTATTTATCAAGTCCATGAAAACAACAGGAGCATTAGTCAAACCGAACGGCATGACTGTGAACTCATAATGCCCATAAGAAGTGCGGAAGGCAGTCTTGGGAATATCTTCTTCATGCACACGAAGTTGATGATACCCAGAACGAAGATCAATCTTCGAAAAATAAGAAGCACCCTGTAACTGGTCAAAGAGATCATCGATGCAAGACAGAAGATATTGATTCTTGATGGTAAGCTTGTTCAGCTCACGATAATCGATGCACATCCTGAAGGATCCATCCTTCTTCTTGACAAGGAGAACGGGAGCACCCCAAGGTGAAAAACTAGGACGAATAAAACCTTGTCAGATAGCTCCTGAAGCTGCTTAGACAACTCCTGCATCTCAGATGGTGCAAGACGATATGGAGCTCTGGCAATGGGATTTGCACTGGGTACGAGATCAATACGGAACTCGACTTGGCGTGCTGGGGGTAGAACAGGTAACTCTTCAGGAAACAACTCCGGAAAATCCCGAACAACAGGAATATCTTGAATAGACTTACCTTTGCCTTTATCTGCTGTAACATGTGCCAAGAAAGCCACATAATTCTTTCGCAGATACTTCCGAGCTTGAGTACAAGACATGAGCGTGAGACTACTAGCAGGTTTCTTACCACGGACCTGTAGGATCTCACCTGATGAAAGCGGCACCTGAACAATCTTCTCAAAACAAACTACCTCCGCGTGATGCTTGGCTAACCAATCCATACCCACAATAATGTCGAAGCTTCCAAGTTGCATCGGCGTGAGGTCAATAGGAAAAAGATGGTCGTTAAGGTTCAATTGGCAATTGCGAAGAACAGAATCAAGAACAACGGGATTACCACTTGCAACTTCTACTGTCAATGGCTCAAAAGATAATGACACAAAACTCTTATCGGCACCAGAATAAAAAAGAACAGATGCGGATTGATTATTAACAAAGAACGTACCGTTAACCACTTTATTGACTGCTTGCGCCTCTTGTGCATTTATGTCGAAGACTCGACCTCGAGCCTGAGCCTAAGCTGGATTTGCATTCACCATTCTTGGACATTGATTACGGTGGTATGTCAGATCCCCACAGTTATAACAAGAACCTGGTGGATAGTGAGGTCGTGCAACTTGACCTTGTTGTTGAGTAAGAGGCTGAGCAACTTGTTGAACCGGGTTCTGAGCTGCCCGATTCTGATTAGCAGGAATGCGGCATGTAACAGCAAGATGACCAGGTCTTCCACAGTTGGTACATTGACGACACTGGAGGTGTGGCTGATGATGACCGTTACACCTGTTACACAAAGGTGCATTGCCTAGATATGGTTTCTTGGCAAGTGGTTGCGCAGGCTGATTTGGTGCAGCTTGAGCCTGTGCAGTAACGGCGTAGTTTTGGGAAGCCTTTCGCTTCCTAGAACCCTTCAAGGAACCAGAATCCTTACCCTTCTTGTTTTTACCTTTCTTGCTATCCTCTTTGTCAGACGCCTGCTTCTTACCTTTCTCCCCCTTTCTGTGCAACTTACCCTTCCAAATCTAGGACTCAGTCAATGTCGCTGCTAACTCGATCGCCTGACGGACTGTGGTAGGGTTACTACCAGTAACGATGTCTTGCACTGAGTCAGGTAGACCATCGATGTACCTTTCGATAGCCTTATCGAATGGGGTAACCATTGTTGGGCTTAACAAACTAAGCTCCTCATATCTATCAGTATATGCCCGGTGCTCACCACTATCCTGCTTCAAGTCATCAAACTCCCTTTCCAAAGATCGCAGTTCATGACGAGGACAAAACTCCCTTATCATAAGAGTCCTAAGTTCAGCCCATGTTTGTGCTATAGCAACTTCTGCACCACAGTCTCTCATAACCCCGTTCCACCATGTAAGCGCCCTCTTCTGAAACACACTGGAAGCAAACTCGACTTTTTGATTATCAGGACACTGAACGTGACGGAAAGTATTCTCAATGCTCTCGAACCATTGAAGAAGCCCAGTTGCTCCCTCAGAACCACTAAACTTGAGCGTTTAGCCGAGTTAATACTTTTGAAATTGCATGGAGCATTATTGTTGTTGTTAGCTTGGTTCCATTGAGCAATAAGATTTGGGAATGCAGCAGCTATCTGCTGCGCGATGATTTCTGCCAGTTCGGCATTTGGTAGCTGAGTTTCGCGTCGAGGAGGCATTCTAAAAAGAGGAAACATGAGAGGAGACGAGTGAGAAGGTTAGATGAAAAGAATGAGATGGAACAGAAATCGACAAAAGCAAAGATGGTGGTCATTCGTCCGTATCACAAAGCAAACAAATGACACACAGTGACTAATCGAGTAAATGGGTCAAAAATAATGCATCGCGAATACATGCTCGCCTATAAGTGAACACTCACCCCAAGAGTTCCCAGGTAAGAGTGGCTGGTCCGATTATGTGGATTTGTATGAACACTCTAGCCTTAGACAGAAAACCCAGGGTACATGCATTCACTCTTCCAGTTTGCATGTGTTCACACTATTTAAAACCCAAAACTTTGACAAGATTTTGAAAACTTGGAAGGTTTACGAGATTGATGATTCATTTTGGCTTTGTGCCTTCCATTATGTTTTGTTTTTGGTAATCACCTAAGGATAGGTGAAGTGCATGTTTTAAAATCAAAACACAAGATAACTTGTGTTGGGGTCCTAGAAAGGTTATAGTCTAGGTCAAAACATTACTAATAACCTAATTTCCTATAACCATTGGCTCTGATACCAACTCTTCTGTCACACCCCGACCACGTAAAACATCAAATCGTGGCGGAAACGTCGGAGAGTGTTGTAACAGAATTATTGTTCCACAACCATGGTAATTAAAAGTTATGTTTTATTCATCAAACAAAGAGTTACATTATCTTAAATTAACTGAAACGAAGAGTTCATCACATAATTAAACTAGTTCCATGTAACACCCCGGCCCGAATAAGGCTGACGTGTCAACCAATACAGTAATCAGAGACATTTAAAACTTAACTCATTAACTCCAAAGGTTTAAAAATCTAAAACCACACAATGGTCTTAACGGAAAATAAAAATGTCTAAAAAATTTAAATAGCAATTTATTTAAACTCCTTATTTCCAACTCTAGCCATTTAGTTTTCTCTCTTCGCACTTTTCCCCAAGTTCCCTTGAGTACCTGTTTAAGAAACAAGAGGAAAAAAAAAAAAACACGGCTGAGCCAAAAGTTGCCCAGTAACGGAAAAACAATAGCAATAATGGTAACGATCAATACGGTATTCGATCAATGGTGAAATGATACTATGCCAATAACGATGTAACGAAACAGTCAACACTAATCAATAGTCAATCAATACGAAACGAATCTATGTGGAAATACCCATGTGAGCCAATGAAAATAAACAATAAGCAATGTGTACATTAGCTGCAGTTCCAATGTACCAATATGTAGAGGGGATGTGGGCACACACACCTATCCCAATACCAATAAGTAACAATAATATCCTAGGATCGATCCATACGCCTCTCAATAATCCATAAACAATAAATAGTAATGTAGAGACGCCGTGAACTAATCGCACCGTCACGGATGGTGCACGTCATCTGTGCCGACGATGACGCCCTATGTCCCCATAGGTGGATGTGCTCGGGTATTGAGGTCAATAAAACGGTACACTTAAATCAAGACAACTAGTACAATAATTCATTTCTATGGCAAAAATCAATGATCAATAGGAACATGAGATAATGCGTCTACGAAATTTATCTATCGCATGCAAATCGATGGCAAGAAGCATACTACTAGAAAACAATGACAATGGTTCGATAGCCTAGAGACTACGAGTACAATAATATAAAACGCTACGAGAAAAAGACCACAAAATCCGTACCTTAAGCGATCTTCTATGATAATACCAACAATGCTAATTTCTTCCCAACCGTTTGTGAAAACCTATAAAATACATTTGTTCTTGTATCATATCGGTTCTGTAATTATTTATGTTTTACTTTATCATTATAAAAAAAAGATATTTTAATTCTTTTACTTCATTTCGATTTACCATTATATAAAGCTATTTCGGTTTAGTTTCCAAAAAAATAACAATAATAATAATAATTTACAATTGTATAGTAACCCAACTTTTATTTACTATTTTACATGTTTTAGTATAACATATATTTATGTTAATTTCCTTATATCACAGAAACATATTATTATTATTATTATTATTATTATTATTATTTTTTATAATTTTCTTTTCAAATATCTTTGATTTACTTCTCTAAGTTTTACTCTTTGTTTCAAAACCAAGTCATAACTTAAGATGGTGATGGCAACAGCTTGGAAAAAAACATGAATTTTGTGTGCATGAATGGGTGGCATCGTACCAACACCCAGCACCTCTACTCAAAGTCATATACATATATATTCATTACTTGAGTTCTTTGACCACCTTTGATAATTCAATACATTTCAAAACCATCTTATATTCTTACTGTATAATTTAAGACAACCAGTTGGTATAGGTACCTCGAGAGACTAAGAGTTGAAGGAACTGAATCAAAGATTATGCAGAAACTTCGGTGTGTCGGAGCGGTTTTAACGTCTAAGTGGCGAAGACGTGACTGTGTATATCAACAGAAACGATTCAACAAGATTCATTCATCTTCATAGAAACATGATCCAGTGGGGGATTAGGAAGATTTGTACCTGGGTCGCACAAAGACGAGAAAGAAACTACGCAACGACCGCGATTGATCAACTAGAAACCAACGATTTTGAGCTTCCGGCAGACCGAAACTTGAAGGTGTCGTAGATACCCAACTGGTGGTGAAACGATGACGACTAGCCGGCTACTTCAACGTCAACTGCAACTTAAACTGGAGTGGAGGTTTGTGGTTTGGGCGATGGTGTTTCCGAGAATAAGTGATAACCTTATGAGGTCGTGGGGGGTGTATAAACTAATATTCAACCCAATTCCTTGGGCATTCAGTTGAACTTGAATGTGATAACATCGGAATTTGCGTAGGGTCTGGTGGCTAAGATTTTATTACTATTGTATGTGTTATATTATTATTATTATCAATATTAACTAGCTTTCTTCTTCTTTTTTTTGTGAGGTTTTAAAGATTATTAGTTGATGTAATCAAATTGATCGAGATACACATGTATGGTTTCCTTTCTTTTATTTACAACTTCTCAAACTGTGTTTTCTTTATTATTCTTAATATTATCATAGTATATTAATTATTTAGACTTATGATATAATATATATATATATATATATATATATATATATATATATATATATATATATATATATATTATTAATCAATCGACGTATGAAGCATTGAATTTATAACATAATAACTTGTCAAGATACTTTTTTTTTTCTTATCTGGTTTATTTGATTGGGATTTTAAAATTTCGTATATTTCATTCCATCTTTATTTTAAGTCTCTAAGGCAAAGGTCCGCCCTAGTGTGTCACGAACATCCTAAGCAACAACTCCTGAAAACACATGTGAAAATAGGTACGTCAGCATAAAAATGCATGTGAGATACATAGGTTTTGTGAAAATAGGATTCATGACTTAAGTTTAAGAAAATGTTTAATAAAATTTGTCATGAACCTTGTAAATTGTTTTGTTTCGTAAATCATTTGAAAAGCGATAAGATCAGAAGATGTGTATAAATGAGAGAATAATATATGGTTAAATGATTAACCAAGTAATATGAGTTTGTATAAAATAGACTATTTTGTAAACCAAAGTCTTGAAAAATATGTTGTTGTGTAAAATGTACAAGTCCAAATGTAGTCAAGTAATGTGTAACAAATGTTACGTATGGTAAGTAAAGTGTAGTCACATAAACCAAATGTAAAAATGTACAAAACAAAGTATTTTGAATACATCAAAAACTTATGTTTTGCAAAGTAAATGCATGTTTTATTGATACAAACACTTATGTGGTAAGTTAAACGCATACATTCAAGCCTTGAGACAGACGGATAACCCTAAGTCAAGGTTATCAAAAGAAATGTTTTCGGATTCAGTCATTCCTTACACCCAAACAAACCTAGGATGTCAGGAACGGGATTTGTCAAGTCCTATGGTACCATTATTTACTACCGAGTGGCGTAGCTAATGTTAATGAACGTATTTAAGTCCCGTTTGTACAAACCAAATGTTATACCAAATGTAAGCATGTTATATGAAAACAATGTACTAAGTATGCTAAGTTAACATACGAAGCAGAAAACTCATGTAAATCAATGTGCTAGCATGCTCAGTCAACATACATAGCAGAAATGTAAGGTAAAACAATGTACTAAGTATGCCAAGTAAACATACATAGCAAAACAATGTAATGTAAATCATGTACTATAAGTGTACTAATTAACATAGCAAGTATATGATATGAAAACAGGAAAGCATGAAAGTAACAAGTAGGCACATGTGTTTCACCCCTAAATATTATGAAAATAGTAAAAGAGGGGTCTATGTACTCACTGTACTGCGTCTCCTGTATTGTAACGTCCACTCAAACGTGATCAGCTACTCGATGACCTACAACGTACTAATGTCTATTAGACGAACGGGCCGTGCCTTGGCTTAGAGTTTAGTATTTTGAGTCACGTTTCTTATATTGTTCCATGTGATAATTATTTGTTAAAATAGTTAATATTTTAACTTAATTATATGTCATGTTGGGATATTTGTTCGTTCAATGTTCTAGTAAACTCTTGTCTAGAAAAATCATGTTGGGATATATGTCATGTTGGGATATTTGTTCGTTCAATGTTCCAAGGAAATCAAATAGAATTCAAGAAAAATCAAGAAGTATCAAAGTAAATCTTGGCAAAATATTTGGTGGGGTCCACCTACTTGTGACCGAAAATTTAGATGGGGGAGGGGTCCATGTGCAACTTTTAATATAAATATGCTATATGTAGGCTAAAACGGGTGTTTAGAACCGGGTATTTTATCTAGTGTTTAAACCCCGGTTTAAGGCGTTCTAAATTATTTTTATTATTCTACAAAAATAAACCTGCCAAAATATTGCTGAAATAAATTTCAGTTGTTAGGACTGGCTGCGTTGTTTTGCAGTAGAAGCACTATGTCGCGTAGAAACGCACGATACGCGCTTAGACTCGAAAAATAATATTTTTAGGTGTTTTAATTTATTTTTCATCACGGACCTAGTTAAAATAAAATTTTAATCATAACAGAATATTTTTGGGATTTAAATATTATCCGGGTGGTCACCAACGTTAGTTTCGCAGTTTTGTCGCAAATAGTCCTTTAGTTCAAATAAACATGTTTTTGCCATACCGAATCCTTCGAAACTTATTTCTAAGTTATGTAAAGGATATTTAGGGTGTGTTTGGCTTACGTCACAGTTCCAGAGTGTACGTTGCGTTAAACTGATTGTGTTTATGCACTAGTTTTGCATATAACCCTCCAGAAAGTGATTTAAAGCGTGAAATCAATGTCGAATTAAATTGTAAAGTCATGAACATCAATACACACATAGTAACACCAAAGCACATTGTTTTATTGAAAATCAACATTGTTTTGCATTATACAATGCTTACAGAACACAGTTGTCACAGATCTTTTCATAAAAAATAACCATGTTACTAAAACATTTCTTAAATATATTATAATTAATACACAAACATATATAATTTGATGTTTAATTTGAATGAGCGAGCTAACGAGCCAACTATCGAGTGAGCCACGAATCGAACCTACCTTGGCTCGAGCCCGGCTCGTTTACAAACCGAGCCGAGCCAGCTCGTTTAAAACCGAGCTGACTTCGAACCGAGCTTTATTCAAACTTTTTTCGAGTGAGCCCCTAGGCACAGGCTTTTCAATTGATCGGTATCCTCGTAGTTGTGTCTTTCCATGCATTAAAACTTCAGGGCAATTGGGCAATTATTTATAATCTTTTATTATTTTGGGCTAACTTATTGGGCAATTGGGCTTATTATTTACAATGTTCAATTGATTTGAGCTAACATATTGGGCATTTGGGATTTGAGCTTATTATTTTTAATTGCTTTGAACTTACAAACTTTTTTTAGGGGTGTCCTCGTAGTTGTTCAGGGGCATCCTTGGTATAAAATGTCACAACCCCCGATCCCTATTTCCCAGGAACGGGCGGCCGTGAGCCAGCTTCGGTGGTATCATGTTTATTTATCCAATTTGGCAGCGGAAATTTTCATCAGGACCGTAGTTAGGAAATATTAAATCAGAGTAAACCACCATATTTTAGAATATTAAACACATGGGTAAAACCCAAGTTTTTATTACAAACTGAATCACAGGGATAAATTCCACTTTATTGAAATAAACGCTTTCTTTTATTTAGGTAACTTTTATTGCCACTTTTCCAAGCCTCCAGTGCTCTCCAGCTGGCTTCTATTTGGCTTTCACATTTCGTTACCTGAAACGCGTTTTAAAAAGGTTTTGTCAGTGGGAAATACTGGTGAGTGAATCCCAGTTTAATCAAGTTCAAATAAAAAGTCATTTTCACAGTGAACAGTATTGAGGGCGCATCCGCAATTACATTTGTTTCCAAGTTATATCAATTATCACCCGTGGTACTGTCGACACCCGACTTGTGGTAATGTTACTCCATAACCAGGTTGTAACAAATTTTGTATACAAAACCCCAACATACCCACGATAATTGTATTCTTACAAATACTCAATAACTGTCATTCGCATGGAAAAGTATGTAAGGTTTTGTAAAAGCATTTAACAAAAAGTGGATCAACTCACATTGCTGTTTTAGGTTTTTCGTAAGGGTTTCCTGGAGATAATCTATAAATTACACAAATGCACGTGTGTTAGTATAATAACCCATTTTAACATTAGTAATACCCTCCCCGAGACGGTATTCCAACGACTACGTCGGGCAGAACCACGACAGCCGTTACGGAACCCTAGATCAATCGGGCAGCGTATCTAATACGTCTCCAGGGGTTATAATACTTACATCGTAGCAGAACCTCGCTAATTTAGGGGATATTGAACTCGGGTATAATACCCACTATTTAGATTTGAGAGAGAAAGAACGATTTTTGAACGATTTGTCGACTGAGGCTGATGGCCTCTATTTATAGTTCTGAAATCTCGGTTTCTCGCGGCCCGCGTGGAATTAGGGCTGGGGCTTCGCGGCCCGCGTCAACATCCAGTCAACACGTAGCTTAGCTGATTCAATACGTAGGTCCGCCACGATGATGACACGTGTCGACTCCGGTTCGTGCCACCATTCAGAACGCGCGCGACCCGCGTTAACTAAGCATAAACCTTACGCGGCCCGCCTAGACTAAAGAAATCAAAAGAATCCGGATCACATTCCCTCGCGGCCCGCATGAGCTTGAGGTGAGGCCCTAGGCGGCCCGCCTCAGCTTAAGATTTATTGTTTTTATATAATATAATCTATTTTGGGCTCAGTTTTAAAATACGGGGCACACATATATAAAGACAAATAGATGTATTTACAAATATATTAGGGCGTCGGAATTATTACGAGAGGTGTCGGTTTTACCGAGGGTTGTTACATCCTCCCCACCTTGTTTTAGAGCTCGTCCTCGAGATCTACTGGAACAAGTGTGGATATTTCTTTTTCATTTCCGATTCAAGCTCCCACGTGTACTCGGGTCCTCTTTTGGAGTCCCACTTTACTTTGACCAGAACTAATCTCTTATGCTTGAGATTCTTAACTTTTCTATCTTCAATCTGTAGAGGCTTTTCTACAAATTTGAGTTGTTCATTAACCTTTATATCCTTAAGAGGTACTATGAGTGATTCGTCAGCTAGACACTTTTTGAGATTAGATACATGAAATACATCATGTATTCCTGCCATTTCCTCTGGCAGTCGTAGCTGATAGGCTACAGGTCCTATTCTTCTGGTAATTTCAAAAGGTCCAATATACCTGGGATTTAGTTTTCCTCTTTTGATGAATCTTACCACTCCTTTCCAGGGTGAAACTTTTAACAATACTTTGTCTCCTACTTGAAATTCTAACGGCTTACATCTGTTATCAGCGTAACTTTTCTGTCGATCGCGTGCTGTTTTCAGTCGTTCCTTGACTTGAATAATTTTGTCAGTTGTTTCTTGTACTATCTCAGGTCCAGATAGTTGCTTTTCTCCAATCTCTGCCCAACAGACTGGGGTTCTGCACTTTCGTCCATAAAGTGCTTCGAATGGTGCAGCATTGATACTTGTGTGATAACTGTTATTATAAGAAAATTCTATCAAAGGTAAGTGTTCGTCCCAATTACCTCCGAAGTCAATTACACAAGCTCTAAGCATGTCCTCCATCGTCTGAATTGTTCTTTCACTTTGCCCGTCAGTTTGAGGATGATACGCGGTGCTTAGCTTTAGCTTGGTTCCCATTGCTCTTTGAAAACTTGACCAAAAATGAGAAGTAAAACGGCTATCTCTATCAGAAACAATTGATAAAGGAATGCCATGCAAAGAAACGATTTCATTTACATATAATTTGGCTAATTGTTCCATACTAAAGGTTTCCTTCATTGGTAAGAAATGAGCTGATTTAGTTAACCTATCTACAATCACCCAGATTGTATCATTACCTTTTCTTGTTTTGGGCAATTTAGTAACAAAATCCATTGTTATCAATTCCCATTTCCAGACTGGCATTTCTAATTGCTGTAACAAACCTGAGGGTTTCTGATGTTCAGCTTTAACTTGAGAGCAAGTTAAACATTTAGAAACATAGTCTGCTATATCCTTTTTCATTCCTATCCACCAGAAATTTTTCCTTAAGTCCTGGTACATTTTATCACTTCCGGGATGCATCGTATATTTAGACTTATGGGCTTCTTCTAATATACGGTGACGTAAATTTCCTAATTTAGGTATCCACATTCTCTTTTTATGGAACCTCCAAATTCCATCTGTTCCTTGTTCTAATTCCTTAATCATTCCTTTTAATTTTTCAGTATCCTCCTTGATTACTGATTCTTGTGCTTTTCTGATCTGTTCATTTAAATCTACTTGCAGATTTAATTTAAGAGAACGTACCCTTTTTGGCTTCTCATGATACTTTCGACTTAAAGCATCTGCCACTACATTAGCTTTTCCTGCATGATACTGGATATCACAATCATAGTCACTAAGTAATTCCATCCAGCGTCTCTGTCTCATATTCAACTCTTTTTGCCCGAAGACATATCTTAAACTCTTATGATCTGTGAATATGGTAAATTTACTACCATAAAGATAATGTCTCCAAATCTTAAGGGCAAAAATTATAGCTCCTAATTCCAAATCATGAGTCGAATAATTTCCTTCATGACTCTTAAGCTGTCTAGATGCATAGGCTATAACCTTTTGACGTTGCATTAATACGCATCCATAACCTAATTTAGAAGCATCACAGTAGATTATAAAATCTTCATTTCCTTCAGGTAATGCTAATATAGGTGCATGGGTTAATCTTTGCTTAAAAATTCTAAAGGCTTCTTCTTGTTTTGGTCCCCATTCAAACTTAACAGATTTACAGGTTAACTTAGTTAAAGGGATGGCTATCCTAGAAAAATCTCGAATAAATCTTCTATAATAACCAGCCAATCCTAAGAAACTTCTAACCTCGGTTGGTGACTCAGGGGTTTTCCATTTAGTAATTGCCTCGATCTTTGTTGGATCTACATGAATTCCTTCATGATTCACTAAATGTCCGAGAAATTGTACCTGTTCTAACCAAAACTCACACTTTGAAAACTTAGCATAAAGCTTTTCCTTTCTTAACAAACTTAAAAGTAAGTGCAAGTGCTTTGCATGCTCTTCTTTACTTTTAGAATAAATTAGAATATCATCTATGAAGACAATTATGAATTTATCCAAATATGGCTTACATATTCGGTTCATCATGTCCATAAATGCGGCTGGGGCATTGGTTAAACCAAATGGCATGACAGTAAATTCATAATGACCATACCTTGTTCTGAATGCGGTTTTAGGAATATCCTCTTCCTGTACCCTTAACTGATGATATCCTGATCTTAAATCGATCTTAGAGAAAAATCGAGCTCCTTGAAGTTGATCAAACAAATCATCGATTCTTGGTAATGGGTACCGATTCTTAATCGTGACTTTGTTCAATTCACGGTAGTCAACGCACATACGCATTGATCCGTCCTTCTTTTTAACAAATAATATTGGTGCTCCCCATGGCGATGAACTTGGCTGTATGAATCCTTTTTCCAATAATTCGTCTAATTGTTTCTTCAGTTCTTGCATTTCAGCGGGTGCCAAACGGTAAGGTGCTTTGGCAATTGGTGCTGTTCCTGGTAGCAAATGAATTCTGAATTCAACTTCCCTGTCTGGCGGTAGTCCTGGCAATTCTTCTGGAAAGACATCTGAAAATTGGGATACTACTGGAATATCTTTTAATTCTTTTCCTTTAGCGTTAGTGATTATAGAAATCAAATACACTATAGATCCTTTTCTTATACAACTTGCAGTTTTCATCACCGAGATGAATTTTGTGGGTCTAAAGGGTTTATCTCCTTTGATTGAAATCTTTTCACCTCTTGGTGATTTTATCTGTATTAACTTTTGATCACATAAAATACTGGCTTTATTGGCTATTAACCAATTCATTCCTAACACAACATCAAATCCAGCCAGATTCATTGGGTAAAGGTTTGCAATAAACTTTTGATTAGAAATTTCTATTCTTACTCCCTGTAAGATTTCAGAAATCCTAACAGTTTCTCCATTTGCAGTTTCTACTAGACATTCTTGTGGTAGTTTAGTTAATGATTGATTTAGGAGTTTGCAAAACGAAGTATTAATAAAACTTTGGTTTGCACCAGAGTCAAATAATACTTTAGCAAAAATATCATTAACTAAAAACGTACCAGCAATGACGTCTGGGATCATTTTGGCTTCATCTGCAGTCAAAACGAATGCTCTAGCATTTCTAGGGTTCTTGTTGTTTGCAGCTGGAGTCAATTTAGGGCAGTTTGTCTTAATATGACCTTTTTCTCCACAATTGTAGCACATTCCATTACTAGCTTTTCTTCTGCAATTTTCTTCCTTGTGTCCTGGCGCCTTACAGTAATTGCAATAAGTAGAGCATCTTCCAGAATGCTTCTTCTTGCAGTTCCTGCAGTAGGGTGCAGATGTAGAACCTATATTTCTACGGTTAGAATTCCCAGAACGAAATTCTTGAGTAAGCCTTTGGGTTAGGTTTCTCCTCTGGTCTTCTTCCCTAGTACGGATGAGCTCATCTGTCAAGGTATTGGCTAGTTCTACGGCTTCCTCTATGGTTTGAGGTCTAGCTGCCTTGACTACATGTCTAATTTCTCCAATTAATCCCCAGATGTAACGGGAGATTAACACTGGTTTAGGTGACGCAAGGGTTGGCACTATTCTAGCATATTCAAAAAATGTGGTAGTGTAACCTTTACTATCTACCCCGATCATTCTAAGATTCAGAAACTTATTTGTTATCTGTTCTTTTTCATTTGGAGGGCAGAATTTCCTTTCTACCATGTTTTTAAATTCTTCCCACTCCATGTTATACACCCTATCACTTCCTCTTGATTGGAGGATAGTGTTCCACCATTCTAGGGCTGCATTCTTAAACAGATTTGAAGCAAACATTATTTTATCTTCTTCAGCACACTTGCTTATTTTCAGAACTGCCTCCGTTTTCTCTATCCAGCGTAAAGCTGCAATGGGTCCTTCATTGCCCGAGAATTCTATTGGTTTGCAGGACCAGAATTCTTTGTAAGAACAACCATATGGAATGGTTTTTCTTCTTTTAGGAATGGGCGCTTGAAGTACGAATCCATTGTTCACGCTGTTTTCGGGTTCAGTTGGTCGCTTACTGTTATGCTTACTTTTATTATTCGCTTCTTGGACCGTTTGAATAATAAATGGCATCGCATCTATAATTCCTTGTGCCACAATATGCTGCACAGCACTATTATCCATTTGGTTTCCGTTGTTATTGTTGTTCGGATTCTCGTTAACCACGTTATTGTTACTCTGGTTATCATTATTCAGATTTTCTTGATTTCCCTCGTCGGCCATCTGAATTTTAGACATTAATACAATTAATATTTGAATATATATCCAATCACATAACACGTATGTTTACCCAAAAACGTCGAGCATTGCGACTTTTACTCTTTTTATATAGTATGCATCATTACACACCAGTACAGAAATTTAAATTACAGTACCGACTGAAATGTAAAGCTACAATACTAATAGTATGCATCATTTTTTTTTCTAACACATACACACATATATTATTTTATTATTATTATTACTGTTTCTACCATCACCTTCACTGATATGGATTCATCCAAAAATCCATATTACGCTCATCGTATTTCCATACGAGGCGTTCTCCCACCTGTCGCATTCTATCACTGCTTTCTAAAATTTCTTCCCCAAAAGTCCTAAGTTCCTGGACATTTTCTGCACTCATTGGGGGTGCAGGTTCTAGGACTGGGTTTGGAAACTGAGGTACGGGTTCCTGATATGGAGGCATAGGGGCTTGGTATGGGTATGGATTCTCTAAAATTTCCCTAACGTATGCATCACTAATGTTGTAGGGATCTTGAGGATCTAACCCTGGGTAAGCTCCTAGATTGGGCATTGGCACATTTTCCTGAATTGGGTTTTGTTGCACATAATCCCTAACCTCGTTCCACCAGGGGTCGTAGTTATTTGGGTCTAGGGGATTGGGTGCAGGTATCCTAGGTATCTCTTCTGGGTTGTAATCAGGCAATTCCACTTGGTTTTCTATTTCCATGGGTTGATCAGGATTTTGTGGTTGGGGTGCTAGCATTTGTTCCAGGTTTGGGTCAGCAGCAGTGGTTGCTAAAATATGGATATTGGCTATACCCCTATTAAGCATATCCTGGGCATAGGCATCGGTTTCTCTTTTGGCTGCGGCTAACACTCGCTGATCCTGTAACTTTTTCAGACGTTTCCTACGCTCATGTGCTCCCCTACTGAACCATCCCCTCTTTTTCTGAGGAAATGGCTCTTCAGACTGAGCCTTAAACACAAAGATTCCTTCTTCCGTGTCAGCAGAGTACCCTGAGAGGGCAGGCTGAGAAGAGGTGCCTTCGCTTCTAGGCGAACCAGACAATTGACGATACGCGTCAGAGGGTCCTTGGTCGCTCATACTGTAAACTAACAGATAGTCAGATAACACAGAGCAAGAAATACAATTATACACGTATTTCCATAATTCATTTCCTAACACTTTGAATTTTGATGTCAGCGGAACACTTCTGTGGCTGAATCAGTGGCATAGCTCTGATACCACCTTCTGTCACAACCCCCGATCCCTATTTCCCAGGAACGGGCGGCCGTGAGCCAGCTTCGGTGGTATCATGTTTATTTATCCAATTTGGCAGCGGAAATTTTCATCAGGACCGTAGTTAGGAAATATTAAATCAGAGTAAACCACCATATTTTAGAATATTAAACACATGGGTAAAACCCAAGTTTTTATTACAAACTGAATCACAGGGATAAATTCCACTTTATTGAAATAAATGCTTTCTTTTATTTAGGTAACTTTTATTGCCACTTTTCCAAGCCTCCAGTGCTCTCCAGCTGGCTTCTATTTGGCTTTCACATTTCGTTACCTGAAACGCGTTTTAAAAAGGTTTTGTCAGTGGGAAATACTGGTGAGTGAATCCCAGTTTAATCAAGTTCAAATAAAAAGTCATTTTCACAGTGAACAGTATTGAGGGCGCATCCGCAATTACATTTGTTTCCAAGTTATATCAATTATCACCCGTGGTACTGTCGACACCCGACTTGTGGTAATGTTACTCCATAACCAGGTTGTAACAAATTTTGTATACAAAACCCCAACATACCCACGATAATTGTATTCTTACAAATACTCAATAACTGTCATTCGCATGGAAAAGTATGTAAGGTTTTGTAAAAGCATTTAACAAAAAGTGGATCAACTCACATTGCTGTTTTAGGTTTTTCGTAAGGGTTTCCTGGAGATAATCTATAAATTACACAAATGCACGTGTGTTAGTATAATAACCCATTTTAACATTAGTAATACCCTCCCCGAGACGGTATTCCAACGACTACGTCGGGCAGAACCACGACAGCCGTTACGGAACCCTAGATCAATCGGGCAGCGTATCTAATACGTCTCCAGGGGTTATAATACTTACATCGTAGCAGAACCTCGCTAATTTAGGGGATATTGAACTCGGGTATAATACCCACTATTTAGAATTTGAGAGAGAAAGAACGATTTTTGAACGATTTGTCGACTGAGGCTGATGGCCTCTATTTATAGTTCTGAAATCTCGGTTTCTCGCGGCCCGCGTGGAATTAGGGCTGGGGCTTCGCGGCCCGCGTCAACATCCAGTCAACACGTAGCTTAGCTGATTCAATACGTAGGTCCGCCACGATGATGACACGTGTCGACTCCGGTTCGTGCCACCATTCAGAACGCGCGCGACCCGCGTTAACTAAGCATAAACCTTACGCGGCCCGCCTAGACTAAAGAAATCAAAAGAATCCGGATCACATTCCCTCGCGGCCCGCATGAGCTTGAGGTGAGGCCCTAGGCGGCCCGCCTCAGCTTAAGATTTATTGTTTTTATATAATATAATCTATTTTGGGCTCAGTTTTAAAATACGGGGCACACATATATAAAGACAAATAGATGTATTTACAAATATATTAGGGCGTCGGAATTATTACGAGAGGTGTCGGTTTTACCGAGGGTTGTTACATAAAAACCGGGAAATTTTTTTTACACTACCGATAAAAAGTTGAGCTGTAGCCCGTGCTACGGCTCAATATACATAAGTTCTGCCCCTGGTTGCCCCCACCTCCCACGATGCAGGGTTCTTACATAAACATATAAAACATGTTGCGTGTTTGTTCACAACCTTGTAGGCTACAACCACTTACACTATGTAACCACCTAGACTACATAATGTACGACTTAAAGTTCAAACTTTTTTTACAAAATTAATTGTCTGTTTGATGTTCAACCAATATGTCTTGTGCACATTTTACTTCACAAAAGTATTTCTTATTTAGCTTCACAACTGCTTGGAACCTTTCCTAGCACCACAACTGCCATCCGCAAGAAAAAGAGAATCGGAGTTAGCATCTTCAAATGTTGTAGTGCATGTGCTATGTGTTACGTTGACGTATGTCAACGCCAACCAAACATATTTACCAAACGCGCAACATATATGTCAGGATTTCTCCCTAGGTTTCAGGAAGTTTTTGTAATATACAATGAACCTAACCGAAAGCATTCTTGCTCGGTGAGTTTGTTGTCCTTTTGAGCGCGCTTGCTTTTGGATTGGGTGTTGATGGAGGCTTGATCACCATTGTTGTTGAATGTGCACTTGCACCAACAGTGTCTTTTGGTGTATCACTTGAACCTGCAATCGACTCTTCTACAACGTTTGTCACCATATATTGACCCTTCCTTAGTGTTATTTGGTCTGGGAGTTTCTTTTTGTAAACCCTTGCTTCATCACCATGTTTTCACAATATGTTTTAAGAACCGCTGACATGCATTCACTGCGATAAGCATATCGTCGATAACTCCATCGGATGAAGAGCCGGATGATATTTTTTTTTTAAATGATTGGAGGGAATTTGTAGGTTTTAATGAATGAGTTTATGATTGGTTTTTTGTAATATATGTATATATATAATAAAAATGTAAAGTTTTCTTTCTAAAAGAAAAAAGTCGATCATTTCTAAACGGTCACATTTGACCCCCTCTCTTGAAATCAATGTTTGACAACCATTATTTGCTTGGCGAGAAGGAGGATAACACCCCCCTCCTAGGAAGTGGGGGAGGGACGCTAAAAACGATGAGGTGACAGGGGGCACTAAGCCACACCACACGATCTTATAGCCACTGTTTTCATAATTGAACCGAATACCTTGGTGGTTTACTATTAGACTTAACTCAAGAACCAAATAACGGGCATAATTATTTAGAAATATTTGGTTGTTATATTAAATAAGTGGAGGGTTCAAATGAGAAGAATTTTTTGTAAGAAGAAAAAAGAAGTTTCAACCAATAAGAATGATTCATTTTACTTAATTTAATATTTGCATTTAATTTTAATATAAGGGTATATTGGTAAACTTACAAAAATCATTAATTTGTATTCTTCACCTTTAATAACTAACTAAATTAAATTTGTAACTCCTTTTCAAAATATATACTTTTTCCAAATTAAAAAAACAACTTAATTTAAAGTGTATAATAAATTACTAGTTGTATAGGATAAATTACGAGTTGTGTAGGATATATTTCGAGGTGTGTAGGATAAATTTCGACTGTGTAGGATAAAATTTTATAATGTGTATGGTATATGTAGGAAAATTTTGATAAGTGTAGGTTTCGTATTTCTTATCCCTTTTCGCTGCCCCCAAATGCATTATTAACAGACTTGAGAGTATTCATAGAGATTTCGTGTGGGGATTCAAAGATTCCAACAAAAAGCTCAGATAGGTTAGATGGGAAGGTCTGTTGAAATCCAAAAAAAGAGGTGGCTTGGGTATTGGATATCTATGTGATTTTAATAAAGCAATGCTTTCAAAATGGGTGTGGAGGTTCAAATCGGACCCTAATCAGTTTTGGGCTAGAGTTATTCAGTCCATACACAGCAACGGTTCTAATAATATGCTGGTCCCTTTGAAAAAGAATGTTCCGGGCGTTTGGAAAGATATCGGAAATATTGGTGCTGTTCTGCTCAAAGACGGTATTATATTGAATGATAATATGATCGAAGTTGACGGTTCTTGGAGGTGGCGGACGTCGTCGGAAGTAGCTTTCTCGGTGAAGCAGGTCAGAAAAGATATCGAAAACGCAAAGTGGGCTGATGTGCCAAATGATCCTGAGCTTGTTTGGAATAACTGGGCTACGCCAAAAGGTAATCATCTGCTCTGGAGGCCTGTGTTAGGAAGGATCGCTATAAGGGTGGGGTTAGCTCATAGGGGTATCCCGATCGCGGATGTTGGGTGTCCCCGTTGCGGGCTTGAAGAGGAAAGCCTAGACCATCTTTTTCTGAACTGTTTGTGGTCTAGAGCAATTTGGTGGAATGTTTTGGCCTGGATCCGCGTTCGTTTCCCGGATAACGTCTCGACTCTTTTGGACTTCGTGAATTATATTAAAGAGAGCCCGGGAAGTAACATCTGGAAGCGGCTGGTAAGTACCATTATTATAGCCACGACTTGGAGAATTTGGAGTGCGAGAAATACTTTGGTCTTCTAAGGTATGTTCATCCCTATAATGAAGACGGTCGACTATATCAAAGAGGACGCTTTTCTTTGGATCTGTAATCGTGCGAAGATTAAGAAGCCGGTTTGGGATAAGTGGGTCCGTTTTGATGTGTTAGACTTATTGTAATTCTCGCCTTTGTTGTTTTGCTTTCTTGTTCGGTTTCTTTTGTTTTTTGTATCCCAGTTTTTTGCTGGCTCCTTATATATATATATATATATATAAAGTGATTGCCTTTCAAAAAAAAATATGTAAGATAATTAATGATTAGTTGACTAATTAATTAAATAGAGAAAAATTAATGAGATGAGTTATAATGAAATAGTATTTTACTAATTTGCACTTTCTTCTTTTTCTTCTCACATTAAATTTCTTCTCAAATGAACCTTCGCCTATTAAATAATATATTAGATTAAATCTCTAATTCAGTTATGTTGATATGTTACTTGTATTCAAAATATAAAAATAAAACAAACATATTCGTTTGTTAGGAAAAAACAAAACATGAAAACAATTTTTAAGGAAAAAACAAATGAAAGTATGGTAATAAATTTATACAAAAGTGTATCGTATAATATGCTTTAACATGCCTTAATATACGCTGCGTACACCATGGTAAAATCACATGTTATGTTAAAAATAAAATGAAAATCGCATGTTACAGAAAAAATGAAAATCACATGTATAAAAAAAGGAAATCGCATGTTTCAAAGAAACTACAAATCGCATGTATATAAAAAAAGTGAAATCGCATTTAAAAAAATGAAAGTCGCATGTTATAAACCAAATTTCACATGTTAATACCGAATCACGTACACAACACACATTTAGGCATTACCTATATATACATTTACAAGTTCAGGGAATAGTGCCAGACAGCTTGCCTGACACTTCCCTATTGGACCAACTCATTTTTTTAATTTTATTTCCAGTTTAAAATTACGCTTTCGTCCTTCGTTTAAACTACGTTTTTACCCCTAGCACAAAATAAAATTATAATGGATCATGCTAATCACACAAAGCCAAAATAATTTTCACACCCCTAAGCGCTCCGCTTTGGCCATAGCGCGGCGCTTAGGGCGACAAAAGGTGATACGAGGTTTCGAATGACTGACTGAGTGACAGACTGACAGACATAAAGGTGACGAGGTTTCAGTCGCCCCGTGAACCCTAAGCACCGCGCTTTGGCCATAGCGCAACGCTTCGATCCCAAATTCTGGCTTTAAATCACTGACCAGACAACAGATTCATCACTCGAATTGTTTTCTGTCGATCTTCTTTGCTCTATTAGTTAAATTTTTTGAAAAAACGATGTCGTGGTTCAGTAACTATCTTTTCGGTGATTATTCTGACGAGTCGTTTGTTCCTGATTCTTATGAGGGGACCGCTATTTCTGACTCGTTTGAGAAACCAGTGTCATCCAACTTGAGGGAGACAGAGGTTGTATCTGGCATTCGTTATCGTGATAACACGGTGCAGCTGGATTTGAATACCCCTGTGGAGGACCCTTACGCACAACAAGGTTATTCGAATTTCGGTTACGGTGGCGAGTATAGCTTTGTACAGCAGGAGTGTTATCCAAACGACAGTTACGGTTGTCAACAAGGTTATTCGAATTTCGGTTACGGTGGCGAGCAAAGCTTTGTACAGCAGGAGTGTTATCCAAACCAGAGTTACGGTTGTGAACAGAGCTTTGAACATCAAGTCTATTCGAATCTCGGTGACGATGGTGAGCCGGAGGATGTGTCTGTTGACGAGGAAGGTTGTTACCCGGTTACATTTTCGTTTGATACAACGCAGACCTTTTCATCACGTAAAGAGTTGGTGCGTTGGGTACAAGACACGGCAAAAGACAATGGTTACCTCATTGTGACAAAGAGGTCGAATAAAAGAGGAGAGAATTACAAGATTTGGTTTCAATGTACTTTTGGTGGGGAGCATAAGAGTGTAGCTACACAGAGGAAAACGGGTAGCAAGAAAATAGGCTGCTCGTTCGAGATGATCGGGTTTTCGGAATCATCCGGAAGTGTTTGGAGGATCGAGGTGACGAAGGCGAAGCATAACCACACTCCTATTGAAAACTTCGAGGGTCACGCGTATGCGAGAAGGCTTTCTTCGGAGGACAAAAAACTGGTTAAGGAGTTGGCAGAACAAGATATTCGCAACCAAAGTATTTGGCGAACGCTGACAAAAAACAATCCGGCTAGAAAGCTTATTCCGAAAGATATACACAACGCTGTTCAGAAGATCAACGCCGAAAAAATGTCGGTAAGTCTCCGATGCAAAAACTTGAAAACATTCTTATCGAAAAAATTACACTTATTACATGCGCACGAATGAGATATCGAACGAAGTTGAAGACGTCTTCTTTGTTCACGAAAAATCATTCACTATGTGGTGTGCCTTCCCGCATGTGCTAATGATTGACGCCACATACAAAACGAACATGTACAACCTGCCACTTGTTCAGGTCGTAGGCATGACATCGACAAACAAATCGTTTACGGCTGCTTGTGCTGTAATTTCCGCCAAGAAGTCAGAGAACTACCTATGGGTGTTGCAGAGGATCAAGTCTATGCTGGCAGGATGTATGGAACCGCGCGTGATTTTAACAGACAGGGATTTTGCGCTAATGAACGCGTGTGAACAAGTTTTTCCAAAAGCGCATAAGTATCTTTGTCGGTTCCATATTCAACAAAATATTAATAAGAACAGCAAGAAGAAATTCTCTGACAAGGAGTGGAAAGAATTCGTACGTACATTTTGGACATTGTGCGAGTCTACGACCGAGGAAATATACATGTATAACTTGGAAAACTTTGAAGCACAACTGAAAGAAGCTGACCGTGAACGTGAGTATTTCTTACATAATTATGTTCAAATTTTAATTCTAGAGGTTTATGATTATATGAAGAAATCCTGGTTGGATCCCTACCGTGAAAAGTTTGTATCTTGCTGGATTAACCAAACTATCAACTTTCACCAGACTACGACCAACAGGGTTGAGAGCATGCATGCAACATTAAAAAGTCACTTTCCAAGTCATCGCAACACACTGGATAAACTTGTACTGTATGTTGATCATGTTGTTGCTAAACAATACGCCGAGATTAGAAATACCTTTGAAACAAGCCTCCGAAAAGTGATAACGCACCACAAGAATCAGCCCATGCTTGCATATATTCTCAGAAAGGTTTCAATATATGCGATTGAGCTTTTGAGTATGGAACTAAAACGTAAGGAAGACGGGTTGAGAGCCTACGGTGCAAGCTGTGGTTGCCAACTTTTTACCAGCTGTGGTTTGCCATGTGCCTGTCGTTTGGAAAAGTTGGAAAATAAAGGTAATTATTATTTTTGAACTTTCTCGTTATGATTTTGCCACCTAATTTGTTTTCATCCACAGGTCAGCAAATCCGGATCACACACATAGACGTGTTTTGGAAGAAGCTTGACTTCAAGCCTGCAAGGAATAAAATAGAGGATATTGATGTAGACGCGGAATTTGAAAAATTGAAAAAACAGATCGATCCAACACCCCTCAAGTGAAAAGGAGTTTCTTTGAAAAGTTTCAGCAAATCCTCAATCCAGGGAACAGTAACAAAAAACCTCCTGCTGTTCTGAAGAAAACTCGTGGTCGACCAACATTGAAAAGGCAGGAAGAAAGAAAGGTTGAAGCTGCTAGACAAAGCTCTTACATTCCGTCAGAAGAAACTTGGGTCGATGCCTCAGACGATCTTCCCTGTCACAGCTCGTACATATCAGCCGAAGATTCTAGAAGAGAAAAGAATACCAAACCGCTCAACCTACACCCCGATTTCCCGAATATCAAGCTCGGTCCTAAGACGGATATATCGATCCGCAACTGCGCATCTCAGATTCCCAAAGTGATCCATCCATACATCGTTAAAATAAAGGACGTGAAACCAGATGGTCATTGTGGATTTAGATCGGTGGCTGTTGGGTTAGGATTGAAACAAAATTCATATTTGAAGATCCGGGAACAACTTCTAAAGGAGTTACGTATGCACGAATCGCTTTGGAGGCAGGTTTTCGATCCGGAAAATGTAGGACATTATGATGAGCTGGTTAAAGGGATCGATTTCCAGGGGGTGGGACGAGCAGGTATCGAAAATTACATGTCGACGCCTGAGACGGGGTTTCTTATTGCCCAACGATATGGTGTGATTGTTCACACCTTCGACATTCGTGGGAGCGATACAATTTTCCCTATGCTGGGCGGCCCAAACGAAGCTGAGGAACCTCACCTGGTAGTTGCGGTTGTGTTCGTCGACAAGGGGCATTTCATACATGTAGAGCTTGAAGGTTGTTATCCAATGCCTCCCCCAAACCTACTCTGGACATCGAACAGAACAGAGCGCGCAGCAGGCTGGCATACATTATACAGGGATCAGATCAACACGTACGAAATGCTTACGTATCGTGCCCCCGACCTTAATGCAACCCCATATGTTCACGATGTATCTTAAATGTGTTTAATAATAATCACGTTTGTGTTTGTGTATCTTAAATGTGTTAATAATAACCACGTTTGTGTTTGTTCATATACGCGTTACATCACGTTAAAAACCGAATGTCACCGACACGACCCAATCGGATTCAATACGCACTTGTACGACCCGAAATGACAATATACATCATAATACTGCAATTAATGAAAAAATACGTCATGTTCATGTACGGTAGGCGGCTGATACACATAACACTTCTCACAGGAGTACTTGTGATTTCAAACCTAAATGATACGAGATAACGGAATAAGACATCACACGTAACCGATTTGATCCGGAACTTGCCGTATAGTCCATATATATTAAAAAATGATGTATAATGGAAAAAATGGCAAATTTAGACTATTTATTGACCCGTTTGTTAATTAAATACAATTTTAAAAAATTTAAAAAAAGCCCAAAACGCCCCGCTATGCTCATAACGCGGTGTTTTGGACCCAAAGCGCCCCGCTTTGGCCATAGCGGGGCGCTTTGGTCCCTCGTTATACACTGAAGCGGGGCGCCTTCCCCCCACTTCACCCAAACAACCAAACACACACACAAGGTGCGATTCACACACACTCGAGCCAATTTCGAAGATTATTTGAGCTTTCAACCGCATAAAGGTTCGATCTAAACCCCTTAATCTTTCCTTTATCTTTGCATTCAAAAAACTTGGTTGATTGTTGTTGATTTTGACCGGATCAGCTGCTGTTTGGCTTCTGTTCTTCAGAATGAAGAACCAAAGCGCCGCGCCGAGGCCATAGCAGGGTGCTTTGGTTCATGTTTATTTTTTTTTAATTTGTTTATTAAATAATTTGTTTAATTATTATTATTTGTTTATTTATTATTAGTTTATTAATATTTGTTTAATTATTATTATTTGTTTAATTAATATTTGTTTAATTATTATTATTTGTTTATTTATTATTATTTGTTTATTTATTATTATTTGTTTATTTATTATTATTTGTTTATTTATTATTAGTTTATTAATATTTGTTTAATTATTATTATTTGTTTAATTATTATTATTTGTTTATTTATTATTATTTGTTTATTTATTATTATTTGTTTATTTATTATTATTTGTTTATTTATTATTAGTTTATTAATATTTGTTTAATTATTATTATTTGTTTAATAATATTTGATCAACGTGTAGGGATGGATTTATCCGATAAGGAGATTGAGCATATGGATGAGGGTTTGGTGGGGGACGAGGAGGAGCCGGCATGTCCGTATCTTCAGTTTCCGGTGGGGTCGCGGGCGAGGGGGAGATGCGCTAGGTTGCGCACCATACCGATTGGGGAGCATGTAGGCATAGACTGGGAGCTGCTATCTACCGTGGGGGAGATCGAGCGGGCGCGTGACATAGTTGGGCTAGATACTCCTTGGTCGCGCCTATTTCAGTTAGCGATGGAGGACTCGTACCCTGAGCTTACGGTCGAGTTTTGCTCTACGTTTACATACGCGCCGCATCCGGCGGATTACGTGGAGGACCCTTTATTTCCGGTACACGAGGTTACATTCCGTCTGGCCGGTCAGCAGTTTGAGATGAGTGTGCGGGAGTTTGCTGTCCACACAGGTTTGTACACGCAGGCTGAGCTTGATATTGATTTATATACGCAGGCTGTTACGATGATGGACAGGCAGACGCTTATTAGTTTCTGGAGGGCCATTTCCAGGGTTCCCTTTGGGAAATCCTGGCAAAAGGCCACCACCATTATAGATCCCTTGTACCGATACCTGCACTAGGTGATTGCGTCGACTATCGTGCCGCGGGGTTCCAGCAAGGAGAAGGTCAACCTTAGTGACCTTTTCTTTCTTTACTGCCTACTACGCCGCCAGCCCTGCGATCTAGCAGCCAGCCTGGCAGAGTACTTTTCTACTGCATACCACCGACAGCTCCGCGGGTATCTTCACACTGGCTCGTTTATCACCGCCATTGCACGATCGCTAGGTATCGTGCCCGAGCTTGATCCACTGCTGTCCGAGCCGGTCCCGTCATCCAGGTTGGGCCGCGCGTCAGTAGCCGCTATGCAGATCACCCGTACCTTTGATGTCGGTCTGCGGTTCAGGGGTGCTAACGGGCTGATTTTTCAGCCAACGGTGTTGCCGGAGGTCATCCCGGTTGTTATTGAGGTCAGGCCTGGGATCTTAGCCCCTGCTGATGTTCAGCAGGCCGCTCGGCGGGCTCAGCGACAGGCTCTAGGCATCGATGAGCCTGAGGATCAGCCTGAGGGTCAGCCTTAGGGTCAGGCTCAGGCTCAGGCTCAGGCTCAGGATGATCTGGCGCAGGAGGACCGGGTCGAGGAGGTCCACGTACCACCAGTTCAGCCAGCCCCTGAGCCGCCACAGTACCCGCAGCACGTTTACGCTGACCTACCTCCGGTAGCGCGTGAGGTGGATCGGGACTTCGACCGGCGCCTCAGACGTCAGGGCGCACTTATTGACTGGATGGTCAAGACGCTCGTTGAGCTAAGAGAGCTCGCTGAGTTGCCTCCACGTCCCCTCCCACCGTCCCCACCGCACGAGGATTAGTACATTAATTTGTTTGTTTAGTGTTTTGTTATGTATTATGTACTCAGTTGTACCTTTTTGTTGTGTATTGTATGTACAAACTGATATATATATATATTGCAGTTAATCTTCTATTTACATCACGTTTAATTCTTATGGCTTTCTGTATATTTTATTTAACGTGTTCGTTTTATTTAACGCTCGTTGAACTTATGTTATACACCTTCTATAAAAATAATGACGTAACGACGTAATTATAACGGCAAATTTAATAAAATAAAATAAACAACGTTTTAATTCAAAAAAGGCAACATTCAATCATTCAAAAACAAATTCCCATTCACAACGGCAAATCTCACATAAAATTTTTTTACTACAAAAATCTCTACCATACTAATTCAACCAAAAATCCCTACCAAACTAACCCACATCAACCCAAATAAACCCCAACCAAGCCATTTGTCTTTTTTGCACATCCAAAGCGCCTCGCTATGGCCAAAGCGGGGCGCTTTGGCTTTGGTCAACAAACAAGGACTGACTGTCAGTCCTTGTCTGTTGACCAAAGCCAAAGCGCCCCGCTTTGGCCATAGCGAGGCGCTTTGGATGTGCAAAAAGATAAATGGCGTGTGCGAATAGACCCAGCCATTATAATTTTGCCCCTAGCTCAAAATTACGTTTTTACTCTCGTTCAAAAACTCATTTTTAATTTTGTTCCCAGTTTAAAATTACGGTTTCGCCTTCCGTTTAAAATTACGTTTTTGCATCCAGCTCAACATAAAATCTTGTTTTTTTCCTCTAGCTCAAAAGTACACTTCTGCCCTCAGATCAAAATTACGTTTTTGCCCACAGTTCAAAATAAAATTATGTTTTCCCCCCTATCTCAAAATTATTAGCTGCCTGTCACTTCTCTATTGGACCAACTCATTTTTAATTTAATTTTATTCCCAATTTAAAATTACGCTTTCGTCCTTCGTTTAAAATTACGTTTTTGCCCCCAGCTCAATTATAATTTTGCCCTAGCTCAAAATTACGCTTTTGCCCTCGGTTCAAAAACTCATTTTTAATTTTGTTCCCAGTTTAAGATTACGGTTTCTCCCTGTGTTTAAAATTGCGTTTTTGCCTCCGGTTAAAAATAAAATGTTGTTTTTCCTCTAGCTTAAAATTACGATTATGCCCTTAGCTCAAAATTACGTTTTTACCCACAGTTCAAAATAAAATTATGTTTTCCCTCTTAGCTCAAAATTATGATTTTGCTATTAGTTTAAAGTTATGATTTCGCATCTAATTCAAAATATAATTACCATTTTATCATCTATAAATATATATCTAAAAAAGACAAACTCGATTGCGACTACTCCCACTTTGTAATAAAAAAATAAAGAACAAAAGTAAACAATAATTGAGTGAGGACATCACTGAATAGACCCTCCATCGCAGCTCCGGAGTTCCAACTGTCAACCACCTGGCCGGATTTCTCTCTCCTTCGTGCATTTTTGTTTTCGAAGATCCATTTTGGGGGGTTTAAGGATTTGGTAGCTTAATTTGCGGGGGTTTGTAAGTTCTCTTGAGAAATGGAATCTGATGTTCCGGCAAATCATTCGGCGGAGGAGGAACTGAGGAAGTTGGGAGACGTGGTCTCCCTCTTAAGAAAACGCCAGAGGCGTTTCCGTCGTATTGCCGATCTCGAACAGCGATCTCAGCAGGACTTACGTCTTGAAGTCGAGGTAATCTCCTGGTTAATTTTCAGGAACTAATAATCCGTTCCCTTTTGACACACTCGCGTGCCTCTACATAGTTTCTGACAAATATATGATTTGGTAGTTTCCTGGTTAATTTTCAGTCAAAAGAACGATTCTTCGTTTGATCTAATTATCTGTATTAATACGATAGGGTTAATTTCATTTCCATGGAATCCGACATCTATATACACACACAGGAGAAAGAGAAGGTCCGTTAGGAACCACCCTTTATTGCGCGAGAACCAACGTGAACACAATAAAAAATACCTAAAAAATTCGCTACTTTTCGTCATCAAAACAATTTTTTTTTATGACGAAAAGTAGCGAAATTTTATAAAAATATTAAAAAAAATTTGTGAGTTTTTTAGATTTTTTAGGTATTTTTGGTTGTGTCGACATTGGTTCTCGCGGTTCTCGCAATAAAGAGTGGTTACTAACGGATCCTTCTCCTATATGTGTGTGTATATATGTGAGAGTTTAAATGAGAACACTAAATATTGCGAGAACCGTGAGAACGAATGAAAAAACCACGAGAACTTGGTCAAAAACAATTCAAATTCAAAATTTCTTTTTACGATTATCATTATTATTCGAATGCAATGTTAGAAATTTAATTTACACGTTTAAATTTACGTATATTCATAAAAAAAGAAACTTTACACATGTGTAAAAAAGTTATCAAGAGTGATTTTGAGAGAAGAGATGAATTATTTAAAGAGTAATTCTTTAATAATGTTGTATAAAAATTATAATGAGGTTTGCATTAAAAAAATGATTTTGATTGGTTTTCTCCTTCGTTTTCACGGTTCTCACTATATATATATAATAAATTAATAATAAAATAACTCGAATCGAGCTTTCTTGGTTTGTAAACTAGCCGATTTAGAATGAGTTTTAAGCGAGCTTCAAGCTATGAGCTATTTAAACAAACTCTAATCTCAATGGGTTCATACTATTTGGAGAATTCAGAGTTCAAATTTCACAACCCTTTTCAATTCAGTGACACCATCACTTTAAATAGCTTCTAGTGACTCATTTGAGTAACGCCCCGCTTGCGGTATGCGCTTATAATGTATATATGCGTGGGCGCTCGGGGGGCAAAAGTGAAAGTGCACTAATTTTAACGTTATTTTACTAATTTCGTGAAAATAACGTTAAAAGAGGGGGATGGTTAATCATGCATCGCGCTGATAGCCGAAAGACAAGGGGGTACATGCACTAATCGGCAGTTGTCTCAATTGCTAAGTGTTATGTGCCTTACGTCCAAGGCTTGATGCAAAACTACTATCAAGCCGAGGGTCTCACTGGAAGCAGCCTCTCTATTCCTACGTGGTAGAGGTAAGGCTGTCTACATCTTACCCTCCTCAGACCCTACCTTAGCTTTGCTATTAGTGGGATTTACTGAGTATGATGATGATGATGATGATGGTGACTCATTTGAGTGACTGGTTATTGAGAACATGCTTATGTGAATGTGTTTGTCATTATGGAATCCACATATATAATCGAGCCATATATAAAACAGTACTTGCTTTGGCAGGAGAAGATAAAAGTTTTACTTTCTGCACACAAGGGGTCACTACATTTTAAAGACGGTATACAGGTACTAATGCCTTCAACTCTTGCTACCTTATTATAATAGACAGTTTGTAACCTACTCAAACTAGAAAACTGCAGTCACAAAAGGCTATATATCTCAGTTAAAACTGGTCTTAGTTATGCATTTCTTAAACACACATTTTGATTAAGAGAAATTATATATCATTCTACTAGTCATCCTAATTATACTTGACATGAATTAATGAGATAGTTAGATCATAGGCCTTCTCCAGATGTCATATATCACTTAGGTTTTGTAGGAGAATGCATCAGTTCTTTTTGTATGAAAATGATATGTACTCTTTCGTTGTTCATTTTCAAATTAAATATTATATATTTTATCATTCATGTGCATTAGTTTAGTATTCCAAGTGACCATTTCAATTTGGAACTCAGGGGTAATCCAGTGGTGGACCCAGGAATTTTTCCTCGGGGTGCGGATTTTTTTTTTTAAAGATTTTAGCCCCTAGCTATATAAAAAAATTCAGTTCATAGCGGGTCGGGACATGTAAACAAGTAAACATAAACAATCAAAGTTTCATAGCGGGTCGGGTCGGGTCGAGTTGGGTCAATTTCAAATTTTCAAACAATCAAACCGTAGTTCCTAACGTTCTATCACATTAACAAACAAAGTTTCTAGTAAAACAAGTAAATAATATAAAAAACCATCAAAAGTAAGTAAAGTATAACAATAAAAAACCATCAAAGTTCAAACCCTCCCTACTTTTATTTCTCCTAATCATTAAATAAAACAAGAAAAAAACTTATCTAAAACAAACCTTGGTCTTTAATTAGAAGAATCCGGCGAAAAAAAGTGGTTCAACCCTTTTCCTCTTGAGAAATCACGCCATAACTTCCCTACTCATGATTCCTATCAGATATAAATCGATCCCCTAAGTTCATAAAAAAACACTAAAGTACTAAACATATGAATCGCTCCATAAGTTCATCGCTCCATAATTTTCGGTTTTATCTTTCAAGCCCGTTGATTACTTGTCTTGTAAGTTGTAACAACCAAAAAATCATCTAAACAACAAAATCACCCTACTAAAATCTAGAACAAAAAAAACCCATTAAAAGACATAAAATTTCAAACCTTTTTATCATCTCTATAACTCTGTTTCTTCTAATAAAACATGAAACAACAATATTACATTAAAAAACGAAGGTACCTTGTATTGTTTGGATTCTGGTGAGTTGAGTGGCCGGATATTTGCGCTTTCCGGCGAGAAATTGGAGCTTGGCTGGCTGCTGTTGGTTGTTGCCGTCGCTGGGGATGATATCGCAGACGAGAGAGAGCTGGAGAAACACAACAGGAAGGGTCGGTTTGGGTTGAGTTACTTTATTATACCTCAAATTTTGTTGGGTTGGATTAAGTGGACTTGGGCTAAATTGTTTAATCAATTTTAATGGGTTACAAACTTATAAATGAGGTTATATTTTTATAAAAATCAGTGTTTAGGTTATATTTTTTAAAAAAATCAATGTGTATTACAATCTTTTTACAAATTAAAAATATGATTTTTTAAAGGGGGGTGGTTGACATTTTCCAAGGGGTGCGGGTGAAAATTTACAAGGGGTACGGTCAAGATTTTACCGTAAATTTAACACTAACTTTTTTAAGGGGTGTGGTCGCCCGCTCACAATTGTGGGTAGGTCCGCCCCTGGGGTAATCTTGATGAGTTGCGAGAGTTAAATGGTTGAAGTTGCGAATTAGCTAAATAAAGAGTTGATTGATAAGTTTGAGTTTATTGTAAATAGTTTACTTAATAAGAGTTTGAATTAGAACTGGTTTATTAGTAGTTCTAACTAAATTACGAGTGTTACTTGGAATTCAAGATCTAGGAGGAAAAAATATCGATCAAGGGGGAAAATGATGGGTTAATCTTGATAAGTTGCGAAGTCAAAGTGTTGAAGTTGGGAATTGGCTAAAGAAGTTTAAAAGGGTTGGTGGATAAATTTTTATTGATCTTAAATAGTTTATTTAATAGAAATTTGAATTGGAAGCGGTTTAAATTAGGGGTGTGCAATAACCGAACCGTTAACCGAAACCGAACCGAAAACCGACAAAACCGAACCGAAATTAACCGAAACCGAATTAACCGAAAGTCGGTTAACGGATATTTTTTTTACCATCGGTTAACCGAAATTAACCGAACCGAATTATTTATTTTCTTTATATATTTCTAGTTTTTATACCTCTATTTCATGTATTTCATATTTTATACTTTTATTTCATGTAATAATACATCTATTTCATTTATTTATGCCTTCATTTCATTTATTTATACCTTCATTTCGTTTATTTATACCTCCATTTAATGTATTTAAACATCTGTTCATGCATTTATACCTCAATTTAATGTATTTAAATATCTGTTCATGCATTTATACCTCCATTTCATTTATTTATATATTCATTTCATGTATTTATACATCTATTTCATGTACTTATACCTTCATTACATGTATTTCTAAGCAAAAAAACTAGCCCTTGTTTGAATTGGTTATTAACCGAAAATTAACCGAACCGAACCAAAAACCGACAAATTAACCGAATTAACCGAACCGATTAACCGATGACTTCAGTTACGGTTACGGATAATGCTAATAACCGAACCGAACCGAACCGTGCACACCCCTAGTTTAAATAGTTGTTAATTATATTTAAAGAAGTTTATATAAGGGGAGGTTCATTTGAGAAGAAAATTAAATTGATAAGAAAAAGAACAAAGGGTACAATTGTAAAACACTAAATAATTTTTTAGCTTATCTCATTTATTATCATCTTTGACTAATTAATTAGTCATAAAGACTATCATCATCCATACTAAAATGTTTGCCTACACACATCAAAATTTATCCTACACGTTTTGAAATCTATCCTACACATATTGAAATTAATCCTACACAGCTCGTAATTCATCCTACACAACTCGTAATATATCCTATAATTTAAATTAATTCTCCTTTTAAAAAAATATATTTTTTTAAAAATAGGTTACAAATTTAATGTAGTTAGCTATTAAAAAGGAAGAATACCAATTAATGATCTATCTAAGTTTACCAATATACCCTTACACTAATATTAATTACAAAAATTAAATGAAGTAAATTAAAGGATTCTTATTGGTTGAAATTTCTTCTTTTTTATTCTTACAAATTTTTTTTTTTCGTTTGAACCCTCCACTATGCCATAATAGGATATAGATACATTCATCAAGTTTTGTTAGCATAAATAGAGGGTTTAGATCATAATGGAGAGTTCAAACGATAACAATTTTTTTTGTAAAAAGAAAAAATAAGAAATTTCGACCAATAAGAACGTTTTATTTTACTTCATGAGTGAATTTCAAGTTTTGTCCTTTATCTTTAGGCCACTTTGCAAGTTTTGTCCTTTATGTTTAAATTTGACGAGTTTTGTCCTTTATGTTTAAAATCAAGCACGTTTTACCCTTTATGTTTAAAAATCAAACACGTTTTCTCCTTTATGTTTAAAAAATCAAGCACGTTTTGTCCTTAAAAATCAAGCATAAAGGACAAAACGTGCTTGATTTTTAAACATAAAGGACAAAACTCGTCAAATTTAAACATAAAGGACAAAACTTGCAAAGTGGCCTAAAGATAAAGGACAAAACTTGAAATTCACTCTTACTTCATTTAATATATGTATTTAATGTTACTATAAGGGTACATTGGTAAATCTACATAGGTCATTAGTTTGTAGTCTTCCTCTTTAATAGCTAACTACATTAAATTTTTTGTAACTTATCTTCAAAATATATATATTTTCAAAAAAATTGAATAAAATAATTTAAAGTGTATGATAAATTACGAGTTGTGTAGGATAAATTACGAATTGTGTAGGATAAATTTCAACGTGTAGGATGAATTTCGAAATATGTAAGATAACATCTGATGTGTGTAGGCAAAAAAAAGTTAGTTTGGAGGATACTAGTCTTTATGACTAATTAATTAGTCAAGAATGATAATAAATGAGATAAGTGAAAAAACTATTTAATGTTTTACAAAATTACCCTTTGTTCTTTTTTTTTCTCAATTAAATTTTTTTCTCAAATGAACCTTCCCCTTAGATCAGATGTGTGATTTTCGCTCATAAAAATATTGAAAGAGTCGTGGAAGTTCCCACAAAACATCAGTGTGCTTATTATGATCGATCAAAGTGCCTTTGTCAACACTAAGCGAGCTCTAAATTATGTGCCATACCCTATAAATAATTAAATATGCGGTTGTTATAAGGTTGTTATAATGTATAACTAGTTCATAGATATTTGTTCATGAGGCTAGAGGGAAAGGAATGGAGCCCTTAGGGTTTGATTGTGTAACTTCAGCTCCACCTCACCAATAGCGTCCTCCGTTAACTTGGAGGGTATCGGATAAAGCCACCTCTTTTAATAGCGCACCCCTTTACACACAAACATCTCGTTATTGCTCGCTATTGAGATGACTAGCATTCAATAGCACCCCCTAATAACACTCATGGTATGTGGGAGGGGCTTTATTAATGGAGATTTTGCTGAGGTGGCTTGGGTAATAGCGCCCCATACCATGTAGCCTGAAAAGTACTATGTTTAGCATACCATAAGTCATTATTTCATTTAATATATTAGCATATGTTTTGTGTTAGTAGTTAGTTGATACTTGTATTAATAAGTAGGCTCCTTGTATGTCATTTTTATTTGTTTTGTGTTAGTTGTTAGTTGTATTAATTGAAAGCTTTTCTTTTAGAACCGTTTTTGTAAAGCGTTACTTTTATTTTTAAATCGTTATTTGAATCGTTTATCCTTTTTAAAATCTTCTATTTTTTAACTGTTTTTTTGTTCAAGATTTGTTCATTTTTAAACCTTTTGTATACTAAAATCATTCACTTTTTAAAACCTTATATTTTTATCATAATTTTTAATACCATTTTTTTATAAATGTTGTTTTTTTAAATCTCCGAAAAACGTTTATTCGTTTAAAATTGTTCATTTTTACCTTTCTTTTTTTTAACAATCATTTTATGAACTTTGTATTCTAAATTTATTTATTGCTGATAGCAAAATTAAACTTCAAAAAATGAAAGATTTTTAAACCAAAGAAATTTAAAAAAGAACAATTATAAACAAATGACCAATTTTTTTCGAAGATAAAAAAACGGCGTTTATAAAAATAAAGCAAAAGGTACTAAAAATATGTTAAAACTATAAGGTTTTAAAAAGCGTATGGCTTTAATAAATAAAATGTTTAAAAATGAACGAATTTTGAACAAACGAATGGTCCAAAATATGGAAATTTAAAAAAATGATAATCGATTCGGATAACGCCTAAAAAATAAAAGGAAGGTTTTACAAAGAACGATTCTAAAAGGAACGCTTTAAAAACGGTTCTAAAAATGTACGACTTTAAAAATGACATTTATTAAAAATATATGGTTTCAAAAAGCGAATGATTTTAGTAAACAAAAGGTTTAAAAAAGAAACAAATTTTGAAAAAACAAACAACCCAAAAATAGGAGGATTTTAACAAGGATAAACGATTCAAATAGGGTGTACCTATCTACACACCCATTTCACTATCTACACACCAAAAAAAGATGTTTTTTGTCCTTACATACACACCCTGCAGTGTCGAACTGTGGCTAAAACGCGACATTTTGGTCCGGTTAACCAGACAAAGACTGACGGGTTTGTTGACCGGACCAAAACGCCGAGCTTTGGCCGCGTTTTGGTCATGTCAACCAGACAAAAGACTGACACCCGGTCTGGGTGACAGGACCAAAACGCGGCCAAAGCTCGGCGTTTTGGTCCGGACAACAGACCCGTCAGACACCCGTCAGTCTTTGTCTGGTTAACCGGACCAAAACGCCACGTTTTGGTCACAGTTCGACACTGCAGAGTGTGCATATAAGAACAAAAAACACCTTTTAATGGTGACTATGTACACACTTGGTGTGTAGATAGTTTAGTCCTTCAAATAACACTTTAAAAAAAAGTGACGCTTTACAAAAACTGTTATAAAAGAAACGCTTTAAAAATAAACGGTTTAAAAAATGAACGACTTTTAAAAATGAATTGTTTAAGAAAGTTTTAAAAACATATGGTTTTATAAAGAATGGTAAAAAATGAACTGTTCAATTTATAAAAAAAATGAGGATTTAAAAAAGAACGATTTTAAAAACAATCAGTTTAAAAAAGGAATGATTTTCAAAACGACATTTATAAAAAAACAAAATTTTAAATAAATATGTATTTATTTGTATATTTAAAACGTATTTTGATTAATAATAACCGTGAAATAAAGAAATAAAAAATTAAGTAGTTACACAATAAAAATATTAAAAGAACTTTATAACTTAGGCTTAACTATAAAAGGACCGTAATACCCTTAGTCTTAACTAAAAAAAGTAACATGGTTAGTGTTAGGGGCCAAAAGCGTAAATAAATTACATTCTCAGGGTCTAATATGTCAAAAGATTCCTTTTTGAACTGAAAGGGTTAAACTGGTTAAACCACATGGGCGAATATTTAAATATATATTTTTTTGTTTCAAAACTATAAAATGTAATAATTACCTTCTCATTCATATCTATCCCTAATTTCTTTTCTCTTCTATTTACATAGAGATTCAGATTTAAAGAGGTATTATCTGCAACCAACAACTTTTCTAATGAAAATCTCATTACGAAAGGCACATTAGGAAAGGTCTACAAAGGACAACTCTTGTGGGATGGGAATTTGATGAATTTTACCGTACGAAGGTTAAATTATATGTATAGCGAAGATGAGTCACATACAGAGATTTCAATGCTTAAGAGCCTCAAACATAAAAATATCATCTCTATTTTTGGACGTTGTGATGAGAATAATGAAACAATCATCATTTACGGGCAAGCATTTCACGGAACTCTTGACCAACATATAAGTGATCCAAACCTCACATGGTCCCAAAGACTTCAAATATGTTTAGGTGTTGCACGTGCACTGCATTACATACATTGTGATATCATACATTGTGACATTAATAGCTCTAAAGTGTTTTTAGATCATGATTGGGAACCCAAAATATATGGTTTTGAACTTTCCACAAACAATCCTCAAGGTTGGCGGCACCGTCTTCTCTACTCTCGCTACTTTGGCACCGACAATGTGACACTCAAGTATGATGTTTACTGTTTTGGTGTGTTATTGCTTGAAGTCCTTTGGGGGAGGAAACGAGTGATTACAAATGATGTCATTCAGGAAGCACAAATTGATTCTTATTTATGGAAACGGATGGACAAAGAATCGTCTCAATGGTTCAAAAACTTAGCAGATAAATGCTTGAATCAACAACTTATGAAACGTCCAAGTATGGACCAGATTGTCAAAGAACTTGAGGAGGCGTTGGAACTTCATGGGAAGCATGCAAATCTTGTAAGCATATACTTATGTTTTTGTTCTTTCATCAGTTTACATTATTACTTGTGTTTATGAATTCGTTTTCCATTGTGGTAATTTGTGTTGAAGGAACACCCAAAAGCTATAGATGAAGCTACAACATCCGTCAACTACATGGTAATTACTTTCTTTTTAATCAGTATGTGATGGTTGTGGTAAATAAATTTAGTTTTTTGAGCATAGTGCAACTAAATTTGATTTTCTAAACTTTTGTTGAAGTTCCTCGAATGTGAAGTTTTATGATTAGACTAGTTATTTTATTAACAGAATAAATGCTTGGGAAAATGATTACTAGAAATTCTCCCTACTGAACAATACTAAACCAAAATAATAAGAACACCATTTATCTCAACACTTTTCCATACTGCACAATTTTAAGAAGTATTTGCTCATTATATGAATACATCACAAGTTCTAGACATGTATTTAGTTCCTTCATTAATTATTTGTCATTGTAACTTCTATAAATTTAAATGAATCAATCTCTGGAGAGGAATGTACAATATATAGAAGTTACAAGGTCAGCAGTTAAAAGGCCTGTCCTCTCCAGTGGAGACGCAAGTTCAATTCCCGCTTAGGCCATTTTCGAGAAACATCTGGGTGAAGGGACGAATCGGGGCTTTAATCCCGGTTCGAACCAGACAGGGGTCAAAGGTTTACGGATTCCATCCGGTTCCCGCATCAGGGTGCATGGTCTCATGGCGGTTGAGGAGTCGACCTTGGACATAGCCCTGAGTAGGGTGTGTTTACACGTGAGATTCTTTGCCGTTCAAAAAAACGAAGAAGTTACAAGGACAAATAATTAATGAAGGAACTAAATTGAAGAATAGTCAAGAACTAGTTATAAATGTGATGTATTAATACTAATGTTGTGTTTCTTTTCAAAGAAAACAATAAAGTTTTAAGTACATGTCTTCACAAGCTACTGATGTTTGCCACAATATATATGAGGGAAGGTATAGCCCCTTAACATGCGGGGTACGTAAGTGAATTAGGCAAGTTTATTTTTAAAATAAGCACGTTATAATACATAATTATGCACACTATTTAAAATACGTACGTTATAATAACATAATTATTCGCACACCGTCACACATTAAGACTCTTTTTGTATTTAAAACTTTCACTATATATAGGGTAGAGTAGAAAAGAATCTACACCCTTTGATCTATAATCTAATGGTTGAGATTATAATGGTAAAATTGTAAATAGTGTTTATTAAAACAAATAATTTTCTATATTAAGGGTATAAAGGTAAATTTAACATTTTTAAGTTCAGAAACTCACATGCAATGCACATGAAAGTTCCCCCGTCTTTTTTAAACGTCAATAATTTTTTATACGTAACTTTTTTTTTAAAACAAACATAATAACGAATGTTTTTTATCTTTAATATGAGTACCATATTGTTATACCAAGAGCATTCACCAAAATATATGAGTGGAGTTTTTATAATATAAAGAGTATACAAAGTGGTTGTGAGTGGAGTAGAGAGAAAATGTTACTGTTCATCTGTATATTTGAGGGGACACTGTTCACCCCCTATAATTTTTTAATATATTTTGAAAGTGGTTGTGAGTAGAGGAGAGAGAAAATGTAATGATAAAGGTATAAAAATATTATTTAATTGAAAATGAGAGATAATATAGTGTTTTTAGTGTAATATAGGGTAAAAATATGATGGAATGGATGTGAATGCTCTAATATAGAGAAAAAAATTACGTGTCGATCGGATGTTTTAGTCCATGGTGTTTTGTCTATGTTGTTTCACTTGTATATTGATTTAAGGCATTATGTTTTACAGTAAAACACAATGAACATATATAAGACACCATAACATTGCAAATAGCCAAATACCATGTCGCTATTTGTCGCTATTCGCTATTGATAACTATGCCACCCGTACAGTAGCTACATCTGACTTGACCTGAGACAGTCTCTCCTCCACCCCTGGTGGAGGCATCACACGTGGTCTCACGCTCCGTCGTTTCTACGGGCGATCGACCTGTACATCCTCCACACCCATCTGCGATCTGTCGACTGCAACATGAGCTGCCACCTCTACCCCGCCTCCCCCACCTCCCTCTCCCTTGCCTCCCTCACCCCCGTCACCCTCACCCTCAACATCACCCTCGCCTCCCTGGCCCGCTTCCCTCGGTAGTAGCTACCTTGAGTACCACTCGGTACGACCCTCATCAAGCGACCAAATCACCCAGACCTTGTCCGGTAACACCTCGTGAGCAATCTTTATCGAGTATGTTGTGGCCCTACCTACCGGATCAACCTGGTGCGAGACAGTCATATCCAGAGCCATCTGCGGGGACCAGAGACGCGACCAGTGCTTCGCTAGACGGGTGATGAAGCTGCCATAGCTAATGTGGCTAGAGGTACACTTAAAAGAGTACTCGGCGCATCCAAAAATGCCTGTGATACTGACTCATCCTGTGAGTGCAGACCCAAGGCAACAACAAAATGGGGGAGCGTTGTAGGTCCGGCTAGTAGGATCTAGTCGCCTAATCCTTGTATACAAACCAACCAGGTTGTACGGAATCCAACCGGAAAGGCAAACCGAGATAGAACACGCAAATACACGACATGCAATATTCACGGATTAACACCTCTGTATTAATACGTATGAAAGGTTCGGTTACAAGCTCAATGTTTACAGATGTATTCTATAAACTCTCTCAAACTCTCGTGTGTGTGTGCTCTCTGTTCTTTCTGTGTTCTCTCTGTTTCTCATCCAGAGACTAACTATTTATAGTCACAGCACCACGAAACAGAATTAAACTTGACGAACCAGACTTGGCGAATCATAAGCTTGGTGAAACACAATCACAATCGACGAAAGGGATCATTGGTCGACGAAACACCTTGTTTCGTCGACCTCTTCTTTTGTTTCGTCGGCTTATGGGCTGTGGCCCAGACTTGAGGCCCAATGCCTTGTTTCGCCAAGTGTTTCCAGCCCAAGGACTTTGATATGTGATCTGCTTAGCCCAAAGTCCATGTTTACAGCCTTTATGTCTTCTTGGCTCGATCTTGATCTTGTACACGACGGAGGAAAGTCGAGTCCTTGATCGAACAACGTTGCGTCGAGTCGCGTCCACAAACATGCATCAACAAACTCCCCCTTGGACGCTACTCGCGAGATTCGCCTTTCATGTCTTCTATGTCGGAGGATCTTCAAAGTCTTTACGTCTTGAAAGCAGAAAGTGTATCAACAAACTACCCGTTTCATGTAGGAAGTGTGTTGACAAACTCCCCCTTAACATAAGCTCCCCCTTGAGTTATGCTCGTGAACGACTTGATCTTTGTAACTTGAGATCCTTGTGGTGTTGATGATGGTCAGCGGCAACTCGATCATCTTCATCTTTTGAGTGCCTTCACGTCGTGTCTTCATTCCAAAGCTTGTCATCGACCATGTTCTCCTTGCCTTTAGAATCTGCACATGCAAGAAATCTAAACGCGTAATGAGAACAACTGCTTGGAGTATAGTTAGTATAAACAAACGACACACGTATGACCATGTTTCAATCAAGCACCGCCCGACAGTTTGAAAGTTTAACAAATTTGTCAATTTAGATTTCAACTTTCAAAACTTGCAAATTTCGACCGTTTATGAAGATTTAGTCAATCCGGTTTTCAATCAGGTTTTAGGTAACGAAGACTCGAGCTCCAACATCGCACGGTCGAAAATAAAATAGAAATAAAATCTTTTTGGCTTTTATAAAGTTTATATTAAAACACACCTAAAATCTTTTTGGTATTTTTGAATATTTGAAATGTAAAGACTGAAAGCAATAAATAAATATTTACAGACATTCTTTTTGCGAGTTTCGAGGGTAAGAGAATCATATAAGTGTACGGTCACGCCAAAACGCTCTTTTTGTTCAATTAGTTAATATTAAGATAAGCATCCTATAACGATTATCGGTATTGTTGTCCACATAAGCTCAACTTATCAGATGTAATCATGGCGAGGGGATACGTTAAGGTATGATTAATACTTACCGACCGGTGTTCATCCACATCACGACACATTCCCGTATGAAGGTATGCACGAGAGTTCATCTTACCGGTGAGTATACCGATTATCATCTGTTTGACCGTATATCATGTGAGATTCTCACTTATTTTGATTTGAAAAACAAGCCCTATGTGATAGAATCACTTATGGATGAGGAACTTGATTTTCATATGCATGAGGGCACAGGAGCAAGTCCGTGAACAGGTCAGTACTTTCGTACAGCAGAGAGACGAACTTGACTCCCGGATAAATGTGATATTTTATCACTTATTTGTTTGGACATGTGATTGTTGATCACTTATTGAGGTCGTATGCAGTATATACACGTATGTATAGTATCATGGAAGATCTAGACTTGCGTCCCCGTTATTTTTCGGTAAAAGATACAACCATGATACCCAGATGATAAGCAGCATAAAGACCGAATATCTCAGAACTTCGGCAATCTCTCAAACGAAATTTCGGTACTAAGACCATATGCCAATGAATGGTTCCCACCTGGTCTTCAGTCGATTTAAGATTTATATCACCCTGCACACTTTAAAATGATTGTGAGCCTACCGATACATCTTATATAGAGCTGCTTATCGTTTTTCAGTTTAGATTTAAAGAGGTTTGGATAGACCACTGATGTACTATCATTTTCTCTTTTACTCGCCAGGAAACTCATTTTTGTTTTTCTATTGTTTTTGTGTTTTTGAAATTTTTCGATGTTTTTGGATTTTCAAATTTTGGATTTACCCCCCCTAAAATCAACAAACTAAGATAAATTTAAAACACAAAGGTATTTACAAAAATGATTTTCCGATGGCTCTGATACCACTTGTAGGTCTGGCTAGTAGGATCTAGTCGCCTAATCCTTGTATACAAACCAACCCGGTTGTGCGGAATCCAACCGGAAAGGCAAACCGAGATAGAACACACAAATACACGACACGCAATATTCACCGATTAACACCTCTGTATTAATACGTATGAAAGGTTCGGTTACAAGCTCAATGTTTACAGATGTATTCTATAAACTCTCTCAAACTCTCGTGTGTGTGTGCTCTCTGTTCTTTCTGTGTTCTCTCTGTTTCTTATCCAGAGACTAACTATTTATAGTCACAGCACCACAAACAGAATTAAACTTGACGAATCAGACTTGGCGAATCATAAGCTTGGTGAAACACAATCACAATCGACGAAAGGGATCATTGGTCGACGAAACACCTTGTTTCGTCGACCTCTTCTTTTGTTTCACCGGCTTATGGGCTGTGGCCCAGACTTGAGGCCCAATGCCTTGTTTCGCCAAGTGTTTCCAGCCCAAGGACTTTGATATGTGATCTGCTTAGCCCAAAGTCCATGTTCACAGCCTTTATGTCTTCTTGGCTCGATCTTGATCTTGTACACGGCGGAGGAAAGTCGAGTCCTTGATCGAACCACGTTGCGTCGAGTCGCGTCCACAAACATGCATCAACAAGCGTCAACCGACGACTCTCCCCGCAAAGAGTAAAAGAAATCATGTTGGTATCCAAACAAATGCTGTAAACCCTTACCCCAGGGGTCCGTAAATGCAAACATACATAAAAACTCTAAAGTAATCTCCCTGTTGGCCCGCTCTTGGGCGGCCTCAAATAAACGGGCCCACATGGAGGTAGCTGGCATGAACTCCCGGACCCGACCGATCGATCCAATCTCGGTCAAAAATGCAATATCAATGGTCTGGGGCGTATCCAGCTCCATCTCGCGTAATCTACCCAAAAAACCTGTGGGCAGCAGTACCTCGGGAGATAGCACAAACAAATTGCGCCGTCTTCGTAAAATCGTCTAGAACCTCCTCCTGTCCTCGTCCCCGACCTCGTAGAGCTCTACGTGCTCCAGCCGTTGATGACTCGGCCGCCGTTGATGACTCGGCCATATTGTCTGTAAACAATTACAATCACTGATCGGTAAATATTATACAATTAACCTTCATGTATTATATGTCCCGTATAGATCCGTACACAACAGGTATACGTTTTGTATACGCACGTATTATGCGTCCCATATCGTCTGGCACAACCTTTGTCAGTTCATTTTATTCTATACGGGCCGTATACACCATCTGAGAATAAGATTTTACCATGTGTGATTATTAGGACCCTAAATAAACGCTATTTTTCAGTTTTACATTTTTCCATTAGTGCGAAATGTATGTCTTTTGCAGTTGTCGTGGCTCTTAATATGCTATTGACTCTGACAAGAACGCATCTGTGTGTGTATGTATGTATATGTATATATTTGGTATAAACTTCAATTCAATTTTTAAAGTTTGACGCTCCATTAAAATATATTTTGTATCAACTTAAAACAAGGATTTACAAGCTCCTATACTCCCTGTCTCACTTAATGCATAATTCTGTAGATGGATTTGTTGAAGATTCCATTAAGTGAAATAAAGCAAGCCACAGAGGATTTCAAAGATGAGTACGTTGTTGGGGGTGGTGCCTATGGTAAAGTGTACAAAGCAGAACTTGATGTTATAGATATTCAAAGTTTGTCATCAATGGAAGGTAACTATAAAGATGAAATTCGCAAGATAAACAAAACTGTAGCTATAAAGCGTATATACAGTAGACCAGACGAGCAAGGTAAACAAGGGTTTTTAACAGAAATAAAATTGCTTACTAGTTGTAAGCATCCAAATATAGTCTCTCTTCTCGGCTATTCTAGTGAAGCTAGTGAAATGATCCTTGTTTACGAGTATGCTTTTAAGGGAAGCCTTGGTGATTATTTGGGAAACGATGTTAAAAACGTTAATCTTACTTGGGGACAAAGAATGCAAATTTGCCTTGATATAGCACGTGGAATTGATTACATTCACACCAACACGGAGGGAAAACCAAGGATAATACATCGAGATATAAAGAGTGATAACATTTTATTAGATAGAAATCTGAATGCAAAGCTTGCTGACTTTGGGCTCTCCACATTCCACGGTTTGAAGCAACCAGCTAGTACTGTCTATACGAATAATCTTGCTGGCACAAACTTTTATATGGATCCGGAATATATGTCTACACACAAGTACAAAACAAAATCAGATATTTACTCATTCGGAGTAGTTTTATTTGAGGTCTTGTCTGGGAATTTTGCCTATGATGATCTTTACGTTGGCGAAAATGAAATGGGGCTTGCAGCCATTGCAAGGCGACGCTACCATGATGGAACGTTAAAGGAACTGATTGATCCTAAAATAAAAGAAGAAGATAATGATCACATATTTACTCTCAACAGAGGACCCAATCAGGATTCTTTCGAAGCGTTTTCAAATATTGCATATCGTTGTTTGTCAGAAACTCAAGCCAAGCGTCCATCAATTAAAGTCGTCATCACGGAATTTGAAAATGCATTGAACTTACAAGTAAGTGAACATTTCAAAAAAGTTACAGTATTATTCTTTTTGTTATTGGTCCCTTATAAAAACTATTGCGCTCATTCTCACTCTAGTTTAGAATAAATAACCCCTAAACATGATTTCATATGTACAGAAGTACACAGAGTATATGAAATCGTATTGCATACCTTTAAACCATGAATTTTGTGTATTGGTAGAATAAAAAATTTGATCACTATAAAAATTACATATCTAATCATGTGTTTTCTCAGTGGGTTCTTCTATGCAAGTTTATAAAAGTGCTGAATGTTTATTTTTGGGGGGGTTTTAAAGTTCCATTTTTAACATCAACTTTTTCACCAGTTTTTAGATTTAACCATATTTCACATATGCGTGCGTACATGCCTTTTAAATCCAACATCCTTACCATGTACAACATTTCATTTTTTTTAACAACCAATGTTGCAGGGAGAAACCATGGTACTCTCAAGGTTTCGACTTGATGATATAAGGTCGGCTACCAAGAACTTTGCTAGATCATTTTACATTGGTTCAGACGCAAATGGTATGGTGTACAAAGCTAAACTAGATCATTTTGGAAACAGTAATTTGCTGGCAACAGAACGGAAGAAAAAGGGTGTACCGTCCAAGAAACAAATTACTATAAAACGCATCACTAGTAGAAAAGGTATCCAAGGAAAACAAGAGTTCTTTGCAGAACTTGAAATGGGCATTGATTATAAGCCTCACAACGCAGCCTCTCTTCTTGGCTTTTGTGACGAAGTTGATGAGATGATCCTTGTCTACGACTATGCTCCTGAGAGATAATAAAGTCTTATTTTTTTTATCTTGCCTAATCTTTGGACTAGTTTATTATGTTGTGTTAAACTATTAATGTGTATTTGGGAAAAAAATGTTAAGAGTCATGTATTATGTAATGGGCTTGTTGCAAACCATAGCCCAAGCCATTAGTTTGTTGTGGCCTGTGGTTTAGCATGGCTGCAATTCATATATGTGTTGTTGGAATGATGTGGAAGGTATATTGGATGTGAAACGCCAACATTCTAGTGGTTGGTATTAGTGCAGATATATAGTCGGTTATATAGTTAGTTATATAGCACTAGAGTTTATCCCCTACCCTAGCTCAGTTGGTTAGTTGGGCTGGTGTTCTCCTTGGAGACGCCGGTTCGACTCCTGGCTGTAGCAAAAGGTGCGGGACGTCCCAATGATGGATCGTTTCCTACCGAGGCATGGTTCCATCCGGAGGGCAACCCGGTTTTACCCAACTGTTACCCCAGCGAGGTTCTTGTGTGAGGGCAGTATGGTTTCCGGGCGAAGGTCAGTTTGCGTGGCGGCCGGGGCTCGATAGAACATAGCGACCGGAGGCGGGGCTGACGGGGGATTGTCTTTGACAAGAACCCGGTGACCACTAGGTCCTGTACATAGAAAGTCACCCTCCGAAAAAAATATATAGCACTAGAGTTTGTTAGCTTTGTGATGTCAGTTGCTCTAGTTAGTTATCTCTCATATATGTATATATAGGATTAGGTTCAAACGTGAACAAAATCCTAAGAATGAACTGCGTGAACTGATCTAGGCCCTTGATTTTTATGATCTTGAGATTAAAGTGAGTGGCATGATGATAATTATTCGGTTAACTTTTTCTATTTAATTAAATACATAACGGTATATCCGTAATTACACAATCAAAATAATTCAATAAAGAACCCTAAATTCTTTCCGTTATTTAAAATCCAATCAATTTTCAAATCCAGTAAATTTGGTCTCTCTCTTCATCAATCAGTTTCAAATCCAGTTTTTTATGGCGTCTCCATCTCGACGAAGAACAACTGCCGGATGACTGAATCGTCGTTTCATCGCCGGATCTTGCTGAAGAACAAACTGCCGGACGATGAAATCAGGCTTCGATTTTTGGTCCGATTCATCGTCGTTTTACGCAGACATTGATTTTTGCCGGATCGTTTTTCAGATCCGAATCGATTCGGCGTCAATGCGCTGCCGCACATCCGTCTCATTCGATCGATCCACTGATTAACAAGGCGACTTTGAAGAAGTGATACGGTTGCTTAAAGTCATGGAAATGCCGTACGATGAGCAACCCGGTATGGATGAATATGCACGTTTGCCACCTTCATGGGCCGATCGTCCAGGTGTATGCATGCTACCATTCATTTATTCGTGAATTACCCAGTGATCCTCGTACAGATGTTGTTCCAAGACAGGTTAATTGTTATCTTTTTATTATAAAGGTTTAATCTTTTTATTGCATTGATCAAGATATGTTTTACCTAAATTTATAAATGCTAATTAGATGATATTGGGTGTGTTTTTTTCACAATCTTTTAGGTGTTTCATGCTTGTTATTCAAAAGTATCCCCTTCTGTTCATGTGGATAACCCTAAGATAGTAGCATGGCCTGAATCAGTTGCAGAGATTCTTGATTTAGATCCTAAAGAGTGGGGTCTTTTTTAATGTTTTAATTAATTTATTTATTAGTTTATATTTATCTACCATGATCTTTAAGGCTACAAACGGACCGAATGGACATGAACAAGATTTGTTCGCTAAGGAAATTGTCGAAGGTTTTCCTAAGGTTAGGAGATGAAAATTTGGGATTTTATTGGATTATTTACCTAGTTTTTGTTGTGGTAGGTTTTTAATTGTTTTTGCTGGTTATTATGCTTGTAGTTTATTTGTAGATTGTAATTGTGAGTTTGATTAGCGTATGTGTGGATTGTAAAAGTTCAAAAACACGATTGCCAAAGTGGATGAATAAGTTGAAAAACTTGTTAAGATTATCTTGATGTTGAATGGTTAATCGCCGTCGTTATCAATAGTGGGTTAGGGTTTAGTTTTTTATACCATTGTACACACATGTATTCCGATTATTGGTACAATCTTTAATGCAATGTACACATGTGTATTCTGATTTTGCTCTGTTTTGAATGCGATGTACACATGCAATTGTACACACGTGTAGTGTATTCTGATTATAACTACAGAACTTTCAGAACTTCTAATAAACAATCATTTTATATATAAGTTTTTGTATTTAGGATCTTTTTATCATCTATTATATGTATTTCTTTGATTACATACATGTTAAAAGAAATTTAAATACGTTTAATTGCCAAAATTATATATATGTGTCATAACTAATTACATATATGTAAAGAAAACTAGTTTACATATGTGTAATTTTAAAATTACATATAAAAATTGATAAAATAAATCTTAACATGTATGTAATTGTAAAAATACACATAATAAATAACAAAATTATCCTAAACATAAAAATATATAAATAAAAAGATTGTTTATTAGGAGTTCTGCGAGTTCTATAAATATTTATGGTTCTGAAATGATCCTGGCCGGCCATAGGTCAAGAGTGAACATTAGTGTAGCTTGCGAATTGAGTGAACTAATCCTCGCCTTTCACGTGTGTAGATCAATGGCCAGGATTTGATGTTGAAATACACTAAGTGTATTTTTTGATTTGATGAAGAGATCCTGGCCATACACGTGTGTAGATCAATGGCTAGGATTTGTTCACTCAGTTCGCAAATACACTAGTGTTCACTCTAGAACCCACCCTTCACCCTTTATATATATATATATATATATATATATATATATATATATATATATATATATATATATATATATATAGGGAGAGGATCATGAGAACACTACATATAAATTGATAAAAGATTGATAAAATAACTCTTAACATGTATGTAATTGTAAAAATACACATAATAAATAACAAAATTAACCAAAACATAAAAATATATAAATAAAAAGATTGTTTATTAGGAGTTCTGCGAGTTCTGTAAATATTTATGGTTCTGAAATGATCCTGGCCATAGTTCAAGAGTGAACACTAGTGTAGATTGCGAATTTAGTGAACTAATCCTCGCCGTACACGTGTGTAGATCAATAGCCAGGATTTGATGTTGAAATACACTAAGTGTATTTTATGATTTGATGATGAGATCCTGGCCATACACGTGTGTAGATCAATGGCCAGGATTTGTTCACTTAGTTCGCAAATACACTAGTGTTCACTCTAGAACCCACCCTTTATATATATATATATATATATATATATATATATATATATATATATATATATAGTGTGGGGTTCATTAGGGAACACTAAAAAAATGGGGAACCGGGGAACCCCCTTATATGCCCTTAGATCAAAACAATCTACGGCTATAATTTAATCCACTGATTATGACTAAGAAACACACGGAAGGGTATTTTGGTCACACAACTTCAACCAGAAGGTTTCTCTCCTCTGCGTTCACACACCTCCTCCGCCACCGCCCCCGCCCCTACCCCCTCCGCCCTGCCCACCGCCACCGCCGCCACCACCTCTCACCGTCACCCTCCACCTCTTCTGTTGGATTGAATATACATGATATGTATATATTCTATGATCCAGTGAACCAAAATCTTCTGTAGAATCACGGTGAAGAAAAGAGTTCCTGATTAGCTTAAAAGCCTGATGTACTCTTCTCACACAGTTACCACATCTCCACCGAAGAAATCACGATCTCAACCACATTAGGTTTCAGATCTGTTTCAAAAAACAAACATTTTTTCATCAAATCAATTTCAATTTTACAAACCCTAGACCTCACCGTCGCCATGTATTGTACGGTTTCCGATTACATATTTCAACAGTATGAAGAAGGTGCACATCTCAATTCACTGAAGATGCAACAGGATTGGTACGATCAAGGTTTTTTTATAAATATTTTACATGTTAAACCTAATTGTAATTTGAACTACTAGTGTATGCAAAACTAAACTCCAAATCCACCAAATCTATTGTTTAGTAACATGTTTCTATAACAATAATAATTTGCTATTGTATGATGTATTATTAGTGAGATGCGAGGAGGCTATTTTTTTGAATAGTTGTGTAAATTGCAGATCTTTTGAATGTTATTGTTGTTGATTTAGATTATCTGATCGTATCGGCTTTTTTCTATTAGGTTTTAAGTTCTTTGTGGATCTTATTAGTGTTAGTGAGTAACTACTGGTTGTTAAGTCTTTCAGAAATTTGTAACTACTGGTTGTTAACTCTTTCAGAAATCGGATTTTGTTCAATCAGGTGAAAAGGGTATGGAATTCGGTAAGAGGCGCTGAGTAGCAGTTTCAATGTACTTTCAGTTAGTTTTGGCTTTCTTATTATGTTCGTTTATACAGGTTTCGACCCTAGAAGAAAGAAGTCAACTTAAAATAAATTCGTGACCTTAAGCTATTGCGTGCGAAGTTGTAAGTGAACAATATAAATCACCTTACTTAGTCTTAGCTTAGTCTAGTCACCATATACAGCGTCGCATGTATTTAGGCTTGAGAGGAGGGCAAGGCACTATCTGAGTTGAAAAAAGTATCTGTTATATCATATAAACTGATATAATGATGTTTTAAAGACAGAACCCGGTAAATTTAAACTTTGATTTGCACTTTTAGTTTAAACCATGTATTAAAGACAGAACCAGGCACTACAGAGGGGTATTTTGGGAACCCCAAAGTATTCCCCAATCTCATCTCTCTCGTGTTATCGCCGGATCTAAGTATCGCTGCCGTAACCACCACCAAACCTTTTGCCGATCTAAGTGTCGTCGCCTGCCTGGATCCAATTCAAGCTCTTCTCTTTCGCTGTCTGAACAAACGAAGTCTTTAACCGCTCCTCACTAGAAGATTTGAGCTATTTATCTCCGCATTAAGACGATTCAACTACAAGAGGTTTTGACTGACGGAGTTCTCAGTTAAGATGTTGTATCCGGTGATGGCGGCAATAGTTTACAACCCTAAGTCTATACCTCCCTCTTATGGCAACATGTTTCACTTGTTAAAGTTGTATGTTTAATTTCATTTTTCACGCTTGCACTTTGATCCTAAAGAACTAAAGTGCTGATTAGGCGATTAGCATACTTATTTCCCTTGAAGGTAGATGGTTCCCGTTTAACCTTGAAGGTAGATGGTTCCCGTTTAACTAGTTAATGTTATAATCAAATACTGAAGCATGTGTTCTAATCTGCTGAATACATGTGCTGAGGCACTGTACTATAGAGGTGGTAATTTCGACCCATTTTCATGCTAATGGGTTAACTTGGTTTTTCATTGAAACTTGTTTTTGACATGTTACCCAACCCGCCGATCTTGCTACCTTTTGAAAAAAAAAATCAATTTTCTCGTGAAGTTTTTGCAGGCTCATGATTATTTTGGAGTTGTTTTTGTTTGCTTTGTCTAGAGTTTAAGGAATTGCACCTTGTAAGGACCAATCCCTGATCTTAGCAGGATACCGAATCTTGCGTATATGTAAGGATGCAAAATTCTCGGGCATCTATAGTAAATTATTGTTTTGTTTTATCTTTTATGCATCTGAATCATTGTTATCTTTATATGAAAATTGTTGTTTCAGAGACTATAATAACAATCTTAATGGATCCATACCAGACATGAATCAAAAGCATAAGTGCATGCCTACTCGCTAGTTATGGAGATTATGGAACAACCCGAATCAAAAGATCTTCAAACTGGTGGGGCGAACGACACACGAAGTGGTTGAAGAAATTAAAGAAGAAACGTACTGGTGGGCTTCCAAAAGATCGAAGATGGGGATGTATTGCTTCAGCAATAGTGTAGGTTCGAAGATGTTGACTGCAGAAGATAGTTTTTCATTGTGTTTTCTCTTTTTTGTTGTATGTTTTCATTGTGTTGTGGTTTGTTTAGTTGATCAATGCAAACTTTTCTTTAACATGTTAAATTAATTTATTTTAATATTTTTAGCCCGCATAAACTCCATACAAAACTTTATTTTAGTATTTTAAACTCTTATCTAAAATTTAATATATAATTTGGTCAAATAAATTTAAATCGAACCTAGTAGAACAAGTCAACCTTTCATCATATTAAAGTTTATTGTACAAAACTTATTTTAACATATTTGGTAAAATAAAGTCAAATAAAGTTTAGATGATCAATGCAAACGTTTTTTTAACATGTTAAATTAATTTATTTTAGTATTTTGAGCCTGCATAGAATACACACAAAACTTTATTTAAGTATTTTGAACTCTAGGCTGAATTTCAATATATAATTTGGTTAAATAAAATTGAATCGCACCTAGTTGATCAACGCAAACTCTCATTTAACATGTTAAAGTTTATCGCACAAAAATTATTTTAACATGTTTGGTCAAATAAATTCCAATCGAGTTTAGTTGATTAATGTAAACGCTAATTTAACATGTTAAATTTATTTATTTTAATATTTTAAGCCCGCATAAGCTCCACACAAAACTTTATTTTAGTATTTTATACTCTAATCCAAAATTTAATATATAATTTGGTCAAAGAAAGTTAAATCGAACCTAGTAGATCAAGGCAAACTCTCATTTAACATGATAAAGTTTATTGTACAAAACTTATTTTAATATGTTTGGTCAAATAAAGTCGAATCAAGTTTAGTTGATCAATGCAAACTTTTCTTTAACATGTTAAATTAATTTATTTTAATATTTTGAGCCCGCATAAACTACACACCAAACTTTATTTTATTATTTTGGACTCTACGCCGGAATTCAATATATAATTTGGTTAAATAAAGTTGAATCGCACCTAGTTGATCAAGTTAAACTCTCATTTAACATGCTAAAGTTTATCGTACTAAACTTATCTTAAAATGTTTGTTCAAAACGCAAATTTTAGCCCGCATAAACTCCTTACAAAAATTTATTTTAGTATTTTAAACTCTAATCCAAAATTTAATTTATAATTTGGTCAAACAAAATAAAATTAAACCTTGTAGATCAAGGCAAATTCTCATTTAACGTGTTAAAGTTTATTGTACAAAACTTACTTTAAAATGTTTGGTCTAATAAAGTCGAATCAAGTTTAGTTGATCAATGCACACTTTTCTTTAACATGTTAAATTAATTTATTTTAATATTTTTAGCCGGAATAAACTCCATACAAAACTTTATTTTAGTATTTAAAACTCTTATCTAAAATTTAATATATAATTTGGTCAAATAAATTTAAATCGAACCTAGTAGAACAAGTCAACCTTTCATCATGTTAAAGTTTATTGTACAAAACTTATTTTAATATATTTGGTAAAATAAAGTCAAATAAAGTTTAGATGATCAATGCAAACGTTTTTTTAACATGTTAAAGTTTATTGTACAAAACTTATTTTAACATGTTTGGTCAAATAAAGTCGAATCAAGTTTAGTTGATCAATGCAAACTTTTCTTTAATATGTTAAATTAATTTATTTTAATATTTTGAGCCCGCATATACTACACACCAAACTTTATTTTAATATTTTGGACTCTACGCCGGAATTCAATATATAATTTGGTTAAATAAAGTTGAATCGCACCTAGTTGATCAATTTAAACTTTCATTTAACATGTTAAAGTTGATCGTACAAAACTTATCTTAAAATTCAATTAAATTCGAATCGAGTTTAGTTGATCAATGTTAACGCTCATTTAGCATGTTAGATTTATTTATTTTAATATTCTTAGCCAGCATAAACCCACAAAACTTTATTTTAGTATTTTAAACTCTAATCCAAAATTTAATTTATAATTTGGTCAAATAAAATTAAATTAAACCTTGTAGATCAAGGCAAATTCTCATTTAACGTGTTAAAGTTTATTGTACAAAACTTATTTTAACATGTTTGGTCAAATAAAGTCGAATCAAGTTTAGTTGATCAATGCAACTTTTCTTTAACATGTTAAACTAATTTATTTTAATATTTTGAGCCCGCATAAACTACACACAAAACTTTATTTTAATATTTTGGACTCTAAGCCGGAATTCAATATATAATTTGATTAAATAAAGTTGAATCGCACCTAGTAGAAAAGTCAACATTTCATCATGTTAAAGTTTATTGTACAAAACTTATTTTAATATATTTGGTCAAATAAAGTCAAATCAAGTTTAGTTGATCAATGCAAACATTTTTTTAACATGTTAAAAAAAACTAATCACCATGAGCTGTGAAGTCTGACTCTGGACGCTTTTTCAATTTCATCAACTCCCTAGCAGTCCTTAGGTCCCGGTTGCATTGGACCCAACAAAGCGTGTTAGCCGCAAACTTCAAAGCCAAAAAGGTCGCCCCGGGGGCTGTAAGATGGACCTCGACCACTAGCACTACTGTTACGTGCCGCCTCCTCTTCCTTTTCCTTCAGTCACTGCTCCAATATCTTCCTTTTGGAATATCTATTCGCATTTATTTCAATCAGCTCGGCTTCAAGATCTCCAAGTTTTACCTATAAAATAGACATCATTAGAAAAATATCAATCTCCTCAACAATGTCGAGGATGAGCCTCGTTAGGATTTTTTTTCCCTGCATATACACAAAAATTCAATTGATTCGTATGTACCTCTAGGTCATCCAGACTGATATCACTTTTTGCATCAGTTTTCACTGTGGGTGTAAAACCCGCCTTTAACATTTGTTCTTTGAAGTACCGTAATTTCCGTGCCATCTCTCCGCATCTTTTAATCTTCAAATTTTGAGCAAGTTAAAATGTTGTCAAAATTTAAAACACAATAAATAAATCCCTAATAAAATAAGAATGTTAGATATGGTTTTGGTATTTTTCGAGTATTAAAATGCAATTAAGCGCACAAACAATATTGCTGTAGATGGTAGAAAATAGAAAACTCTCAACATGCGTTGTTTTTAGAAGCTAACATTGAGCATTTATCTCTGTTTTGCTACCTAAAAAAATAGAACAGTGGAGTACATTGTATAGCTGTCACGGAGTGTCTCATTTATAACGACATGCATTACTCATAACCCAAAAGGGGCTTAAGTTAGCAACGTGGCGTCATATCAAGCTATTCATGAAAATGAACATAAAGTACAATAATTTTATTTGGAGATTTCTACAAGACTATGTAGGATGACTTAAGAAAACCATTCATGGAGCCCTAATTTCAAATTGATAAAACTTTTTTCTGGTAGAGCAAATTAGGTGCCATCATGCATCAGTTGCGTAAAAGAGCTATAAGAGTTTCAATATCTATTATCATGTTACTATCTGAACTTCCAAAAGGTAGATCTCTATCTTTAACTTTGAAATATGGTGTAATTATAAAGAGTGTGTTGAAGCATAGAGAGGAATATAAACTATTTACCTGGCCAACATATGTTCGTTGGAAAGGGCTTTTTTCTGAATTTCACTGCAAAAACCAATGAAAGACGTACTAAATTAAAAATAAACTTAACTTTATAAGAATCTAAACAATATTAGTGTAAAAAGGCAAACAAACGGAAACATTTTCCACCCAGCCAGGTGGAATCGATAGGAACACTGCAGAAACGTTGCTATGTGTAATTAGTGAATATTAGCCAGGTGGAATCGATAGGAACACTGCAGAAATGTTGTTATATGTAAATAATGAAAATAAAATTGCAGTCTTCATGCTTCTTATCTGTCGGTAGGATTATTAAGCATGATCTTTTAAATCAAACTCGCCTTATCAGTTTTATCACCTAAGCCCTTTACATAAATAACTAACTTATGTCTAGTTGAAGTTTCCAATAGCCAACTCAGTGCACATGACAGATTATTATAACTGAAAAGGTGTAAAGTTAATGGTCTGTCTATGATAACTATAAGCTTTAGAACTTAAATGAACCAAATTGTAGCATCCTGATCTATTCAGTTCAGAATACAAAAGTATATATGCGACGAAAACCTGAGCGCTTCATATAGTTGCAGAGATCGAATTAATGAATGTGATTCATGACCGAATACCTTTAAGCACCAGCACGTTATACAAAATACATTTTGCTGCATATAGCTCTCTTCAAGTCATTTAAAAAAAATCATCCTTTATTTACCTCCATAGCACAAAAACCAAATTGATTTTGGGACTTTAGACTCATCCTATGTTGCATGATATGATTATGATGATGATACGATCCATGATACAAGTCTAAAACTCAGTATTCCTTTCTTCTTCTTCTTCTTCTTCTTCTTGTAGCCAATTTTAAATTTGCAAAATCTAGTGGTGTCATTCACGTCTGCCATTTCCCTTTTTTTGTAGTGTAGCAAGCACATTGCGCATTACTGGTAAGTTTGCCAAAATACATTGTCTAAATCGTTGACGATTATATGAAACATTGTTTGACTTGAAGTTCACAGATGATGGTATCCTAACAACATTTTCTTATCTATCTATTCTCTTTGCCTTATAAGACATATCAAGTACCCTTACCCCTAAATACAATTTAAAAAGTACAATATGTTGTGGTGAATATGTAGTGTATACTCTCTTACCAAAGAAAAAGTCATCATAACAGGTCTATTTGTGATAATATTATATACATCCTACATGTTTCAAACCCTAGTTTCCAGGTTCTGCCGTATAATTTGCAACCTACAGGTACAATTTACCACAATTATCACTACTGTCAAGCATAACAACATATAACACAGGAAGAACACATATTAATTTGTTCTACATAAACAAACTTAAGTTCATACAAGTTTCGATTCTTTATAATACGAACTCATAACAGAAAAAGGAGCAAAAACAGTGAAAAAGTAATATATAAAACATATAAACCCTAGAAATCAATGAATGTTTATTAAATGTTATAATAATCGTTTTACCTGCAATGTGTTTGAAGATTGATCAACGTATCTTACTTTCGAACGAAGAAACTAAGATTTTTGATTGAAGTACGACTTATTTCACCTGTTTAGCGCAATCTTAGAATCTGATTTCGTGTTTTCCGTCGTATCACCGCCGTGTTGCCACTTGAAGAGCGATTGATTTTAGTTGTTTAATGCAATCCGAGAACCTGATTTGACTCTGCCGTATCTCAGCCTTTCTCCGACGAAACCCTAGCTGATTCAAATCAGGGGGAACTTTTTTTTTGTATGCACGTGTTTCTTTTATGTAATTTGACAATATTGCCCATGTTCCCTAGTTCCCCACCTTTTTGGTGTTCCCCAATGAACCCTCCCCTATAGGGGAGGGTTTAAATAAGAACGCTAAATATTGTGAGAATCGTGAGAACAAATGAAAAAACCGCGAGAACTTGGTAAAAAACAATTCAAATTCAAAATTTTTTTCTACACTTATCATTATTATTATTCGAATACAATGTTAGAAATTTAATTTACACATTTAAATTTACGTGAAATCGTAAATAAATTTTTTTACACATGTGTAAGTTTGCCATTTACACATGTGTAAATCTGTTATATTTACACATGTGTAAAAAATCTAAAAAGAGTTATTTTGAAAGGAGGAATGGATTATTCGAATACAATGTTAGAAATTTAATTTACACATTTAAATTTACGTGAAATCGTAAATAAATTTTTTTACACATGTGTAAGTTTGCCATTTACACATGTGTAAATCTGTTATATTTACACATGTGTAAAAAATCTAAAAAGAGTTATTTTGAAAGGAGAAATGAATTATTTGATGTTGTAAATTCTTTTTTTGATGTTGTAAATTCTTTTTTTGATGTTGTATCTTAATTACAATGAGGTTTGTATTAAAAAAATTGGTTTTGATTGGTTTTTTCATTCGTTCTCACAGTTCTCGCAATATTTAGCGTTCTCAAGATAACCCTCCCATATATATATATATATATATATATATATATATATATATATATATATATATATATATATATATATATATATATATAGAGTAGGAGTTCTGCGGAAAGTGTGTTTTTCCTAGAAAGTCTAGGAAGCGATCTGGGCCATCCGATTGGTGTTTTTAATGGCTTAGATCTAATGGATGGCATTTTTGTAATATTTGAGTTATATAATTAGAGACTTTTAATATAGTGAGGGTATTTTGGTAATTGAAAGTGTTTTAAATTAGTCAAGAAACCGCCATATTAATAACCAATCCCTAAAATCATGGGATTTCCCCTCTTTCTCTCTCCCCCTCTCTCTCTCTCTCTCTCTCTCCCTAAACGCAACCAGAGAAGAACCAACCATTTTTCCTGCAAATATTCTTCTCCGATTGGTAATATATCGGTTGCTTTTCATACTTGTTTCAATTTTTTTTTATCTATCATTGAATCGGGTTCTTATTTTTAGTTAATGGACCTCAATGTTTGACATGTTAGAGTGGGCTCTAGGTTTATGTGTTTTACCATTTTAATGTTGATCGATGACAGTGTGTTGAAGACGAAGACACTGGGTTGTGTTGAAGACGAAGACAATGACAGTGTGTCCAGCAATCTGCTTGCTGTTAAAACACAATAATATGCTTGCTGTTAAAACACAGTGTCAAGAATCCTCCAGCAATCCGCTTGCTGTTAAAACACAGTGTCAAGAATCCTCCAACAATCTGTTTGCTGTTAAAACACAGCGTCAAGAAATCTGCTTGCTGTTAAAACACAGTGTCAAGGAAATCTGCTTGCTGTTAAAACACAGCGTCAAGAAATCTGCTTGCTGTTAAAACACAGTGTCAAGGAAATCTGCTTGCTGTTAAAACACAATGTCAAGAAATCTGCTTGCTGTTAAAACACTGTGTCAAGAATCCTCCAACAATCCGCTTGCTCTTAAAACACAGTGTCAAGAATCCTCCAGCAATGTCAAGGAAATCTGCTTGCTGTTAAAACACAATGTCAAGAAATCTGCTTGCTGTTAAAACACTGTGTCAAGAATCCTCCAGCAACCCGCTTGCTGTTAAAACACAGTGTCAAGAATCCTCCAGCAATCTGCTTGTTGTTAAAACACAACGTCAAGAAATCTGCTTGCTGTTAAAACACAGTGTCAAGGAAATCTGCTTGCTGTTAAAACACAATGTCAAGAAATCTGCTTGCTGTTAAAACACAGTGTCAATAATCCTCCAGCAATCTGCTTGCTGTTAAAACACAGCGTCAAGAAATCTGCTTGCAGTTAAAACACAGCGTTAAGAAATCTGCTTGCTGTTAAAACACATTGTCAAGAAACACAGCGTCTTGTATCATTTAAATTGAAACTGCCAATTTGATTTAAATGGAATATTTAGTTGCCATAGTTAGTTATCCTAATAAAATAATCCATAATTAAAATAATATTCAAATTACACAATTGCCCTTTTAGTTAAAATCCTTCAATGCCACATGTCGCGTTCTTATTGCTTCCTAGACTTTCTAGGAAAAACACACTTTCCGCAGGAACCCTACTCTCTCTCTCTCTCTCTCTATATATATATATATATATATATATATATATATATATATATATATATATATATATATAGGGTAATGCTAGATAAAAAACCCTAAAATTCTTAGAAAACTCTAGAAACCCAAATGGGAAGCCATTTTTACCCAACCTCCCGACATTTTTTTTTTTGAAAAAAATTACACATGTAATATACATGTTTTAGAGTGTTTTGGGCCAAAAAATAACAAAAAAGCGCCGAAGGGATTTTTTTTTAAAAAAATAAACAAATTTCAGCTCCTAACACGTGTTAAGCAAAAAAGACATAATTTTGCTGAAAATTGCTGAAACTTTTTTTTTTTTTAAATATCCCTTCGGCGCTTTTTTGATTTTTTTGGCCCAAAAGTCTTAAAAACATGTATATTATATGTGTTATTTTTTTCAAAAAAAAAAAATATCGGGAGCTTGGGTTTTCTCGGGTTTTTTATATATATAGGGTTTTCTATCTAGCCCTACCCCCATATATATATATATATATATATATATAGGGAGAGGATCATGAGAACACTACATATAAATGAGAAAACTAGAAAACTAACTAAAAAAACCTAAAAAAAGCTAAAAAACATACCAATTTTTTTTTACATTTTTTTATAAAAAAATCGCTAGTTTTTATATATAAAAAAATTAAATTTTTTTTTGTTGTACTGCACATGTGCATTATATGTGTACTACACATGTGCATTATATCCGTAATAGTGCACATGTGCAATACAACAGAAATTTTTTTTTTAAAATTTTTTTCCATGCATAAAAAACTGCGATTTTTTTATAAAAATTAAAAAAAAATTTGGTATGTCGTTTTGGCTTTTTTAGTTAGTTTTTTGGTTTTCTCATTTAAACTAATTTTCTCATAATCCATCCGCTATATGTATATATATATATATATATATATATATAGTTTAGTAAACTACTCTATTTTGTCTTTATTTTTTTTTATTACTTTTTCGTTTTATTAAATTACTTTTTATTTTTTAAACAGATTTTTTTATTAAAAACATTTTTAAATTCAATTTTTTCTAAGAAAACAATTTTTTTTCGCGCCGGTCTTTGCACGCCGTTTTTACGCCGTGCTTTTTCATGCAATGTTTTTGAACGCGGTGTTTTTGAACGCCGTTTTTTACGCTTGGCTATTTCAAGCGTCGTTTTTTAACGCGCCGTTTCTACGTCCCGTTTAACGCGGCGTTTTATACGTGCCGTTTTTTCGCGGCGTTTTTATGCGCCGTATTCACGCCCCTTGTTTAGGCGCCCTTTTATCACACGGTTTTTTACGTTTTACAATTTACGTAGAAAAAGTTTTACGTTTTACGTTAAATAGTTTTTAAATAAAAGTTTACGTTTTACGTTAAAAAGTTTGCGTTTTACGTTTTACATTAAACTTTCTAAACTTTTTATGTTTTACGTAAAACTTTTTACGTTTTACGTTAAAATTTTTATGTTTTACGTTAAACCTTTTACGTTAAAAATTTTTACGTTTTACGTTAAACTTTTACGTTTTACTTTAAACTTTTTATGTTTTACGTTAAACTTTTTACGTTTTACGTTGAACTTTTTACATTTTACGTTTAACCTTTTACGTCTTACGTTAAACTTTTTACGTTTTTACGTTAAAAAGTTTACGGTTTAACTTTTTTTTTTCAAAATTTTTTTACGCAAAACGAACGCACCCAGAAATGGCAAACTCCGTAGGGGTCTCAGATGGATTGTTATCGTCATCGACTATGCAAAAAAAATAAAAAACCAACAACATCAAAACAAAAGTGTCTCGAAAAAAAAAGCGAGGTTTGGCTCAGATTTTCCAATAATAAAAAGGCTGCAAAATGGGGTTGAAGGTTCAAAAACCTACCCTCCACCATCGTTGTCGCGCCATCGTTATAAAAATCTAGGTTTTTTTTTCATTATCGCCACCAAATCTAACAGATTAAAACCCACATAGTTCACTTATCAAAAAATCACCCTACCATCAAAAAATCAGCCCTAAACATCAAAATAACTAGCATCATCGAAAAATCACCATAACATCAAGAAAAAACCTTGAAACAAATACACTAAATGAAGGTTCACCACTTTTGATAATGTCTGTAAAAGACACGACAACTTTTGAAGCTGCCACATGTCCAATTGTATGTGCTAAAGCAACCTGCATCGTCAATACCATCATCTCGAGCACCCACCATCCTTCAAAGGCAGCCCCGCCGCCGGCATCCCACCGTCATCTTTCTCAGATCCAGGATATGCCATCATCGTCAATACCATCATCTCGAGCACCCACCACCTCTGTCGCCACTGTAGCCGTGTCTCTGGCCATGACCCGTCACCACTGAAGACGGTCGTAAGAGCATATATCGGCTACTCACGAGGTTTAGAGAGAGAGAGAGAGGGGCGACTCAGAGGTTTAGAGAGAGAGAGAGAGAGAGGCGACTCATATCTACCATAGTGTTGATCGAAACCCATTTTAATGCACGCCATTGCAAATGTCTAGAAATTTCTCTTAAGGTAAATGACCCATACACCATCTACTTAATCAATGGTTCATTAATTAAAGTATTTTGACTTGATACACACAAAAAAATGAACCACAGAATATTAAAAAGATGAAGAAGAAAAGAAGACTCCTTCATTGAGGAAAACACTCATTGAGAAATTCTTTCAAACTTGTTAGAAAGAGAGTGGTGAAACTGTGGGGTTTTGTAATATTAGAGAGAGAAAGCATTAAATGGAGATAGAGAATGGGGATTTGACATTTGGGGTAAAAGACCAAAATACCCTTTTAGTTGGCATAATCTGATTGGTTAAGAGTGGTTCTTACAACTGGAGGTGGTTTTTATTTTAGCGACTCCCTATATATATATATATATATATATATATATATATATATATATATATATATATATAGGATCACGCTAAAATGAGAACCACCTCGAGTTGTAAGAACCGCGAGAACTTTTTGATCCGGGCCTTGGTGGACCAAATTTTTTTTCAGAAACGTAGATGCATGTATAAAAACAACATTTGTAAAAAAAATTAAAAAAAAAAAAAAACGTCGTGGGTGTAGTTTTGAGCAACACAAGTTTTTGTTTACAGGACCCGTAAATTTTCCGACCAGATTTACGGGTCCCGTAAACACAAACTTGTGGCGCTCAAAACTACACACACGACATTTTTTTTTGAATTTTTTTTTACAAATGGTGTTTATATACATGTATCTACGTTTATGAAAAAAAATTGGTCCACCGCGCCCCCTACGGTGTAGTTCTCACGGTTCTTACAACTCGAGTTGGTTCTCATTTTAGCATTCCCCTATATATATATATATATATATATATATATATATATATATAGGGAGAAGATCATGCGAGAACCACCTCTTATTGTGAGAACCGCGAGAACCAATGTGAACACACCAAAAATGCCTAAAAATAGCTAAAAATCACACAAATTTTTTTTTTGATTTTTTTTAATAATTTTAAGGTTAAAATCGCTACTTTTCGAAGCAAAAAAAAAAAAAAATTTAATTTTTTTTTTGCTTCGAAAAGTAGCGATTTTAACCTAAAAAATATTAAAAAATCAAAAAAAATTTTTTAGATTTTTTTAGATTTTTTTTAGATTTTTTTTAGATTTTTTTAGGTTTTTTGGGGGTTTAGTTTTTAGTATTTTAGCTTGGGTGGGGGGGGGTTAGGTTTTTGGGGGGTGGGGGAGGGGGGTTTAGGTTTTTGTGGGGGGGGGGTAGGTTTTTTTGGGGGGGGGGTGGGGGGTGGGGAGGGGGGTTTAGGTTTTTATTGGGGGGGGGGGTGGGGGTTAGGTTTTTTTTAGGTTTTGGGGGGGGGGGGTTTAGGTTTTTTTTGGGTTTGGGGGGGGGGGGGGGCGGGTTAGGTTTTTTTTGGGGGGGGGGTGGGGGTTTAGGTTTTTTTTAGGGGGGGGTTGGGGGTTAGGTTTTTTTAGGTTTTTTTAGCTATTTTAGGTTGTGTTCACATTGGTTCTCAAGGTTCTCACAATAAGGGTGGTTCTCGCATGAGCTCCTCCATATATATATATATATATATATATATATATATATATATATATATATATATATATATATATATATATATATATATATATATAGGGGAAGGTTCATTGGGGAACACTAAAAAAGTGGGGAACAGCGGGGAACCGACTCAAACGAACTCCGATTAGACTCATTCCAGCGGCGTTGAAACTGGCTCGTTGAACCCTAACTAAGATCTCTTAACCCTAAATCCTAACTCCTAAACTTGGTCATCTCCTCCATCTCCATGACCCGCCATATACTCCCGGATGCTGCCGATGTCGTCTTGGATATCGTTGATGTTTCGTTCGATAGCTCCGACCCGGTGGTATGTATTGTTGGCAAGGTTGTAGGTGTTCCTGGTGCACATGAGGTTTTCCTGCAAAAGATCATGTAAACTTTGAAGGTTAGGAAAACCGCCTCCTTCTGAGGAGGATTGAACCGGATCACCATGGGGTTGATACTGGTAGTGAGGAGGTGAAGCGTGAAGGACTAGGGCCTCCTGTGGGTTCCATGCATGGCCTTGCATCCTTTGAAAGCTCACTGATCCGTCTTCCGCCTCATAAAGTAGGTTCATGGCACGACAAATGTGATAATCAACTCGTCCCGACCATGGGCTCCTTTCAAAGGACCTAGGAATGCGCATGAAGTGCTTGAAGAGGCGGTACACCCATCCTCCAAAGAATATAGGTGTTGGTGCACGAGCAAGGCGGTTCAGATGCATGTTTCGAAGCAGGAGATATGGAATATCGAGGGATCTTCGGTTATGGATGCAGTGAAGGACTACCAAATCTTTCAATCCAACAACCCCGCTACTGTCATGTCTTTGGCTGAGAGAGTAAGTGAGGAGCCTATGAATGTAGCGATAGAGCGGATCCCCAGCTTAGTACTCTTTGTGCTGCTGGGGTTGTAGATTCCTTCACCGATTTGGGCCCATGCGGCTTGGCGCTCATTTTCATCTAGATCTCGTAACCCCCCGGTGTTTTCCTCATTCCCCGATTCTTCTTCCGCGTACAGTCCCACTATTGCCCCGAATTGTGCCATAGAGATTGAGTATCTCGTTCCACCACATCGAAATGCAACCCCTTCATTGTCGAACGGGTCACACCTTGAAGTGAAGGTAAAAGTACTATAGAACTCCATGGTGCATTGATGCACCGACCGAAGCCGAGTGGTTAAGGCAACCCTTAGTGGTCCGGTAACGATGTTGTTGAATCGGTCGAGCTGGTTCACCAAGGTTAACAGGTCCGTGCACGCTTGTCTGGGGTATTCTTCGGGCCTTGTTTGAAGTAACTCGTATCTAGCCCTGACATCGAGCTCATTTGCATTGAATCTTGTGAACTTCGACATCTGAAAGAATACACCAAAAGTTAGCACGAAACAGTGAGATTTTTGAAAGAAACTGCAAACAGTGCGCTGGACACGACCCCGTGCTTAGCGGGCACGACCCCGTGTCCAGGCGTCTGTTACTCAAAAACTTCATTTTTCGACCCGGTCCCAAAAATCTGAAAATTTTTGGCCCAGTAGGCGCTGTTTCCCCCGAAAATGAAACCCTAAGTGCCGATTTTCCCAAAACAACCCGTTTACCCCTTCAATTTTATCTTTTTCGGTTCAAAAACAAGGGTTTAAGGTTTTTGTGAGAAATCAGGCAAATCCATCAACAATACAAGTGTATTTACTTCCCATTACACTAATCTAAACTAGTACTAACAGATTACATCAAAAATTTGAGGTTTGATTTGGATGAACTTCAAGAACCCTAGATTTTTCCCCAAATTTTTGATGTTTAACTACATGCAAGTAACTAACCTAACTACTAATGATGATAGAATCATACCTTGATGTTGTTAAACGTAGAGGTAACGTCGGAAATCTGCAGAAAATCGACTTGAACCAGAGCGTTTTCGGCAAAACGGGGCGTGTGGAATGATGTAACTGTTATGAAAAGAGGGTTTTATCCCGACAGTTATGTCAACACGGCCCCATGCCGAGCAAAGTTGAATTTTTTTTGTGCTTGTGTGAGTACCCATTTTTCCGAAAATATGGTTAGAAGACTTATCGGTTTCGATGTATACTCACTTGTTCGTAACATACCAGGTATGATGTGGGTGCTTTTCATTCGTTAATCGTTTGAAGCGAGATCTCTTTGTAGGATCGAGTTTTGACCCAAACGAGTCGGTCAGAGGCTTGCTCTTGTGAATCAGATGCGGAATTATAAGAAACACAAGTAGAGATAGCACGATCTTCTTTCTAACTAACTTTTGGATTGAATTGAAACAGATTACAGCACAAACGTCACACCGGCAGAACTTCGGCGTGGAAATCAACAACAACGTTATGTGGATCGCTCAAACAACACCTATATATAGGCATTCTGGTCCGCTCATGTGACACATGTCTATAAAAGCGGTCCAGACATGTCCACCTAAGCGATCCAAACATGCCATATAAGCGAACCTAGAACTCAATGTTTCTATGAGCGACCCTAACATATAAAACCTATACAAACTTCTAATTTCTCGTATTTCGTGCCCTATGCTATGCAATATGGTATCAGACTTGATCCTAGACACCTAGACGAAATCAACAGATGTAATGCACCAACACTCTTCCTCCTCATCCTCAATGGATCCTCAATAGAGTTTCAGCCGTTGGCCATTGACTTTAAATGGAATCCTATTTCGAGCTTTAATTTCTACTGCACAGTGAGGAAAAATATGGGTGATGGAAAAAGGTCCTGACCACCTAGATTTTAGTTTACCCGGAAATAATCGAAGTCGTGAATTAAACAACAGAACTTGGTCTCCTACTCGAAATTCATTAGGTTTAATATATTTGTCGTGTAAATTTTTCATTCTTTCCTTATAAATTTCAGAGTTAGAGTATGCATAATTCCTTAATTCGTCTAATTCATTCATTTGACAAAATCGATTTTTACCTGTAGTTTCTAAGTCTAGGTTTACGCTTTTTATTGCCCAGTAGGCCCTGTGAGCTATTTCTACTGGCAAATGACAACTTTTTCCATACACGAGCTTATATGGGGTTGTACTTATAGAGGTTTTATAAGCAGTTCGAAAAGCCCATAAAGCATCATCTAATTTATCAGCCCATTCCTTTTTATTTAAACCTACGGTTTTTTCAAGTTTTCGTTTTAAACCTCTGTTAGTCACTTCGGCTTGTCCGTTCCTTTAAGGGTGATATGCTGTTGAGACCCGGTGATAGACCCCATACCTTGTTAAGATTTTTTCGAGTTGATGATTGCAAAAATGGGTACCCCTATCACTTATCAAAGGTTTTGGTGTTCCAAAACTATAGAATAATTTTTTCAGAAATTTTACTACTACTCTTCCATCGTTTGTTGGAAGAGCTTCGGCCTCGGCCCATTTAGACAAGTAATCAACCGCCACAAATATATATTTGTTTCCTTTTGACGGTGGGAAGGGTCCCATGAAATCGAGTCCCCACACATCAAAAATTTCACAAACGAGAATGCCATTTTGAGGCATTTCGTTCTTGGAAGAAATATTACCTGATCTTTGGCAAGCATCACATGTCTTTACAAGATCTTGTACATCTTTGTAAATGGTTGGCCAATAAAATCCCGAATCAAATACCTTTCATGCAGTACTAGCGGCACCATGATGTCCTCCGTATGGACCTTCATGACAATGGCGGAGAATTATTCGCGCTTCGCTACCATGGACACACCTTCGGATGAGTTGGTCAGCACACCTTTTGAAAAGATAAGGATCTTCCCAAAAGTAATGCTTTACATCGGCAAAGAATTTATTTCTTTGATGATGTGGCCATCCTTTGGTGACTATACCGCTAGCTAAGTAATTAGGGGTAGTCAGCATACCATGGTTCTTGTCTGTTTTCCACCATTTCCAAGGACTCTGTGGGAAATTTTTCGTTGATATGTTCGTCCCTGGTTTCCTCCAAAGCTGGGTCTTCTAGGCGTGAAAGATGATTTGCAGTAGTGTTTTCTGCTCCTCTTTTGTCTTTGATTTCAATGTCGAATTATTGGAGAAGTAGAATCCATCTGATCAAACGGGGTTTTGCGTCTTGTTTCTTGAAGAGGTATCGGATAGCTGCATGATCTGTATAGACTACAGTTTTAGAAAGAACAAGGTAAGAACGGAATTTATCAAAAGCAAATACTACAACTAGTAACTCTTTTTCAGTAGTTGTGTAATTTTCTTATGCATCGTTAAGTGTTTTACTAGCATAATAAATTGGGTGGAAATGCTTTTCTTTTCTTTGTCCCAAGACTGCTCCAATAGCAAAGTCACTTGCATCACACATGATTTCGAAAGGAAATTTCCAATCAAGGGCTATCATGATAGGTGCATTAACTAGCATTTCCTTGAGGGTTAGAAATGCTTGATTGCAATCCTTGTCAAAGATGAAAGGTGCATCTTTTTCAAGTAATTTTGCTAGAGGTCTTGAAATTTTTGAAAAGTCCTTGATAAACCTTCTATAAAATCCGGCCTGCCCTAGGAAACTTCTGATTGCTCTAACGGAGGATGGTGGAGGTAATCGAGAAATAGTGTCTACTTTTGCTCGATCAACTTCCATTCCTTCGCTCGAGATTTTGTGATCGAGTACTATTCCCTCTGTTACCATGAAATGACATTTTTCCCAGTTAAGGGCGGGGTTAGTTTCCTCACATCGGGATAGTATTCATTCAAGGTTATCGAGGCATTGGTCATATGAATCTCCAAAGATGGAAAAGTCGTCCATGAAGACTTTGTAGGATCGGAATCTGACCCGAACGAGTCAATCAGAGGAGTTTGATCAGATACAGGTGCGGAAAACAAGTACCTGACGTAGAAACAGCTAGATATCTCTTTAATTCACTTTTCTGATTAATTTGACACCTTTTACACGCAATTCTCACACCGGCAGCACCTCGGTATGGAAATCTAGAAGTTACAAATGTGGACCTCTCTTGTGGTATATATAGGTGAGGTGGACCTCTTATTCGGCATGTCCGTAAAAGGGGTCCAGGAAGTTGTGAGGTGGACCTCTTATTCGGCATGTCCGTATAAGCGGTCCAAGACTATAAACGCCTAAACTCTCTAATTTTCTCGTAAAACGCGCCCTAATCTATACAATACAATGAAAGACTCGATCTAAGACGAAATCAACAGATGTAGTGCAACAACAGAATCCCCCTCAGATGTTGATGGAGTCGACTATCGAGTCACAACAATGCTGTGTCTTCACATCTTCAGTCTTGATCAGGCTCTGGGCTTTCCTTTCTCTCTGTCTTCAGACTCCCCCTCTCGATTTACTGGCATTCCTTTGTTCTTCAGTAACATCTTCAGGATCGTTGTCTGTCTTTTCATCTAACAGCTCATCTTATCCTACACATTCTCTACCCAAAACATAAGTTTTACAATTTTAGAGTAAAGATGTATGCACTAAAACAAACTCTTCCTCAAATCAAAACTGACACTTTATCAGTGACAATATTAATGAACCACTTGAAAGGTTAAATTGTGAAAACATTTGAATCCACACAAACACTCCCCCTCAAATATTGCTCATCATGTTTAGCACTCGGAATTTTGAATATCAGCTTTCCAATATCAGTTGTCTAAAATCTTTTTGACTTTTTCAAAATTTTATGCTAAAATACACTGAAAATCTTTTTGAATTTTGGAATAGAGAAACATGTAATGCAGTAAAGAAATATTTACAAACGATATTTTTGTGAGTTCGTGTAAGAGGATCATATCAGTTTATGAGACATGTCACCAACATCGTTAAGCTTCATTTCATTTTAAGTTCTAAAAAATTCACCTAGATTGTCAGTATGTTTGTCCACTTAAATTTTCACATAAATTTCAACTGATCCGAGATACGATATTAATGTCTTAAGAACTTAAACTTATCCGTGTGTCCCACTACTTGAATATACTCCCGTATCCAGATCCCAATATTCAGTCTTACAGGTGAGTATACCACAGATGATATCTGTTCAGGGGTTAAATGCGAGGGCCGTGAGAGCTCAGGTCGATACTTCCGTATACGCAGAGAGATGACGGCTTTGACTTTTTGGTGTGTCCCCTTTAGAGGATCTTTTGATTTCAACAGCAGCGACTATCAATTTTATTGTTTCATCAGCTTGCTGAGGGCGATGCTATGTTTCAAGCATTTGCGGAAAGCATTATCCTGGGACTAGGTCAGTACTTCCATACAGCAGAAGTCCCGGGATAATACCCCAGATATCACTGAGCATAAAGACCTAGTATCTCAGAATAAGGGACCTTTCAAACAAGATTTCAGGGGTTACCTATATATCCAAGTTTGCGTTAACCCACAGAACAAGCAAGTTTGAATTTTAGGTTTATATCTCGTCACAATCTACTAAATGTGTAAATACCTACTGGCACATCCTCAGTGAGATTGTTTATCACATTTTATCTTTACATTTCTTTAGCATGTTGTGACAGTCCACTGATGTACTATCATTTCCTCTTTTCACAATGAAACTCATTTTTCATTTTATCATGTTTTTGACTTTTTTCAAATTTTCTAATGTTTTTGGATTTTCTGAAATTTCCCTACTCCCCCTAAAATGCAAACACATTTCAAAGGAAATTTGAAAATAACTAGATTCTTGACCCACTTGAAAACATAGAAAACAACACAAACTGTACAGAAACTTGACAACTAATATCAAATCGCCTCAATTCTCCATTCACTAGGCGTAAACAATCTGAACTCCCCCTTTCACAAACCATTTTCTCATTTAGATTTCAAAACACTTAAGTTTGTTTTAATCAAAATGATTTTTCTGGAAAATGAGTTTGTTAAGATAAAAACCACTTGTAGATTCACCACTTGTTTAAAATCGGGGATATGGTACATCATCTTGTTCTTTGTAATATCATGAGTTAGTAAATGAAGTACAACTTAATGTCCCTGATTTACTATTTTGCAATTAAGCAACCTGTACCACTTGTAAAATAACCATACAATACCACTTGTATGTATGTACAAAATGCCGATTCCTGCTTCGCACTTACTAACCTGGAAGCTCCGGCGTAGTCATTCAACCTGAAAAATTTTAAAAATTTTAATTTTTCATATAAACTCAAAATACATGAATGATGCCGATTCCTGATCCACTATTACATACTTGGGATCTCCGGCAAGTCAGGTTTTTCAAACAAAGAAAATGTCCACCCAAGCCTGACCAGCCTTGGGTGATTTCAATTCGGATTTTGTTGGGGTGTAAGTTGCTTTCTTCTTAGCATAGAAATCCTTTACCCCTTTCACCTTCCCATCCACCATCTTCCCAAACATTTTGTTAATCTTTCCATTAAACGCCTTCTCAACATCAAAATTATCCTTTTCAGAATAATCCTAATTTGAGACTTCAGTCTTTCCAACTTTTCTTTTAAAATTTTCAGTCCTCAATGGTGGAAAGTTCTCGTCATCCATTGAAGGAACTGAGTTTTCGTCACTTTCAACAAACTGTGGCTCCTCTGATTTTGTGGAATCAGATTCATTGCCAGATTTTACTTCAGATTTCTTAACAACCCATTTTTGTTTGTCAAGTTTTACACTTCGCCTGTAAAATCTCTTCGAACATTCACCAACTTCAAATGTTGAATTTTTGAAAACTTTAAATTTTTCAGTTGGTGGTTCGGTTTTATCAACAACTTCTTTCATTTTTCCAGAAACTCACTGTTTTGTGTTCGTCGCTTTCGGACAGTTCCATGCAATGTGACCGGCTTCATTGCATCGGAAACATGTTCTGGTTTCTTTCTTCACATAAGCTCCATTCTGTCTCTTCTCAGCAAGAAATTCTTGGTTAGATTGTTTCCAGAATGTGCTTTTTGCTTCCTCTTCCGAGCTTGTTCCTGAAATAAATTTTGTATTTTTAGAAATTTTTTCATTTTTATGATTTTCTGGTGGAATAAAACCAATTCCTTTCTTTTTGTAGCTACGATTTTGGTTTGGTTTCTTTTGAACACCCGAACCAGAATTGTCACCTTTTTTCTTATTTAATCGTTGTTGAACTCTTGAGGTGTAAAATTTTGGTTTTACTTTAAGATTTTCATCTTTTATTTCAGAAATATTAATTTCTGTTAGTTTGAAAACCTTTTTAATCATTTCTGGTTTAACACCTCTTATTGGAAACTCTTTATCAAAATATAATTTGTCAGAACCATTCAAAGTATACACAACTTCAAATGTTTCATCATTCAAATTAGATTTTAATAGCAAAAATTCTTTACTATAAACCCATTTTTCCGACGATTTCGAACTCTTTTCAGACGAACTCGAACTCCTGACTGATTGACACGAACTTTCGGACTCGGACTTTGACTCTGACTCCTCATCCTTATCCAACACTTGATCGACCACTCGTTTTATCAGTTCAGACTCATGATCTGTGTCGGACGCTGTGAACGTGACGTCAATATTGTCTGGTAAAACATCGGTTATCTCGGATACTAACTTAATATTGACCGCCTGTTTTAGTTCTTCCTCATTTGATTTTCTAGGCGAGTACCCTTCCTAAATCGGAGGCGGACACTTATTATAACAAACACCCTGTTTCTTACCAGTATCCGTTTTCTTCTTTGTTTGTTCATCTTTAAATGCCTCAAAACCTTCAACTGTTGGATAAATTCTGTCGATTACGTAGTCACAACCTTTGTAACTTTGCAGCAATCTTCTGATTCTTTCATTCTCAGCTGCTTCACTATCCAACTCTTTCTTCAACTTTGCACATTCTTCTATATACAAGTTGATCTCTTTCTGCTTTGTCATCATGGTAGCATTCAACATCTTCAAAGCTTTCTCTCTTTCAGAGTTAGTCTTCTCCAGACCATTCACATGCCTGTTCAATACATCATACGACTTTTTCAAGTTTTTTATATCAAACAACAACTGTTCTTTCAACTTTTCTAACTCACTAAACCTCTCGTCTTTCTCTATACATTGTTTACAAGACTCTAAACATGTGAGACAGGGTTTGTGACTTCAACTATCTTCTCGACTTCAACTCTCTTTTCAACTTCCACAATCTTCTCAATCACTTTGATTTCTTTCATTTCTTTTGCAGCTTTCCTTTCTTTCAGTTTCTTCAGTTTTTCTGCAAAATAAAATTCAAAACTATCAGAAGATAAGTGAGTTTTTCCAATATTAATCTGTTCAATTTCTTCATCACTATCACTTATTTCTGATGAACTGTTTTCAGAAGAAACAGATCCTTCATCTTCACTCTTCTCTTCATCAGATAACACTTCCATCCATTCCTTCAGCATTTCTGGCTTTTGAATAATGTGTGCAATGAACGCTTTAACATTTGAATCAGCTGGAATATATTTGTCCCAGCTAAATCCTTCAGCCACTTTCTCATTATCTTGATCAGCGATGCCAAAATAAGCTTTCCTGTTTGCATCCTCTATCATTCTTCCATGTGCCGTTTGAGGTTCTTTTTGTTGATGCGGTTGATGAGTGATTTGCTGATAAATGGTTTTCCTGTAATAATCATCTTTCCCAGACGATTCTTTTTCTCCTCTTGGCTGCTGATTCTTGCATTCTCTTTTAAAATGACCTTTCTCCCTGCAACGAAAACAAACAACTTTAGATTTATCAAATCCTAAGTTAGAAAGATTTGCATCCAAGAAATCAGTTCTCCTTGTAACCAATCTAAACTTTTCAGCTCTCCTCAAAACACTCGCCAATGCCCACTTGATGTCCATCAATTCTAGCTCTTCTGCATCGATTTGGTCATAATCTTCTTTTGTCAGCATTGGATTGCCAATTCTTCCGGCAATCAACCCTTCATAAGCTTCCAATGCAGTGACCAATAATCCCATATGATGCTTTACGACTTCTTCAGAATAATTTTGACCATTTTGAAGATGTAGAGCTACATTGCACTGAATCGAATGTCCATTTCCAACAGATGCACTTTGAACACTTGGAGGATTCACCGTTGAGAATCCACTAGTGTTAACTGATCCTTGACTGCTAGGCAAAGATTGATTTCCAGCACTAAATGCAATTTGTATCTTTGGACTGGCTTCAACAGTTTGAACATTTCCTTTATATTACAGTTTAATATCTTGTTGGTGATTAGAACTGTTCATTCTAGCAATTTTCTGCTGTTCCAAATCCTGTGCCTCCAGCTTCTCGATGAACTGTGCAATCAACAACCTGCTAAACTGTCCGGAATTCTTCAATATCATCAAATATGTACCCCATTCTTTTTGTGGTAACGCATCAGCAAGCTTTTCAACCCATTCAGCAGGAGTCTTTGTAATTTTCAACTGTGACATAGTGCGAACCAAATGACAGTATCTTTCAATAAGAGTCTTGGTCGTTTCACCAGGCATACACGCAAACAATTCAAACTCTTTCTTTAGTAAAGCTGCTTTACTTTGAAGCATCTCAGTACTTCCCTCAAACTTCTTTTTAAGAGCTTCCCAGATAGAGTAAGCATTGTCATCATGTTGAAGCAACACAAAAATATCTTCCTTTACTGCTTGTTGTAACAAATTAATCATCATTTTTTCACCTTTATAACACTCTTTCTCTTCCTCACTGAATTCAGAAATTATTTTATCAACTCTCATTGCGTTTTGTGGCCTAACATATTCAGTTTCTATGCTCTCCCAAGCTTTTAGATGATTCGCCTGCACCCAATTCTCGAACCGTTTCTTCCATCCGTGATAATCTTCAATTCCCATAAGTTTCGGGGGCTTTTGCATTGTTCCGGTTTCATTCTCCATGTTGAAATTCTTAGCAATATCGGATGGGCTAGCAGGAGTTGTAGCGAACGCGTTGTAAAATTCAGAATCCATGCTTCACACTTGTATCACCTGACGATCTCGAATTACCTGACGTTACACAAATAAAACAACAATCAGTTTAAAGTATTATCAATTAATAGGAGCGAACTGATACTCGAACCGATGAATATTCTGTGCGGACTGAAGATTGATACACTGTTGCGGACTGTTATGACCCGAATCAAATTCAAACGACTTGACTCCAAAACGTACGAACTTTCAAGCGAATTGATGACTTTACTACAAACCAAAAACTCACACGATCTGTATTCACTTCGTGTGCCCTCCTCGAAATCACCCTGAGCGAACTGAATCAACACTATCAAATTATCCTAAAACCTTTCTTTTCTATCATAATGGACAAACGACAACCTTCAATTACCAACAAAAAAATTATTGAACCTTTATAGTGAACTGACACTTAACACCTTTTAATGGGCGGTGATCTAAAGTGTGAATGGGCGGCAACAACAACTGAACGATTATTGAGCCAAAAATAGTGGGTGGCAAGCAATTATATGGATTGGGCTGTTTGGGCGGTCTTAATAAATCCTATTGGGCAAAAAAATGTTTAGTGGGGCGGTGTCATACAGAAATAGGATTGAGATGTCTTAATAATCGGTGCATATGGGCCTGACAAGAATATAAGGTGATTGGGCCACAAGTATAAAGGTGGCGGTGGATTTTTTTTTTAAACTCTTGGGAGGTGAGGTTATGATTTGCCAACACAACAAAATGGGACGGTGCTTTAGTTTGATTGGACCAACTACATTGACTAAAACAATTCACATGGGTTGGGCTGTTCTGTTTTTATGAGCGGTTCAATTGTTTGTTCACATAAGCGATCTTAAACCAAAAGGCGGTGCAAAAAGAAGTGTCATATGAGCGATCCCAAGTGTCATAATGAGCGGTCCTGTTGTTACCCAATGAGCGGTTCAAGATGATATATAAGCGGTTCAAAGAGTTTCCTTATGAGCGATTCATACTGATCACATAAGCAGTTCATAAAGGTTCCTTATAAGCGATCCAAGTGTTTTGACTAATGAGCGGTTCAATATGTGACCATAAAAGCGATCCAATTATGTTCAAATAAGCGGTTCAGACCTGCAACTTTTGACGCGATTTCGAACGGAAAAATCTCGATTTCTCCTAAACGACCTTGAGTTTCGAGCTGAAACTTGGTAGGGTTTTAGAATAGGTATATGCGCACAACATATTCAAAAATCAGCCAAAACGGACCGTGAAATCTTGGTCTGACGTAAGAAAGAAGGTGTAGAAGAAGAAAAAGTGATGAAATCCAGCAAATCTCAATAGAACTCCTCCTCCTGAAGCTCTGATACCACTTGTAGGATCGGAATCTGACCCGAACGAGTCAATCAGAGGAGTTTGATCAGATACAGGTGCCGAAAACAAGTACTTGACGTAGAAACAACTAGATATCTCTTTAATTCACTTTTCTGATTAATTTGACACCTTTTACATGCAATTTTCACACCGGCAGCACCTCGGTATGGAAATCTAGAAGTTACAAATGTGGACCTCTCTTGTGGTATATATAGGTGAGGTGGACCTCTTATTCGGCATGTCCGTAAAAGGGGTCCAGGAAGTTGTGAGGTGGACCTCTTATTCGGCATGTCCGTATAAGCGGTCTAAGACTATAAACGCCTAAACTCTCTAATTTTCTCGTAAAACGCGCCCTAATCTATACAATACAATGAAAGACTCGATCTAAGACGAAATCAACAGATGTAGTGCACCAACAGACTTCCATTGTCTTTTCTATCATGTCATGGAAAATGGCTACCATACAACATTGGAATGTTGCAGGTGCATTACATAAACCGAATGGCATGCGTCGATAGGCGAAAGTTCCGTAGGGGCATGTGAAAGTCATCTTTTCTTGGTCTTCAGGTGCTATTGGGATTTGAAAGTACCTTGAAAAACCATCCAAGAAACAGTAAAATTTATGACCGGATAGTCGTTCTAACATTTGATCAATGAAGGGCAAAGGAAAGTGGTCTTTCCTTGTTGCTTCATCCAATCGTCTATAGTCTATACAAACTCTCCATCCTGTGACGGTTCTTGTCGGTATTAATTCATTATTTTCATTAGTTATTACCGTCATACCTCCTTTCTTCGGGACTACTTGGACGGGACTTACCCATAGACTATCAGAGATAGGATAGATTAGTCCGGCGTCAAGTAGCTTGATGACCTCATTTTTAACCACTTATTGCACATTGGGATTTACTCTTCGTTGTGGTTGTATTACTGTTTTGTAGTCATCATTCATTAAAATTTTGTGCGTGCACATGGAGGGATTTATTCCTTTAATATCTACAAGCTTCCAAGCGATCGCATTTTTGTGTTTTTTAAGAAGATTAGCTAATTTTTCTTTTTCTACGCTCCTTAATTTAAACGAAATAATTACAGGTAAATTACCATCTTTGTCTAGAAAAGCATATTCCAAACCTTTTGGAAGTTCTTTGAGCTCAATGGGTGGGTCTTTAGGAGACACCTTATTTTGTGGCTCATCTAGATCAAGAACTTTAAAGGTTTGTTTTATGGCGACCTCTTCTTCAATAAAGTGGTCATCTTCTTCAGTTGTATCGGGTGGCTCATCTTTGTCTTTAATTAGGGGGTCATTATTGCCAAAAGGATATTTCATTGAACGCTCAAGATCTATGTTCCTTTTGAATGCCCCTAATTGAAGAGGTAGATTGTTAAATTTCCGGTTTTTCAAGGTTTCATGAGTTTTCACAAAAGGTTTTCCCAATACTAGAGGAGCGTCATCGAGGATGACAAAGTCTGTTGGAATAACCATTTGATTTGTTTGAACCAAGACATCCTCAACTACACCGATTGATTTTATTACCTTCCGATTGGATAGAAAAATGGGTATTTTAAGTGGAGCAAAATCACGGTGACAAGAGATTAATTTCTTCTAAATTAGACTCTTCTTGTAATTTAACGTTATCGGCCTCACCTTTTTCGTTGTTTAGCTCATGAGTTGGTTTTTCACTTATTTGTTCTTCCATTTTTAACTCCTCATTTATCGTTTCTTTTTTTAACTCTTCCTTTGCGCGGGACTCCTCTTCCCTTGCGCGAGATTCTTTTATGCATCTTTCGATAAATTTGAGTTTTTCTATTATCCTAAAATATCTGCCTTTTGATGAATGTCACTAACATGCTCAACCCCGGTATATCTTCATGATCTACACATTCCCGAATATAGGGAAACTGAGATTTTATGTGTTTGCTTCTTTCATGGAAAACCGGGTTCTTCACCAGAGTTACTGCTGATACATTATCCACACGTAACAAAACCTCTTGAATTTTCTTGTTAAGTAATTCACCAATCAATTCTTTTAGCCAAACCGCCTAACACGTGACTGCACTAGCTGCCATATAATCCACCTCACACATTAATAAGTAATTGTACTTTGCTTTTGAGAACATCAAGTAACTAGGGAAGACCAACAATTATGTAAACCATCAATGCAAATTTTTCACCAGCCCACATCCTAGTGGTAAGTGATGTAATCATAACTAATAGCTTGAGAGTTCAAATCATGTAGGAAGTAGTGTTTAAAAAAATGCGTATAATTTTATTATGATGAAAATACCCTTGATTCATGAAAATCTTGCATTATCAAATATTTATACAAAAAAATACATAGTTGTAAAAATGCCAAATTACTTTCATGCTGCCAGGGATTTTTACAATCAGTCTGTTTGTTCATGTTGGGGGAGAAATAAAGAGCTACATTAGAAGCTCGTTTCATTTTTTCCGATTGCTTATGAGGTCGAAGCCATGTACGAACTTCTTCAACCACCAGCTGGTCAATTTCGTCTACACTGTAACGCCATGGACTAGTCCGTTTATTTTGACTTTCTTTCAAAATCACACTCCATATCAAACGCTTCTTGAACTCCTTCGGGTGCATATTTTTATCAGATGATTCTCAACCATGGAAGTATCTCGTACGTGATTGAACAAGTTCCCTTCCAAAAAAAATAAAATAAAATAAGGGTTCATCTTTAGTACATACAATAGAATGAATCAATTCTCATTTTTCAAAATTTTAAATTTAATTAAAATAAATGCATTGCCTACAGATGTTATGGCAGCACTTCTACTGGCTGAAACAGAAACACCAGCAATTCCTCAGGTACCACCTACAGGATTCATGTATGACCCAAGGAATTCACGTATCTCAAAGGGCATGGCTTAGAATGGAACTTTTTGTGTGAATCTGCATCTGTGGACTGCAAAACATAACACTAAATAATTAATTAAATAGCATTAAAGAAGGTGTAAGAATGCCAAGAATAGAGTTTGAAGAAAGAAGATCAACCTTGTATGCATTAGTATGAAGAGTAAGTGTATGTAACTCGTAGATTACTAAAAATCACGAACTCTCATTCTTCAGAAGTTGTATCTCATAATTTTTGCAATCAATCAATCGCTATAGGAAAACAAAAATAATAATTAGAAAGATTCCAATGAATCTCATAATTTTTGCAAAATAATTTTTTTTTTTTTGATTTAAGGCAACAATAAAATACCTTAACAAGGTATTTTATAAATCAAATATTTTCTGAAATATGTACTTGATCGTCTTGTGATAAATCAAATGATAAAATGTATAAATCAAATTAAATAATCTATATATGTACATTGAAACTAAAACAATAAAAAGGGTATTTAATAAACACGCACCTGTGTTCTGTTTCAATGCAGGGGATATGAGAGATGAGTGGCCAGTAGTGGGAGCCCCTTCCTTCACACCTTTCTTTCAATTTTGGGCATTCACAGATTCTTAGACTCAAAAGGGAAGGCAACACTGTTTCTGGTAGATGAATTATCTTTGGGCAGTTCTCAATCTCGAGATGTTGAAGGGATGTGAGGTGTTGTAATCCCACTGAAAGTGATTCCAGTTTACCAAATTCTTCTATGCAAAGTCGAGTAAGAGATGAAGGAAGAAGATCTGATAGTTTACTAAAATTACGCACATCTTCACCGAATAACGTTAGCTCAACAAGAGAAGTTGGAAAATTCTGAGAGCTCCACTCTGATATGGGTTTTTTCAACCCCCCTATTCCAAGGCTAACCAAATTAGGAGGCCAAAGCCCTTGAGGAAAGGCATAATCCATACTTGGGCATTTTTCTATTAGTAGAATTTTTAATGAAGTAAGCTTCGATAGCTCAAGGTCAGGAAATGACTCCAAACTTGGACAACCGTATAGCTCAAGGTGGGTGAGGTGAACGGAATTACTCAATTGAATAATTGATTTCAGATTTTCCCAATGATAAATACATACGTATTCTAGCATTGGCATGCTTGTGTTGATAATCATTTCCATTTGTTTGTTGCAGAGAGATATATCAAGAGACCTGAGCTCATGCCCTCCCCCAATTGTCGATGCTGTTGGGAAAGAGAGACGTGTGACTGAACTACAAGAACCGATACACAAACTCTCAATGCTATTTGGACAACAACAAAGCTTCATGTTGTTACAATGCAATACATCCAAAATCCTAAGAGATGATAGGAAATGGCTACCAAAACTGTCTTCCTCCTCCTCCTCTTTCTCTCCCAAACTGACCAAAGCTGAGCAATTATATACATACAATTTCTGTAAGTTCACAAGGACCTTACTTGCATCTGCTTTTGATTCCCATAAATATCTTATTTCATTACACCTATAAATTCTTACTTCCTCAACTGCCCCAAGATGGTCTAGAACACCTCTCCACACCTCATATGTAAGCCCTAAAATAGATAGTATTTCCAACTTGGTGATAGATGAAGCTGCCTGAACCAAACGTCTCAACACACGATCACCACATCTATGTATTTGTAAAACCCTTAGTGAAGGGAGGGTTTCAACTGAAACATCAATCAACTTAGGACAATCTTTTATATAAAGCTCTCTTAGGCACGGAAACACTATATCTGAAGCATATGACCATGTCTCCCACCCTAACATATCTTCAAACCTTAAAATTTCAAGTGAAGGGAAGACAACAGAGGTAGTCCCACTCCCAGTTAGCTCCGAACCTATGCCTTTAACCCCATCCATACCTTGAATTAACAACTCCTTAAGTGATGGTAGTTGCCCAAGTGGCGGTAGAGATATACATTTTAGACAGTCACGTATCGTCACATGGACCAACCTATAGAAAGATGGATCACCGACCCAGTTTGAAAACTCTGTTCCCCCATATGATACAATTGCAAGCTCTTTCAAGCTATCACTATGAGGCTTCAGCTCGTTCAGAACCTCGTTTTCAAGTGTTCCCCTTTGAGAACCATTATCCCATTTCAGCTCTAACTTAGTAAGCCTTTTTTGAGATAAGTTCGCCTCATGTGCTTGCATTGGGCTTTGCACATTGTGCAACCCCTGAATGGAAATTTCCCCATGGATATTCTTTAAACTCTTAAGCTCGGTTATTGCAAAGCCATTATCTTCTTCAATGATGATCTTGGTGAGAATCTGTAAGCTTTTCAACTCGCCAATCCCCATGGGAAGCTTCTCTAGGAGTGGAGTATCCCTGGTGTCAAAATGCCGCAACTTTTCTAGCTTCAAGAAGCTTTTAGGCAGCTTATGCAAACTCTGGCAGCCGAAAACAATTAATGTTTCTAAATTATATAGACTGCCGACATTCTCTGGTAACTCTTTGATTTTAGTTTGAGATAAATTAAGATACCTCAAGTGCTTCAAACTACCAATGACATCAGGTACCTCGCCAATCTCAAAACGACTCAATGAAAGAACCCTTAACATTGGTAACGCTGGAAGTAAGTCAACCAAAATCTTACTAGATAAGTAAAAGGCGCCCCAACTTTGATTCATCGAAAAAGATACCGCTAACAAGGTTCTCAAACTTCTAGGTGTTTTTAGTTTCTCAAACTCCTGATAAGCTACATATTCCTCATGAATAAATGACATATGGCGGTACTTTGCCAAAGCTTCCTTCCTTGTCTGCATATGCTTCTCAAATCTTAAAAAATAACCTCCAGCAACATATGTGGCTAAGTCGTTCATGAGATCATGCATCACAAACAGTGATTCCTCATTAGGCGCATGTTGAAAAAAGGACCTTGATAACAACTCTTCGAAACATTCATGGCCCAAGCGTTCTGGTGCCATGGTTGGATTTGATTGGGTCAAAAACCCTTCGGCCATCCACAATAAGACTAACTCCTCCACGTCAAACAACATGTCCTTAGGGAACAAGGAGCAGTACGCAAACAACCGCTTCAGATCTGAAGAAAGATCATTGTAGCTTATCCTAAGCGCTGGAAGAATCCCACCATCGAATTGCCATAGCTCACTTTCCAACACGTCAAACCACTCTTCTGCATCTGTTTTTGTTCTTAGTAATCTTCCGATTGTTTTTAAAGCCAAAGGCAAACCACCACACTTTTCAACAATGCTTTCACCCATTGCCCGAAGTGTTGGATGTGAGTCAAAGTTATCTACACCCAATGCTTGTTGAGCAAACAAAGACAAAGCATCTTCATTTGACAAACTCTTGAGCTGGACTAGATGATCAAAACCTAGCTTTTTGAGCAATTGCTCCTTACGGGTTGTCATGATTATTTTACTCCCATGAGCCCCCGAATGAAATGGTCGCACTAGGGTTTCCCAATCTTCATAGCTCTCACTCCACACGTCGTCAAGTACTAGTAGGAATCGTTTGCCCTTCAAATGCTCTAAAAGAGCCATTTGAAGCAGATTTAAATCTTTAAAATCCGTGTTTTGTCCAGTCACTGATTGAAAAATGGTTTTGGTTATTATGAATACATCAAATTCATCAGAAACACAATACCATGCCATGAGTTCAAAGTGACTCTTCACCCGTGTATCATTATACAAAAGTTGAGCTAGAGTGGTCTTTCCAATTCCACCCATACCAACTATGGGTACGATGCTAAAGTTCTCCTTAGATGACTGATTATCCCTCAATAACTCGTAAACCAATCTCTCTTTCTCAGCTTGTCGTCCAACAATACCGGACACATGTACCAAAGATGTTTGAAGTACTCTTCTATTATTAGTAACTATTCTCCTTTCATCAGACACCGCCAACAAACCAAGTTCATTTTTGGCTTTATATAGATGGTGTAATTGGGAAGTAATACTATCCAACTCCGGATACAACCTATGACTTGGTGAGAGGTTTGTGCAGCATGATGGGATGAGCTTTCTTAACTTGCTTGTGCTTGCTCCCGATGATTCCTGAGTCAGCTCAGGATGAATAGCGTCGGTAGCCACGTCGTCAAGTACGTCATCGATATCATAAGCCAGATGTTGGAGATCATTCATCCATTCTTTAACAGATTGACTAGTTATTTCCTGGCGAGAAGCATCATTCAGCAAATTCACGATCTGGACCAACATGACCCTCAATTTCTTGAGCTGGGAGTCAATTCCCTTAGAGTGAGCATATTTCTTCAAGGCTTCATCAGCTAGCATCTCAAAAATAATTTTGAGGTGGGAAGAAACAGGGGAATCAGCCATTGTTAACAGTGAAAGGGGAATGTGAGTGTTGGTGTGTATGAGTCTGAGAGGAATGCAGATAAGATATGAGTGGAGATGAGATACAAGTGTAGATGATCAACTATTCAAGGCATGGCCAATTGTCTTCGTCAACTTCTTCTTTTTTTTTTTTTTTTTTTTGAGTAAATTGCCAAAATCGTCCCATGTTGGGTATGTTTGGCAAAAGTAGCTGGTGGCTGGTAGCTGAAAGCTGGAAGCTGATAGCTGGTGGCTGTAAGCTGGTAGTTGTAGCTGGTAGCTAGTAGCTGTAGCTTTTTAGATATATTTGGTGTTTGGTAGAGTAGCTGAAGCTTTTAATAAAATGTATAAAATTACCAAAATAGACATAACTAAAAATTTAGAAAGTTGGTGAATTAAAAAGTTTCTTATTTTGAGAGGTTAAAATAGTCATGTTTCCCTAAAAGCTTGTAGCTCCTTCTAAACGCTACTAGTAGTAGCGTTCAACCAAAAGCTTCAAGCTCCTAACCTAAAAGCTTAAAGCTTCTTCAACCAAACAAGACATTTTATTAATTATGAGCTTTTTCTTTACGTCCAAAAACAACTTTTTTACCATATAGTCCTTAACTTTTGGCATTTTTTGCTATTTTCATACAAACGTCTTACTTTTTTATTTTCATCAAAACCGTCTCTGAAATTTGGGATTTTTCTCATTTTCATCCAAATATTTGATAGAAAAAAAAAGTAAATTAAACGTTTGGATGAAAATGACAAAAAAATCACAAAAGTAAAGAACTATATTGTATAAGAAAGTTGTTTTGAATAAAAATCACAAACATGCCCAAACCTCAGGAATGATTTTGGCAATGTACTCTTATTTTTTAAATATTCTTTTGAATAGTGTAATGTTTTTTTTAATCGATTATAATGACAAGTTGCCAATGTAAAGTAAGCATTTAATTTTATATTTCATTTTAGAGTTAATTACATAGTTAGTCCTGTGTGGTTTGCACAAAATAACATCTTCAAGGATATTAACTTTTCATTTTGTAACGTTTGGAGGTATTAACTTCTAGGGTATTAACATAGTTAGTCTCTTTGGTTTACACAAAATAACATACTTAGGTACTAATAGAATATGATTTGAAACCTACAAATAACGTTAATACCTCCAAACGTGTAAGTTGATACCCTAAAATAAGATTTTAAAATGAGTAAACTGCTATTTTGGTCCCTGAGGTTTGGTTACTTTTGTCACTTTAGTCCAAAACTCAAACCTTCTGTATCTAGGTCCCTATGGTTTCAGTTTTATTGCCATTTTGGTCCAAAAATAAAATCAAGTCATACTTGTCTTATAAAATCCTGCAATTTTGTCATTTTCCTCAGGGGCAAATCAGGTGATATTTGTCTTATAAAATATGGTATTTATTTATAAAAAATAAATGATCATTTTGCCCTTGCAAAAAATGACAAAATAACAGGATTTTATATGACAAATATGACCTGATTTCATTTTTGGACTAAAATGTCAATAAAACTGAAACCACAGGGACCCAGATGTAAAAAGTTTGAGTTTTAGACTAAAGTGGCAAAATTGACCAAACCACAAGGACCAAAATGACAATTTACTCTTTTAAAATATTAGTACCTATGTATCTGTTATTTTAAGCAAACCACAGGACTAACTATGCAATTAACTCTTCGTTTTATTACAGCTGTTGCTTTTAAAAAACAAGTTGCCAGCGTTAAGAAGTGCTATTTTTAAAATAATAAAACTGATCATGATGGTTTTAAAGTAGTTTTTACAGCTGTTCCTCGATTGAAAGAATTACTTTATATTATTTTAGGGAATCGTTTACCAATTCAAAGGACGGCAATAATTGTAATTTATAAGTTGTCGACTGTATCTTTATATATAATAAGTTAGGGTTATTGTATTTTAATAATTATAAGTTTTACCTGTTTGTCACCGATAATTGTAACTTTAAAAATTTTCTTTATTTTTTTTTATTTTTTTTTATTTGAAATTTATTAATCATTCCACATGAAAAAGGCCAATTACAAAGCAATGGCAGGTAGTCGGGCAACAAGTTGCGCCGTCACCCCCTTTTGAATAGAAAAACCAATTCTACTAAATACATAGTTTGAAACCTTTAGCGACGAAGAATTACTATTAATGACTTTTTATAACATAAAAGAATTTGCTCTACTTCATAGATTCATGTGTATCTGCAGCTTCCTTAATTGAATTAAGTGAACGTGTAATTTGAACAGGATCGATGGTGGCCAAATTCTTAAAAGTTGGGATCGTTGGAGAAGATTTTTAGAGTTGGGATTATTATCGGCCAACAGGTGAAACTTAAGATTATTAAAATCCAATAACCCAATAAATTATGATTATGATAAAAATGGATTCGGAGGGTTAATTTTGTATCTTTATATATCTATACTAGGTTAGTAACCCGTGTATTAAACAATAAAAAAGATAAAAGTTCATAAAATAGTAACATAGGTTGAATGTAAAAATCTTCATTTTCTTGAAGTAAATTCTCAAATTTTAAAACAGAATGATTCTAAACTTTGGCTTGAATCTTATTTTCCCAAAAACAAATTAAATTAGTAAAAATAACTTTTACTAAGTAACTTCAAACTATACTGAGTGTTTAATAATGGAATAATAGATTTTAATAATCCAAACTTTTACCTATTGGCCGGTAATGGACCCAACTTAAAAAATAACCGGTGGTGGTCCCAACTTTTCGTATATTGTAAACCAATGCACTTTTACTAAAAAAAAAAACCTTAATTTCTTTTTGTCTCCTTAACCTTTTCGTTTTAGTAAAGGTCCATTGGTTTACATTATACGAAAAATTTGCCGAAAAGGATAAGGAGACAAAAAGAAATTAAGGTTTTTATTAGTAAAAGTCCATTGGTTTACAATATACGAAAAGTTGGGACCACCACCGGTTATTTTTGAAGTTGGGTCCGTTACCGGCCAATGAGTGAAAGTTTGGATTATTAAAATCCATTTTGCCTTTAATAATTGTTGATATACTTGCTCGTCGTACAATTTGTTTCCACAAATGATAAAAATAACAAACATACTCAAAACTCAGGAATGATTTTAGTAATTTACTTTTATTTTTTTAATATTCTTTTGAATAGTGTAATGTTTTTTATCGGTGATAATATAACTAGTTGGTGCCCCGCCCGCATTGCGGGGCGATGGCCGAATAATGAGCGAGTGTTAGTCAGGTCATTGACACGAAAAACAATTAAATCGAGTCAACCAATTAAAACAAAACACTTTTATAGTTTTGATAAAAAAAAAACTAAAACAATGGCAAAATTGTAATTTTTAACTAAGGGAAAGTTGTATTTTTTGACTGGGTTAAAATCGTAATGTGACAAAAGCTAAAGTAATGGCAGTACTGTAAATTTGAACATGGAGCAAAATTGTAAATTTTCCCAAGGGAAAATTCGTAATTTTTAACCTGGGGTAACAACGTAATATAAATTTGAACTAAGGGCACAATCATAATTTTAAGCTTGAGTCAAAAGCACAATTTTATTTTGAACCGAGGGAAAAATCGTAATTTTTAGTTGGGGAAAACATAATTTTATTTTGAACTGGGGAAAAAACATAACTTTGAATTGAGGGCGAAATCACAATTTTTAAAGGAATAATGGAATTTAATAATCCCAACTTTCACCAGTTGGCCGACAACTGACACAACTTTAAAAATAACAACTGGCAGTCCCAACTTTTGACATTTTGTAAAACATTGGACCCTTGCTGGGAGAGTAGGAGAGGGTGGTCCCAACTTCAAGCATTGGACCACTGGCGGTCACCACTAACATCCTTTGGACGGTGTTAGCAAGGGTCCAATGTTTTACAAAATGTCAAAAGTTGGGACCGCCAGTAGCTATTTTTGAAGTTGGGTCCGTTGCCGGCCAACGGGTGAAAGTTAGGATTATTAAATTCCATTATTCCATTTTTAAATGAGGAAAATCACATTTCTGAACAAAGGGCAAAATCGTAAATTTTAAGTGGGGGCAAAAACATAATTTTATTTTGAACTGGGGGCGAAAAGTTAATTCTGAGCTGAGGGCAAAACCACAATTTTATTTTGAATAGAGGGAAAAATCGTAATTTTGAGCTGGGGACAAAAGCGTAATTTTATTTTGAGCTGAGGGCAAAACAATAATTTTAAAAAGGGACAAAAACGTGATTTTAGAATGGATATAAAATAATAAACCGGTTGGTCTAATGGGAGCGTGCCAGGCAAAGTTGTAATTTTGAAATGAGGGCAAGATCGTAATTTTGAGATGGGAAAAAAACGTAATTTTAGTTTGAGCTAGGGGAAAAAGTAATTTTAAAATAGATATATAAAACAATAAACATGTTGGTCCAATGAGGGAGTGCTAGGGAGTGCCAGGCTGCCTGGCACTATTCCCACATTTGGTTTTTGTATATTTAGGAAACTAGCTTTTGCCCCGCCCGCGTTGCGGGGCAATAACCAAATATTTCTCTCTCATAACATATATATCTGTATAGAGGGCAAGATCGTAATTATATTTTGACTTGGAGGCGAAATCATAATTTTAAACTGAGAGCAAAATCATAATTTTGAGCTTGGGGGGGGGGGAATCATAATTTTATTTTAAACTGTGGGCAAAAACGTAATTTTTAGCTAAGGGCAAAATCGTAATTTTAAGGTAGAGGGAAAACCAACATTTTATTTTGAACTGGGGGCAAAACCATAATTTTAAACGAAGGGTGAAACCGTAATTTTAAACTGAGAATAAAATAAAAAATGAGTTTTTGAACCAAGGACAAAAGCGTAATTTTGATCTAGGGGCAAAATTATAATTTTATTTTGAGCTGGGGGCAAAAACGTATTTTTAAACGAAGGACGAAAGCGTAATTTTAAAATGGGAATAAAATTAAATTAAAAAAATGTTGGTCCAATGGGGGAGTGCCAGGCAGCTGCCTGGCACTATTCCCCCATCTTCTAAATGTATATGTAGTATAAACCGAGAATAAAATTAAAATGAGTTTTTGAACCAAGGGCATAAGCGTAATTTTAATCTATGGGCAAAATTATAATTTTATTTTGAGCTGGGGGCAAAAACGTATTTTTAAACGAAGGACGAAAGCGTAATTTTAAAATAGGAATAAAATTAAATTAAATAAAGGTCGGTCCAATGGAGAGCTGCCTTGCACTATTTCCTGTTCTTCTAAATATATATGTAGTATAGTATAGTATAGTATAGTATAGTATAGTATAATATAGTATAGTATAGTATAGTATAGTATAGTATAGTATAGTATAGTATAGTATAGTATAGTATAGTATAGTATAATATAATATAATATAATATAATATAATATAATATAATATAATATAATATAATATAATATAATATAATATAATATAATATAATATAATATAATATAATATAATATAATATAATATAATATAATATAATATAATATAATATAATATAATATAATATAATATAATATAATATAATATAATATAATATAATATAATATAATATAATATAATATAATACCAAGTTACCAATATAAAGTAAATATTTAATTTTATATTTCATTTTATTACAGCTGTTGCTTTTAAAAAACACAAGTTGCCACACAAGTTGCCAGCGTTAATATTGAGTTTATAATTATTTTTGGATAGTTTATTAAGAATTGTTATTTTTAAAATTATAAAACTGATAATGATGGTTTTAAATATTAGTTTTTACAGCTGTTCCTCGATTGAAAGAATTAATATATATTTAGGGAATCGTTTACCAATTCAAAGGATGGTCATTAGTTGTAATTTATAAGTTGTGGACTGTATCTTCATATATAACTAGTTGGATGCCCCGTCCATGTTACGAGACGTTAAGCCGAATATTTCTTTTTTGTTTTTAAGGAAAACTTCATTAAAAAAACATCCAAGCCCGAAGACCGAGCCAGGAAGCAACAAAACTACATAATTACAAATTTACACCAATCCAACCACGAGATAGAATTGCACTTAACTCTATGCTTATACCACAAAAAACCAAAAGATCTAACATCGCTAAAAATAGCATCCACCTTGACCTCCGCAGCCGAGAAGATCGCCTTGTTTCGAGCCAGCCACTAACACCAAAAGACTATACAAATAATACCAAGAATCACAGCCTTCTCCCCGGCTTTAAAGTTCCCAGATTTGTAGAGTTCCAGCAAGTCTCTGAGCGAAAAAACAAAGAGGGGAGGGATACGGAACCAAAGGCTAATTTTTCTGCCATAGAACCGAAGCCACAACACATGAGATGAATAGATGATCCGCGGACTCATCCGCTGATCTGCATAAAGGGCACAGCCCGTCTCCGACGACTATACCTTTTTTACGAAGAGCGTCCGCAGTAGGGATTCTATCCATCTCCGCTCTCCAGACGAAAACATTGCAATTGATAGGAATCCATTTAACCCAATCGAAGACGAATCTGCTGCCGTTAACCACACTATTCTCTAGCACACTCCTAGCCGAACTAACAGAAAAATTGCCCGAGTTATCACCCAACCACTTCAAAGAATCGGGACTTGTTGGCCCCAACAATGGATCTTTGATCTCTAGAACGTGATAAACAAACTTGTATAACTTGAATAATAATCGAAATACAATCTGAATGTGTGTATATGTACAACTGATTTCGAATGAGAGTATGTAATGTTACAAATGAAATCTATTGACCCCAATTTATAGTTTTCCAATGGGTGCGACTAATAGACGTGTCTCTTCGTGAATAGACGTGTCCCTTGAATATGTGGATGAGATTGATCGTGAAGGGGTACGTTGATTTGTAGCCACAAACTTGAACCGGTGCCACCCTTTCCTTTTTCCTTTGGTCGATCGGTGTGTGGTGTAGGAGAGACACACCCCTTCGATTTTAGGAGGGTAGTTACAATGTTTCCTTTTGACAACTTCAGCCCTTGTACTCTGTAACCGCCAAGTAACCGCCATCTAAATAACTATTAACTATATACACAATAACCCTTGTATTTAAGGATGTGTAGAGATTAAGGATTTCATTCACCCCCCCAATCTTGAACATCCTTGAGTTGTAGATCTTGAACTCCGAGTAGCTTTATTATCTCGAGTCTCCTCGGTATCTAACATTTCACATGGATCTTTTATTCTCGAACTTTGCTTCTCACTAACCATGTTCTTCACGAACCTTGCTTCACACGAATACTTTGCTTCACACTTGCCTTGACCGCACTTGATTTGTATCACATGAACCTCTTTTCTTGTGTAGTTGTCTCAACACGAACTTCACCTGGTCTTGATTAACTTGCCCACTATCATATCACATGACTTGCATCTATCTCGCATAGATTTTGGATAATCTAACTCACTTAGATTTCTCTTGCGGTTGTATCACACAACAATCCTTCTTCTGACACAGTCACAGGATACGCGCGTCTTCTCCTTGATTTATCTTCTTCACGGTTGTCTCTCACAACGAGTTCTTCATTATTGATTGCTTCCCTCACGGATTCTTCGCTTTGATCCGATCCACTCACTAGATGTCACACCCCGATTTCCACGTGTCTCACCGGTGGGCCCGGTGGGGGATTACCGTGACGTAATTGGCAACAATATAGTCAAACCACAATATAAGAATGCACAACGGAAGCATAAAGATAAATATATTTCAACCTTTACCGTAATATCATGTATCACTGTTTGTTGAAATAAAATCCACAGGGGATCAAAATAATACATAAAAATATTGTTCAACAGACAAGGCATCAAAAGCTTGCGAGACTCTTTAAGATGCTAAGGAACTATAGCCAGCCGATTACGTTTAGTACCTGCATTTAATCTTTTTGGGAAAATACGCCAGTTTACACTAGTAAATACATTCAACCGACACTTTTGTAAAATGTTTAATAAAATTGATTTGAATGCACAAGGCACAAACTCTTTTATAACTTGGGAGAATTATTTAAATATATAATCTTGTGAACGAATTACATGATACTTGTGCGTTCAGTAGCCCGGGTCAAAACCGGGTTAAAGATCAATAGACACACCACATGGCATAAACTGTGGCGGGTAACCAACGGCTATACCTAATAATAATAGACATAATGCAGAGTGTACGCCTACACTCGGATGTCGAGGTCGTGGCCATTTTGTAAAATGCTGCCAAGGATATCCGGGATATGGTCATTAACCCCCCAAAGGCTTTTAAGTAACAAGACTGTTTAAACGAGTCACATTGATAATACCCAACTACAAATGAGTTGGGGTCAATTGCTCGATCAAGTGGTATGCTATATGTCACACCCCCAAAATCCACCCGCGAAGTACCACCGCTTGGAGGCGTGACATGACCAGGATCAAACCATCAATCATATTGAACATAGTATAATATAAATAAGATAGTTCGCAAAACCCAATTCAATACAATTGATGTTCTAAACCAAACATAGTATCAATAGCGGAAGCGTAATAATGAAAACCCAGAGTAAAGTTATAAGTTCAATTGTTTAGCACATAATGTTTACGATCCGTATTCCACAACGACCTGCTCCTCCTTGTGCAAGCTCCATAAGTACCTAAGGTCCTGCAAGGCATGCAGCAGAGAGTCAACAACTAGTTGAGCGAGTTCACAGTTAATAGTTCAGTAGTAATAAAGTGTGAGTAGTAGTATGTTCGTTTGTTATGTCATGTATCGTATTAGTTCCCATCGCGGCCCTCTAGGCATGTGTGTGATGATTGGGGAAATTCCCAATTATTCTAGACTATGTATATTTGTATAGCGGCCACCCTGGCATGTGTGCGAAGTTTTTGTAGAAATAGTTCGCGGCCTTTCCGAGGCATGTGTGCGAAGATCAGTCAAAATATCACGGCCAACCCTGGCGTGTGTGCGAAGATCAGTTCAATTAGTATACAAGTCTAGCCGTATCTTATTATTAACCACCCTCACCCTGAGGACCATATCATTAGGTTCCATTAACTAAGTATGCACGAATAAATCATCCAATCCCATTCCCACCCTGGGAACCCCATGCCTTGGCTGTGTGAACTCACCTTGGTTTGCTCGGTATGCTAAGTATGTGCTCAAGTAAATCAATCACGTCCTAGGGTATGCACACATACACAATCAGTTTGTATTCAAGTTGTTCACGTATAAGTAATCACAGCAGTGCTAACATGTATCCATTATCATATAAGTCACAAACAGCAGTTAAATATGTCAGTTAACTTCTAACAGAGTTAAGTCAGGTTACTGTGCAAAAATGTTCATGTCGGCGAAACACATGTTGGCGAAACACTTTGTGTTTCGTCAACTACCCTTTGGCGAAACATGATTCTGTTTCGTCGACTGTCCTTGGCGAAACACTATCCAGTTTCGCCAAGATTCCCTTTGGCGAAACACATTCTATTTCGTCAAGTCTCTAATACGTCAAGTTTAGATTCGTGAAGGCATCAGTTACGCCAATCATGTCAGTTACAGAATTATCACAGAAAAACCCTAATTGCCGTCACCAACAATAGAATTCATACAGAAGTCATTCAACATGAAATCACCATCTGATCAATACATGGTTCGCAGGTTAACTAAACGTAGATAGATTCATGACAATAACACCTATTCGATCCGTGTTCATTCACAAGATTAACAATCATTAAGTCGACAACCACATCGTTAAATCCTGTTCCACTAACCACATAGAGACATAAATCTGATCAGTTTAACGATATCCCTAAATCAACAACATGTTTTGCACCAAGATACTAAACCGATTAATCATGCATAACGAAACAAGGCTACCCTACTCATGTATTCACATCCGATCGTAAATCAAGCATACACAATATGTATAGAGAAATCCAGGAAATCAAGAAACCGATTAACAAGCATGCAACTAACCGGGAAATCGAAGATGATGGTTTAGATCGCTAGAGAAAGAGGACTTGGGAAACACAGGGCTGCCGTTACACACCAGGGAGTTCTAGGGTTCTAACTTTTGCAAAATGGTGTGAGATGGGAGTCGTTACACGCTAATATACACGAATTAACATTCTGGGGCCGTACTGGGCTTGACGAATCAGGTGGGCCGGCGAAACAGTCTGTTTCGTCGAGGTCGGTTTGGCGAAACACACTTGTGTTTCGTCGAGTCTCTTTTGGCGAATCAACTTCTGTTTCGTCGGGTTTAATCATGTGTTAACAGTTTTAGGTTTTTCAACAGGTTTCATGTTATACAAGCAAACACGTAATCATGCAAACACAATACGTTTTATAATAATACGAAATGTACAGTTACAAGTCAAACAAGTCAACTACTAAACACTCAAAGTCAAACGTGCATTCAATGCGAAAGTGAAAGTCGGAAACTCGAGTTGTCACATTATCCCCAACTTAAAAGAAATTTCGTCCCGAAATTTAGCATGTGGTTACTGAGGAAGCTAGGTAGGTTGTATCGTTCATTGGTTTTCCTGGGGTGTCACAACATCCCCCCGTTGATTTGGAATTTCGTCCCGAAATTCTGCAGTAGTAGCTTCAGCCTCAGTAGTGGTTGCATTGGGTCCGAATAACTGGGGATACTTGAGTTTCACTTGATCTTCATGCTCCCAGGTGAACTCTGGGCTGCGACGGGAGTTTCAACGAACTCGAACAAGAGGGATTCTCGTGTTCTTGAGGACCTTAACATCCCGGTCCGTGATTTCAACAGGTTCCTCGACGAACTGCAACCGCTCGTCGATAGTGAGTTCCTTAAAAGGAATGATGAGCGTCTCATCTGATAGACACTTCTTCAGATTCGACACGTGAAAAACATTGTGAACTGCCCCGAGTTCAGCTGGTAAGTTCAGTTTGTAGGCTACCTTGCCTACTCTTTCTGTGATTTCAAAAGGTCCGATATACCGCGGATTGAGCTTGCCTCTTTTACCAAAACGAACCACACCCTTCCAGGGTGAAACCTTGAGTAGCACTCGAACCCCAACTTGGAACTCGAGTGGTTTCCGGTGTTTTTTTGCGTAAGGTTTCTGACGGTCGCGAGCTGCCGCCATGCGTTGTCGTATCTGTGCAATTCGTTCAGTAGCATCAACTACAAGTTCTGGACCTGTGATTTGACTATCCCCCACCTCTGCCCAACAGAGAGGTGACCGACATTTACGTCCGTATAATGCCTCGAATGGAGCGGCTTGAATGCTGGTGTGATAACTGTTATTGTACGAAAATTCCACTAACGGAAGCCGTTGCCAAAATCAATAACACATGCCCGAAGCATGTCTTCTAGAGTCTGTATCGTGCGCTCAGACTGCCCATCCGTCTGAGGGTGATATGTTGTGCTAATGTCTAACCGAGAGCCAAAAGATTTGTGCATCGCTTGCCACAGTTTTGAGGTGAATCGTGCATCCCGATCCGAAATAATAGAGGTTGGCACCCCGTGCCTGGAGACAACTTCCTTGAGATATATGTCTGCTAGGGTGGAGAACCTATCTGTTTCTTTGATAGCCAAGAAATGAGCAGACTTCGTGAGTCGATCAACAATCACCCAAATAGTATCGTTCCCCCGCTGGGACTTAGGCAGGCCAGTAACAAAATCCATGGAAATTTGCTCCTATTTCCATTGTGGTATTTCCGGTTGCTGAAGTAGGCCTGATGGTTTCTGGTATTCAACCTTGACTCTCGCACAAGTCAAACATTTGCCGACGTAAGTCGCGATGTGAGCTTTCATGCTTGGCCACCAATATGTTGTTCTGAGGTCGTGGTACATCTTATCCGAACCTGGATGTACCGAGTAGCGAGACTTGTGTGCTTCATCCATCACAAGTTCCCGTAATCCGCCATATAGTGGGACCCAAATATGGCCCGTTACATAGTAGGCACCATCTTCCTTTTGTTCCATTTGTTGCCTTGAGCCGCGTAAGGCTTCAGCCTTGACGTTTTCTGGCTTCAATGCTTCCACCTGAGCATCACGTATCTGTGCAAGAAGGCTAGACTGTATAGTGAGTTGCAAAGCTCGAACACGCCTAGGTAAGGTATCTTTCCGACTGAGGGCGTCAGCCACAACATTGGCTTTGCCTGGATGGTACTTGTAGCGCATTTGTAATCGTTCAGAAGTTCAACCCATCTTCCTTGACGCATGTTCAAATCCTTTTGCTTAAGGATATGCTCGAGACTCCTGTGATCGGTGTAAATTGTGCACTTGGTACCGTACAGGTAGTGTCGCCATATCTTAAGCGCAAAAACAACAGCTCCCAGCTCTAAATCGTGCGTCGTGTAGTTTCGTTCGTGAATCTTGAGTTGCCGTGAAGCGTAAGCAATAACTTTATCCCGTTGCATCAATACACAACCAAGCCCCTGTATCGATGCGTCACAATAAACCACGAAATCGTCCGTGCCCTTTGGCAATGAGAGAATAGGTGTGCTGCAGAGCCTATCCTTTAAGTACTGGAAAGCGGTTTCCTGGGAATCCCCCCAGCGGTAGGTGACACCCTTCTGTGTCAGTAGTGTAAGCGGCTGCACGATCTTGGAGAAGTCTTTGATGAACCGTCTGTAGTAACCTGCCAAACCCAAGAATTGGCGTATTTCTATCGGTGTACGCGGTGCAGGCCAGTTCCTGATCGAATCTACCTTGGATGGATCGACATGAATCCCATCCTTGTTCACCACATGGCCTAAGAAGTGGACTTCACGAAGCCAGAAGTCGCATTTAGAAAACTTGGCGTACAATTGCTCCTTTCGAAAAAGTTCCAAAATCAATCGTAGGTGCTGCTCGTGCTCCTCTTGACTCTTGGAGTATATCAGGATGTCGTCGATGAAAACAATCACAAACTTGTCTAAGTACGGCTTGCACACTCTGTTCATAAGATCCATAAATACGGCAGGCGCATTCGTTAACCTAAATGGCATGACAAGAAACTCGTAGTGACCGTAGCGAGTTCTGAATGCGGTTTTGGAGACGTCCTCATCCCGGACTCTCAGCTGATGATAACCTGACCTCAAGTCTATCTTGGAGTAGTAACTCGACCCTTGCAACTGGTCGAATAAGTCGTCGATACGAGGAAGAGGATAACAGTTCTTCACCGTCACCTTGTTCAGTTCACGGTAGTCGATACACATCCTGAAAGTGCCATCCTTCTTTTTCACGAAAAGTACTGGATCTCCCCAAGGCGATGAGCTTGGACGTATAAAACCCTTTCCAAGAGCTCTTGTAGTTGCTTCGACAGTTCCTCCAGTTCGGTTGGAGCTAAACGATACGGTGCGCGAGCTATTGGTGCTGCTCCAGGAGCTAACTCAATCTGGAATTCGACTTGGCGGTGAGGCGGTAAACCGGGTAAATCTGCAGGAAACACCTGAGGAAAGTCACGTACAACTGGAATATCCTCCAGCTTCTTTTCCTTTGCTGATGCATCAGTGACAAGTGCCAGAATTGCAGTGTGCCCCTTTCGTAAACATTTCTGCGCCTTTAAGAAAGAGATGATGCCAACCACTGCACCACTCTTGTCGCCTTGAACTTCGAGAGGTTCTTGACTGGAGCGAGGAATACGAATGATCTTTTCCTTACACAAGATCTCCGCGTGACGTTGAGATAACCAATCCATACCGATGACGACGTCGAAACTACCCAAAACTATGGGTATGAGATCAATCGAAAAAGTCTGACCAGCTAAAATGATGTTGCATCCCTTGACTACATGCGTGGCTTCTACACTTTTACCATTTGCTAACTCTACGACATGTTTGGTGCTTAGGGGTGTTGTGTACGTTTTAACAATTTACTCATTTTCAAGGACATATAACTTGTATCAGCACCCGAATCAAATAAGACAGTAACATAAATATCGTCGAGAAGAAACTTACCCATAACCACATTGGGATCATTCATTGCGTCGCCCCGACCCAGCACGAAAGCACGACCCCGAGCTTCGTTGCCATTGTTGTTGTTTCCCCCATTGTTGTTGTTCCCGTTGCCCTGGTTATTGTTGTTGTTGCAATTCTGGTTCTGGTTCAGTTGTGGGCAATCACGTTTGAAATGAGCTTCTGCCCCACACTGGAAACACCCCCGGTTTCCACGTTGTGGCTGCTGCTGTTGGTTCTGTGGAGCTGGTAATGGGAGTTGCTGATTCTGATTCGCAGGTCGCACACTCCTGCAGTCTTTAGCTTCATGCCCTAGCTTGAGACATCTCTGACAACGTTCTTTGCGACACTGCCCACTGTGGTGTCTGTTGCACTTGTGACATAGTGGGTGATTTCTCCGATATCCACTCTGCCCCTGACCACCAGAAGATTGGTGACCCAGGCTCTGGTAATCGTTTAACTTGCGCTGTTGTGCTTGAGACTGAGCTGAGACCTAACCTTTACTGGAATCCCCATCCCATTTTCTTTTGTTGTCGCTGGGTGTGGCAGAAGTAGCAGCTGGAACAGTAGCAGTAGTAGCGTTGATACGTTTCGGTAGTTTGTCTTGTTCCACTGCCTGATCAGTGAGACAATGAGCTAGGCGTTGAACATCCTAGATGTTGTTATGATTAGCCGATGTCACATGGCTTTGAATTTCCGGTGCTAACCCCTTGAGATATAACTCGATATGCCTGATAGGTGGGTCCACCATAGTTGGACACAGAACAGCCAGTTCATTCGACCGCTTGGTATATGCCTCGATCTCCGACCTCGTCATCTTTAGATTGAAAAACTCAACCTCTAGCTTGTGGATGTCGTCGCGTGAGCAGCTGCCAACCCTAAAATCTGTACTTGCGCGTTCCACCAGGTTAGCGCAATTCCTTCCAACGTGCCAGTGGCGTACTTGACCCTACGAGCCTCAGGGCATTCGCACATCTCGAATACTGACTCTAGCTTCTCGAACCAATGAAGGAGTCCCATTGCCCCCCCGGTGCCACTGAAGGTTCCTGGACGACAGTCCATGAAGTTCTTGAATGTGCAGACAGGTTGTTGAGCGGGTTGACCTATTATGTACGAATAGGACAAGATTAAACACAAGAGTTAATGTAGGATCTAAGGATCCTAGTGCAAGTTTAATTCGCAGGGTATACAACCTGCTTAAGCAGCTGCAAGTGCCGCAGCAACTTGTTCGTTAACAAAAGCCGTCAGCTGGGCTTGTGTCATGTTAATACGTCCGGCCATGATCTTCATAGCAAAAGTATCATAAATTAGGGAGGTTCGCGAATAGTGCGATGACAGAAGAGAGTAAGCACACAGGCGTTCTCATGCAATAGCAAATAGTGAGCAATGTAATCTAAGCATACTACGACAAAGTTCTATGTAGTTCTAGCAAGTAGGCAATAAACATAAACCTTATTACCTAGAATGTTGTGTCTTGCACGTGGAGCGAAGCGTCGTTGTGGATCGTTGAGAGCACTGTTCTGGTTATAGTCTGGTTTTAATAAAAAACGTTTTCCCATACTAAAACCAAGTTCTCTATATCCAATGGCTCTGATACCAATCTGTCACACCCCCAAAATCCACCCGCGGAGTACCACCGCTTGGAGGCGTGACATGACCAGGATCAAGCCATCAATCATATTGAACATAGTATAATATAAATAAGATAGTTCGCAAAACCCAATTCAATACAATTGATGTTCTAAACCAAACATAGTATCAATAGCGGAAGCGTAACAATGAAAACCCAGAGTAAAGTTATAAGTTCAATTGTTTAGCATATAATGTCTATGATCCGTATTCCACAACGACCTGCTCCTCCTTGTGCAAGCTCCATAAGTACCTAAGGTCCTGCAAGGCATGCAGCAGAGAGTCAACAACTAGTTGAGCGGGTTCACAGTTAATAGTTCAGTAGTAATAAAGTGTGAGTATTAGTATGTTCGTTTGTTATGTCATGTATCGTATTAGTTCCCATCGCGGCCCTCTAGGCATGTGTGCGATGATTGGCGAAATTCCCAATTATTCTAGACTATGTATATTTGTATCGCGGCCACCCTGGCATGTGTGCGAAGTTTTTGTAGAAATAGTTTGCGGCCTTTCCGAGGCATGTGTGCGAAGATCAGTCATAATATCGCGGCCAACCCCGGCATGTGTGCGAAGATCAGTTCAATTAGTATACAAGTCTAGCCGTATCTTATCATTAACCATCCTCACCCTGAGGACCATATCATTAGGTTCCATTAACTAAGTATGCACGAATAAATCATCCAATCCCATTCCCACCCTGGGAACCCCATGCCTTGGCTGTGTGAACTCACCTTGGTTTGCTCGGTATGCTAAGTATGTGCTCAAGTAAATCAATCACGTCCTAGGGTATGCACACATACACAATCAGTTTGTATTCAAGTTGTTCACGTATAAGTAATCACAGCAGTGCTAACATGTATCCATTATCATATAAGTCACAAGCGGTAGTTAAATATGTCAGTTAAATTCTAACAGAGTTAAGTCAGGTTATTGTGCAAAAATATCCATGTCGGCGAAACACATGTTGGCGAAACACTTTGTGTTTCGTCAACTACCCTTTGGCGAAACATGATTCTGTTTCGTCGACTGTCCTTGGCGAAACACTATCCTGTTTCGCCAAGATTCCCTTTGGCGAAACACATTCTATTCCGTCAAGTCTCTAATACGTCAAGTTTAGATTCGTGAAGGCATCAGTTACGCCAATCATGTCAGTTACAGAATTATCACAGAAAAACCCTAATTGCCGTCACCAACAATAGAATTCATACAGAAGTCATTCAACATGAAATCATCATCTGATCAATACATGGTTCGCAGGTTAACTAAACGTAGATAGATTCATGACAATAACACCTATTCGATCCGTGTTCATTCACAAGATTAACAAACATTAAGTCGACAACGACATCGTTAAACCCTATTCCACTAACCACATAGAGACATAAATCTGATCAGTTTAACGATATCCCTAAATCAACAACATGTTTTGCACCAAGATACTAAACCGATTAATCATGCATAACGAAACAAGGCTACCCTACTCATGTATTCACATCCGATCGTAAATCAAGCATACACAATATGTATAGAGAAATCCAGGAAATCAAGAAACCGATTAACAAGCATGCAACTAACCGGGAAATCGAAGATGATGGTTTAGATCGCTAGAGAAAGAGGACTTGGGAAACACAGGGCTGCCGTCACACACCAGGGAGTTCTAGGGTTCTAACTTTTGCAAAATGGTGTGAGATGGGAGTCGTTACACGCTAATATACACGAATTAACATTCTGGGGCCGTACTGGGCTTGACGAATCAGGTGGGCCGGCGAAACAGTCTGTTTCGTCGAGGTCGGTTTGGCGAAACACACTTGTGTTTCGTCGAGTCTCTTTTGGCGAATCAACTTCTGTTTCGTCGGGTTTAATCATGTGTTAACAGTTTTAGGTTTTTCAACAGGTTTCATGTTATACAAGCAAACACGTAATCATGCAAACACAATACGTTTTATAATAATACGAAATGTACAGTTACAAGTCAAACAAGTCAACTACTAAACAGTCAAAGTCAAACGTGCATTAAATGCGAAAGTGAAAGTCGGAAACTTGAGTTGTCACACTATATACCGTAACCCAAGCCCGTATAACGGAAAATAAGTTAAAAGTATTTACCTTTGCAAGTATAATCCTTAATTGAATAAATCACAGATAGCTTTTATTGGTCTCCTATATTCTGGAATGAAGGTTTTAAAATAACCTATTAGAATCCTAACGGGTCTTTATATTGGCCGCAGCCTAGACCGGTCAGTTTCAAAGGATAGATAAGGTTTAATCGCGTGAAAGGCGAAAACCGGGAATGGAACGTGATTTTGACCCAACAAGTTTGAAGATTTGGTTTATAGGGGTATAATAATCACATTCTGTATTTTGGGGTCAAAACAATATGGTTTGACCGGTATCGGCTAATTTATGTAAACTAGTTACATACGCCGAACCGTGCGTGCAAATGGTGCAATGGGTAACCGTAAGAGTCCCACACTGTTATCTAAGTCAACATGCCCTTAATAGGTTGCGGTATCAGTAGGATACCTTCCATAATGCCCGTAACGAGTTTAAGTTAACATTTTGCCCCGTAGGGGTATTTCGGTCTTTTTAAAGATTATTTAAGAGGTTTCTGAGTTCTACAGGAAACCTGAGTCTCCCGAACAGTTTATAAAGTCTAAAATACTTTATTTATTATTTAAAATCAGTGGCAACTGGAATCGGGTCAAAAGACCTTGTAGAACTCAAGTTATGGCCGTAAAGGGTATATTCGATATTTACCGAACCGTTGCCATAACCGCAGGTTATGAGTAACTAAAAAAATAATTAAAAATCTTTAAAAAACCCAAAATATTATTTTACATCAGTGAGTAAAAGGTTTGGGGTCGAAATCTTGGTTTAGATAGGCGTTATGCTAATTGCGCCGATAATTACAAAAGTTTTCTTTAATTGCGCTATTTAGCATAACTTCTATTCTAGACCTCGGATTGATGTGAAATTTTAGGGACATGCTTAGAATTTAGTAACCAAGGTTATGGTCCTTTCACATGTCCGAAATTCTCGTTTTAATTTGAAAAGGGCTTTACGGTCAACTTTTAAGCATTTAACGGAAAGGTGTAAAAGACTCGAACAAATGACGAACCGGTTACAGAGGGTTATACCATCATGTAACCTGGTCCTAAGAGAGTCCTAAGGTATACCTAAATCATACTTTAACGGGTCAGAACTGAAGTCAATGCAAAAGTCAAAGGTTTTGCGACTTTCGACTCCGAACCGGGTCAAAATGGTAAATGGTCGGATCAAGCAAGCTTAGACTTGTTAATATACTTATTATCATGTTTTATGAGTGTTCAAACAGGTTACATATCATCTACATTACAGTTTATGCAAGAATTCACAAAATGACATTTCTGTTGACTTTTTCTAAGCACGTTTGACTCGACATTGATTCGGATGGGTTTCACCCTTTCCTTCCGACTTAAGGCATCGGTGACTACATTCGCTTTGCCGGGATGATACCTGATTTCACAATCATAATCATTTAAGGTCTCCATCCATCGGCGTTGCCTCATATTCAGCTCCTTCTGATTAAACAAATGTTGAAGGCTCTTATGATCATAATAGATCACAAACTTGATACCATACAGATAATGCCTCCATAGTTTTAGTGCGAACACAACGGCACCCAACTCCAAGTCATGGGTGGTGTAATTCTTTTCATGCACCTTTAACTGTCTTGAAGCATAGGCAATAACTTTGCCTTTCTGCATAAGCACACATTCCATGCCAGTGTGTGATTCGTCGCAGTAAACTACGAACTCTTCGGTACCTTCCGATAGTGTTAGCACAGGAGCATTGCTCAACTTTTGCTTTAGTATATCAAAGGACTCTTGCTGTTTAGGGCCCCAAATGAACTTTTCCTTCTTCTTGGTCAAGGAAGTTAAGGGCGCAGCAATCCTTGAAATGTTTTCAATGAAACGCCTGTAATATCCTGCTAACCCCAGGAAACTACGAATCTCAGTAGGCGTCTTTGGCTCTTGCCAATTCATAACAGCTTCTACTTTAGCGGGATCCATTTGGATACCACGCTTGCTGACAACATGCCCAAGAAATTGTACTTCTCGAAGCCAAAATTCGCATTTGGAGAATTTGGCATAGAGTTTCACATGATGTAAGAGTTTGAGAATACAGCGGAGGTGTTTCTCATGGTCAGCTTGGTTCTTAGAGTAGATAAGAATGTCGTCTGAAGACGATGACGAATTTGTCCAAGTACGACTTGCAAACGCGATTCATGAGATCCATGAACGCAGCCGGTGCATTAGTGAGCCCAAAAGGCATCACTAGGAACTCGTAGTGACCATAATGAGTCCTAAATGCTGTTTTATGTACGTCTTCATCTCTAACTTTCAGTTGATGGTAGTCCGACCTCAAGTCAATCTTCGAGAAATAACTTGCCCCTTGTAGCTGATCGAACAAATCGTCGATCCTCGGCAAAGGGTATCTATTCTTTATCGTGACCTTATTAAGCTCGCGATAGTCGATGCACAGGCGCATCGATCCGTCCTTCTTCTTAACAAACAGGACAGGTGCTCCCCAGGGAGACGAACTAGGTTTGATGAAACCTTTAGCTAGCAGTTCATCCAGCTGGGTCCTCAACTCCTTCATTTCGGTTGGTGCTAGCCTGTAAGGCGCTCTAGCAATTGGTGCTGCTCCAGGGATGATATCGATCCTGAATTCCACTTGCCTATCTGGTGGCAAACCAGGTAGATCTTCAGGGAAAACTTTTGGATATTCCGAAATGACGGGAATGTCTTCTATCTTCGATTTAGGCTCTTCAATAATCACCTGTGCCATGTAGATGACACAACCTTTCTTTAGACATTTTGAAGCCTTGAGCATAGTCACTCGCTTAGGCAATCCGTACTGGATATCTCCCCGAATGGTAAGTGATTCACCAGACGGAGTCTTTATCACTACCTGCTTTCTGTTGCAGACGATTTGGGCCTGGTTGTGAGATAACCAGTCCATACCCAATACTAGGTCAAAACCGGCCAAATTAAAGGGAAGTAGAGATAGAGGAAAATAGTGGTTCTTAATGGATATCACACATCCATCTAACACAGTGGAGACGGTTTCTATGGATCCATCTGCTAGCTCTACCTAGTAGTTCACGTTTAAGGTTTTGACAGGCATATTCAGCAAGTTACAAAATTTATGATCTACGAAAGACTTATCAGAACCCGAATAAAAAGTACTCTTGCAAAGATATCATTTACGAGAAAAGTACCTGTGATCACGTTATCATTCAGCACTGCTTCTTTTGCCTCCATCCTGAAGACTCTAGCATTGTTCTTCTTGGCCTCTTCAGGCTTCTTGGCATATTCAGGGCAGTTACTTTTAATGTGCCCCTTCTCGTTGCAGTTATAGCAGGTTGCATCTTCTATCTTCTTGCAATCCACGGTCTTGTGGTCCTTGGACTTGCACAACTCGCAAGCATACGACTTCGACTGAGTCTGCGAGTTTGATTCGAGCCTACACTTTCCAAAGTGATGTCTCTTGCAAGTCTTGCACTTTGGCTTCTCACCAGACTGTTGTCCATCCTTCCTTGAGGCAGCTATATCTTTGCATATTCAGGGCAGTTACTTTTAATGTGCCCCTTCTCGTTGCAGTTATAGCAGGTTGCATCTTTTATCTTCTTGCAGTCCATGGTCTTGTGGTTCTTGGACTTGCACAGATATATCAGCTACAGATCGAAAGGTCGCTGGCCGAGAGGCCTTCACACTTGCCTTTATTTCGGGGGCTAACCCACCGATAAAATGAGCGATTCTTTTTGGCTCCGGGTTACCAGATATGGAACCAACCGGGACATCGTGTTGAAGCTCGTTAAGTAAGCTTGGCAGTCAAGATCCGTCATCACAAATGATAGAAAATCGGATTCTATCTTTTCCACCTCATGTTGAGGGCAGTAATTCTCCTTGATGAGAGAAACGAATTCCTCCCATGTCATGCTGTATAGAACAGCCTTTCCCGAGGCCTGAACCAACGACCTCCACCAAGCCAGGGCCTCGCCCTTGAATGATTGAGACACAAAGTTTACCACATCCCTTTCTACACAGCCGCTAATGTCCACCACGGTGTCCATCTCGTCAAGCCACGTCATACAATCGACCGCTCCTTTCTCCCCAGTGAAGTCCCGGGGTTTGCATGATACAAAGTACTTGTAGGTGCAGCCTCTGGCGCGAGATGCGTCAGTATATATTCTTTCTTGACGGACACTGTTTTCATTGAACGAATGATTATCATCGTCCTTTTTAGGCTTGGACAGCGGTTTGCTGTGAGATTTTGTGTGGGTTTTCGGCTTTGAGTGTGGTTTGGATATGGTTCGGCTCCGAGATTCAGTATATTCCCCATATTGTCGATCCAGAGCTGCCTTGACAGCATTATCGACAAGAGCTTTCAACTCTGCACCCGTCAGATGAACCTGGGTGTTATCATAATCGTCTTCTTTCGAGTGGCTATTTTCTCCACTAGGATCAGCCATGGTAACTTGAATCTGTTACAGAAGATAACGAAAATTGTATTTAGGAGTTTATTCTGGAATTGCCTTTTATGGCAATTCATTAACCATGGTCAACAGAGACCATATCTGGTTAATTTGTTACTCACTTTTTATTTAGGATTTGAGCATACTTATCCTAATTACAAATAATATTGTTATTGGCACAAAAAGCCTAGTCACGAGGACGTTTTTATAATATTAACCGAGATTACAGAGAATCAAGGTATGAAGGTTTGAACCATAGTCCTTTTACCCTTTTCTGACAGGGAGTCATAGACCACCACTGCCTTTTGTCTTATATGACGATAATTACGGCCCATAGGCACGACATCACGAATGGATGTTTTATGATTTGGCCCGTAGGCACTACATCGCTAATGGATGTTTAATAATTGATCATCTTTATTGATGATTTAACCCACGATTTATAAATCATTTATTTTGGCTTTTGAAATCCTTAGAAGGATTTTTATATAGAATGACGCGTGCTATTTTTAACGAATCACATCTGCCATGATTGTTAACATGATTACAGAGGTTAACAGGGATTTTAAATCTTTTAATCAGGTCTTACCATCTTGGTCGGGTCTAAAAAGACACCTGGCTAGGTTTCACTCTTTAAGATTCTTTATATATTAGGCAGATCAATTTAAAAGGGATGTATTTTGATTTATTTCATATATAATAATAAAAATGAAATTCATAACATAACATTCCATTACTTATAGTAATGGTTACATATTGCCCTAAACGGGACTTTTTAAACAAGTACATACCTACATAGAAGTTAATAAAAGACAAGTCCACGCAGGGACTACTACAAGATAGGTGTCCACGCAGGGACTAAAAGATAAGTCCACGTAGGGACTGAAAATACGATAAATGTCCATGCAGGGACTTGATTAAAAATAGACACTACATTAGAACATATATAAGGACTAATGGTCACGTTTCTTCTTCTTGCCCTTTAATAGGTTCGCTAGACCTTTGAGGAATCCTCGGTTGTTCTTACGTTCTTCCTCGAAATCTTTTTCCACACGACTTAAACGGTGGAGAATCTCTTCTTGTTCAGGAGGAGAGAAACGTGGTTGTGGCGCCGGTTGCGGAACTGGAGGTCGAGGAGGTGCTGGATACCCATGAGCTGAGTAATCTGGTATTCCTAGGTTCCCATAAGCTCCGTCAGGATAGTGGGCATTATACCTAGCCGCTACCACATATGGGTCGCGTTCATAGTTATAATTGTAGTGCGTATTAGACGGCTGATCAAACGGGTTATAAGCTGACGGAACCGTGTATGCCGGTATTGGGTGGTCATACCCAAATGGTGGCGAAGATGGTGCAACTGGTGTAGAGTTCGCCTCTTGTACTTGACTGGAAGGTCCTTCTTCTTGTAGTGGCGGATAGTGACTGCCACTAGAGTGTCGAGGGGTACTGAATTGGAATTCCCTTCTTCAAGTGGACATACGTGCACCCGATCTCCTACGCCTTGGCGGATCAGGAATTTCTGGTTGAACTGGTAGCGGAGGTGGTGGCGTAACTGCCACGAATCGTGGATCCTCGGAGGGATCTTGCTGCTGCTGCTGCTGCGATGTCGGATGGGAGGGCGTAAAGTACCACTCATGTTGGTTGAATAACGCCCGGAAGCTATCTGGGCCTTGATAAGGTGTCCCATGAAAAGAAGATCCATCAGAGATCTCGATTGGGTGAGTGGGGGTACCACGTTCAGGTTCTATGGGATCTGTGTCGTCATCCATATGGTCTTCTGAGAAGTGATCCTGTGGTCCTAACAGGACAAAGCCTGCAGGTTCCTGTATGTAATCTGCTGGGTTAAACTGGCCTCTGAAGTAAGGAGTGGGATCGTCAAAAGCACGGTGCGATACCGAATGCTGAAGAGGTATGAAGGAAGGTTGAGGGTTATTGGGATCATTCTCAGAATCTGGCCCGAACGAGTGACGGTACGATGGCGTCGAGCTATGCGAGGTAGAATGTCTTGCAGGCTCAAAGAGGTTTCTTCTACGTCTTTGAGGTTCTTCACTCCTTGTACTCGAAGGAGCTCGCATGTTCGAAGGTCCGGCCTTGTGATCATTGTGAGTAATGATCTGTCCCTTGCCTCTTCCTCCTCGTCTGATTGCAGGTGGCATATTTCCTGCTTTCAAAACTTTTAAATAACAATAAACAATAAAAATACAAACTGGAATAACAATTCGAATTTGTCCTATGTTCTTGTCTAGACTCAAGTATGTGCAATTGTATCATTGAGATTAAACACATTAGGATTGTGTTTAATTCACTCAACGTTGGCTCTGATACCAACCTGTCACACCCCGATTTCCACGTGTCTCACCGGTGGGCCCGGTGGGGGATTACCGTGACGTAGTTGGCAACAATATAGTCAAACCACAATATAAGAATGCACAGCGAAAGCATAAAGATAAATATATTTCAACCTTTACCGTAATATCAAGTATCACTGTTTGTTGAAATAAAATCCACAGGGGATCAAAATAATACATAAAAATATTGTTCAACAGACAAAGCATCAAAAGCTTGCGAGACTCTTTAAGATGCTAAGGAGCTATAGCCAGCCGATTACGTTTAGTACCTGCATTTAATCTTTTTGGGAAAATACGTCAGTTTACACTGGTAAATACATTCAACCGACACTTTTGTAAAATGTTTAATAAAATTGATTTGAATGCACAAGGCACAAACTCTTTTATAACTTGGGAGAATTATTTAAATATATAATCTTGTGAACGAATTACATGATACTTGTGCGTTCAGTAGCCCGGGTTAAAACCGGGTTAAAGGTCTATAGACACACCCCATGGCATAAACCGTGGCGGGTAACCAACGGCTATACCTTATAATAATAGACATAATGCCAAGTGTACACCTACACTCGGATGTCGAGGTCGTGCCATTTCGTAAAATGCTGCCAAGGATATCCGGGACATGGTCATTAACCCCCCAAAGGCTTTTAAGTAACAAGACTGTTTAAACGAGTCACATTGATAATACCCAACTACAAATGAGTTGGGGTCAATTGCCCGATCAGCGGTATGCTATATACCGTAACCCAAGCCCGTATAACGGAAAATAAGTTAAAAGTATTTACCTTTGCAAGTATAATCCTTAATTGAATAAATCACAGATAGCTTTTACTGGTCTCCTATTCTGGAACGAAGTTTTTAAAATAACCTATTAGAATCCTAACGGGTCTTTATATTGGGCGCAGCCTAGACCGGTCAGTTTCAAAGGATAGATAAGGTTTAATCGCGTGAAAGGCGAAAACCGGGAATGGAACGTGATTTTGACCCAACAAGTTTGAAGACTTGGTTTATAGGGGTATAATAATCACATTCTGTATTTTGGGGTCAAAACAATATGGTTTGACCTGTATCGGCTAATTTATGTAAATTAGTTACATACGCCGAACCGTGCGTGCAAAAGGCGCAACGGGTAATCGTAAGAGTCCTACACTGTTTTCCTAAGTCAATATGCCCTTAAGAGGTTGCGGTATCAGTAGGATACTATAACAACCCTCGGTAAAACCGACATCCTCATAATAATTCCGATACCCTAATATATTCTTAAATATATCTATTTGTCTTTATATGTACCCCGTATTTGAAAACCGAGCCCCAAAATAGATTATATTATATAAAATAAATAAAAACAATAAAACTTAAGCTGAGGCGGGCCGCGTAGGGCCTCACCTCAAGCTTAAGCGGGCCGCGCGAGTAGTAACTAGACTTTGCCAAAACCATAAGTCAAGGCGGGCCGCGTACAAGTATGGCTAAGTCCATGCGGGCCGCGAGCCTTCTGAATTGTGGCGCAGCCTTGGGCCGCCACCTGGCCCAACATGCGTTGAACCTAGGTGGTGACCCGGATCAGCTAAGCCTAGGCCCCTAGGCCAGGCGGGCCGCGTAAACCCCAGCCCAAACTCCACGCGGGCCGCGTGGGGACTCGATTTCAGCCCTATAAAAGGAGGCAACGGGCCTTCAGTCAGTTTCGCTCAAAATCTTTTCTTTCTCTCTAACTTTTAAATAGCGGGCGTTATACCCGAGTCCAATACCCCCTAAAATAGCGAGGTTCTGCTACGATGTAAGTATTATAACCTCTGGAGACGTATTAGATACGCTGCCCGATTGATCTAGGGTTCCGTAACGGCTGTCGTGGTTCTGCCCGACGTAGTCGTTGGAATGCCGTCTCGGGGAGGGTATTACTAATGTTAAAATGGGTTATTATACTAACACACGTGCATTTGTGTAAATTATAGATATTCACCAGGAAATCATAAAGGAAAAACCCTAAAATAGCAATGTGAGTTAATCTCCTTTTTCAATACAGTTTTTACAAAACCTTAAATATTTTACAATGCAATTTAGCAGTGATTGAGTCTTTGTAGTTCTACAATTACTGCCGGTATGTTGGGGTTTTGTATACAAAATTGGAGTAACGTTACCATTGGACGAAGAGTTAGCCAATGTTTAATATGACCCTCAGTCAGACTTGACACTACTGAATGAGTAATTGGGTAGATATAAACATTGTAATCGCCCTCAATACTGTTTAAAGTTGAATTCATAATTCTTGATTAAACTGAGATTATTCACCAGTATTTTCCACTGACAAAACCTTTTTAAAACGCGTTTCAGGTAACAAAATGTGAAAGCCAATTAGAAGCCAGCTGGACAGCACTGAAGGCTTGGAAAAGTGGCTATAAAAGTTACCTAAATAAAAGAAAGCGTTTTATTTTAAATAAAATGGGATTTATCCCTGTAATGCAGTGTGTAATAAAAATTTGGGTTTTACCCATTTGTTTAATATTATAAAATAAGGTGGTTTACTCTGATTTAAATATTTCCTAACTACGGTCCTGATGAAAATTTCCGCTGCCAAATAAATTAATAACGTGATACCACCGCAACTGGTTCACGGCCGCCCGTTCCCGGAATCGAGGGGTCGGGGGTTGTGACAGGAGGTGGTATCAGAGCTATGCCACTGATTCAGCCACAGAAGTGTTCTGCTGACATCAAAATTTAAATTGTTAGGAAATAAATTACGGAAATACGTGCATAATTGTATTTACTTGTTATGTGTTATCTGACTATTTGTTAGTTTACAGTATGAGCGACCAAGGACCCTCTGACGCGTATCGTCAATTGTCTGGTTCGCCTAGAAGCGAAGGCACCTCTTCTCAGCCTGCCCTCTCAGGGTACTCTGCTGACACGGAAGAAGGAATCTTTGTGTTTAAGGCTCAGTCTGAAGAGCCATTTCCTCAGAAAAAGAGGGGATGGTTCAGTAGGGGAGCACATGAGCGTAGGAAACGTCTGAAAAAGTTACAGGATCAGCGAGTGTTAGCCGCAGCCAAACGAGAAACCGATGCATATGCCCAGGACATGCTCAATAGGGGTATAGCCAATATTCGCATTTTAGCAACCACTGCAGCTGACCCAAACCTAGAACAAATGCTTGCACCCCAACCACAATTACCAAGTCCTGACCAACCCATGGAAATAGAAAATCCTGAAGAAAACCCAGAGGAGATACCTAGGGTACCTGCACCCAATCCCCTAGACCCAAACAATTACGACCCCTGGTGGAACGAGGTTAGGGATTATGTGCAACAAAACCCAATTCAGGAAAACGTGCCGATGCCTAATCTAGGAGCTTACCCAGGGTTAGATCCTCAAGATCCCTACAACATTAGTGATGCATATGTTAGGGAAATTTTAGAAATTCCATACCCTTACCAGGCCCTGTACCAGGACCCCGCACCTCAGATTCCAAACCCAGTCCTAGAACCTGCACCCCCAATGAGTGCAGATAATGTCCAGGAACTTAGGACTTTTGGGGAGGAAATTCTAGAAAGTAGCGAAAGAATGCGACAGGTGGGAGAGCGTCTCGTCTGGAAGTATGACGAGCGCAATATGGATTTCTGGATGAATCCATATCAGTGAATGTGACGGTAAAATGGTAGTAGTGATATAATATAATAATATAATAATATATGTGTATATGTGTTAGAAAAAAAAAAAAACTACAGATGCATACTACTAGTATTGTAGCTTTACATTTCAGTCGATACTGTAATTTTAATTTCTGTACTGGTGTGTATCGATGCATAGTATATAAAAAGAGTAAAAGTCGCAATGCTCGACGCTTTTGGTTAAAAAGTGCGTGTTATATGTTAATTGTGATATTAATAATTGATAAATGTTTAAAATTCAGATGGCCGACGAGGGAAATCAAGAAAATCTGAATAATGATAACCAGAGTAACAATAATGTGATTCACGAGAATCTGAACAACAATAACAACGGAAACCAAATGGATAATAGTGCCGTTCAGCATATTGTGGCACAGGGAATTATAGATGCAATGCCATTTATTATTCAAACGGTTCAAGAAGCAAATAATAAAAGTAAGCATAGCAGTAAGCGACCAACTGAACTAGAAAACAACGTGAACAATGGATTCGTACTTCAAGTGCCCATTCCTAAAAGAAGAAGAACCATTCCATATGGTTGTTCTTACAAAGAATTCTGGTCCTGTAAACCAATAGAATTCTCGGGCAATGAAGGACCCATTGCAGCTCTACGCTGGATAGAGAAAACTGAGGCAGTTCTGAAAATAAGCAAGTGTGCTGAAGAAGATAAAATAATGTTTGCCTCAAATCTGTTTAAGAATGCAGCCCTAGAATGGTGGAACACTATCCTCCAATCCAGAGGAAGTGATAGGATTTATAACATGGAGTGGGAAGAATTTAAAAACATGGTGGAAAGGAAGTTCTGCCCTCCCAATGAAAAAGAACAGATAGCAAATAAGTTTCTGAATCTTAGAATGACCGGGGTAGATAGTAAAGGTTACACTACCACATTCTTTGAATATGCTAGAATAGTGCCAACCCTTGCATCACCTGAACCGGTATTAATTTCCCGTTACATCTGGGGATTAATTGGAGAAATTAGACATGTAGTCAAGGCAGCTAGACCTCAAACCATAGAAGAAGCTGTAGAACTAGCCAATACCTTGACAGATGAACTAATCCGTACTAGGGAAGAAGATCAGAGGAAAAATTTATCCCAAAGGATTACCCAAGAATTCCGTTCTAGAAATTTCAACCGTAGGAATGTAGGTTCTACATCTGCACCTTATTGCAAGTACTGCAAAAGGAAGCATTCTGGAAAATGCTCCATATACTGCAATTTCTGCAAAATCTCAGGTCACAAGGAAGAAGATTGCAGGAAGAAAGCTAATAGCAGGGTATGCTTCAACTGTGGGGAACCAGGTCATATCAAGACAAACTGCCCAAAACTGACTCCATCTGCAAACAATAAGAACCCCAGAAATGCTAGAGCATTCGTTTTGACTGCAGACGAAGTCAAGATGATCCCAGACGTCATTGCTGGTACGTTTTTAGTTAATGATATTTTTGCTAAAGTATTATTTGACTCTGGTGCAAACCAAAGTTTTATTAATACTTCGTTTTGCAAACTCCTAAATCAATCATTAACTAAACTACCACAAGAATGTCTAGTAGAGATCGCAAATGGAGAAACTGTTAGGATTTCTGAAATCTTGCAGGGAGCAGGAGTAGAAATTTTTAATCAAAAGTTTATTGCAAACCTTTACCCAATGAATCTGGCTGGATTTGATGTTGTGTTAGGAATGGATTGGTTAATAGCCAATAAAGCCAGTATTTTATGTGATCAAAAGTTAATACAGATAAAATCACCAAGAGGTGAAAAGATCACAATTAAAGGAGATAAGCCATCTAGATCCACTAAATTCATCTCTGTGATGAAAACTGCAAGTTGTATAAGGAAAGGATCTATAGTGTATTTGATTTCTATAATCACTAACACTAAAGGAAAAGAATTAAAAGATATTCCAGTAGTATCCCAGTTTTCAGATGTCTTTCCAGAAGAATTGCCAGGACTACCACCAGACCGAGAAGTTGAATTCAGAATTCATTTGCTACCAGGAACAGCACCAATTGCCAAAGCACCTTACCGTTTAGCACCCGCCGAAATGCAAGAACTGAAGAAACAATTAGACGAATTATTGGAAAAAGGATTTATACAGCCAAGTTCATCGCCGTGGGGAGCACCAATATTGTTTGTTAAAAAAGAAGGACGGATCAATGCGTATGTGCATTGACTACCGTGAATTGAACAAAGTCACGATTAAGAATCGGTACCCATTACCAAGAATCGATGATTTGTTTGATCAACTTCAAGGAGCTCGATTTTTCTCAAAAATCGATTTAAGATCAGGATATCATCAATTAAAGGTACAGGAAGAGGATATTCCTAAAACTGCATTCAGAACAAGGTATGGTCATTATGAATTTACTGTCATGCCATTTGGTTTAACCAATGCCCCAGCCGCATTTATGGACATGATGAACCGAATATGTAAGCCATATTTGGATAAATTCATAATTGTCTTCATAGATGATATTCTGATTTACTCTAAAAGTAAAGAAGAGCATGCAAAGCACTTGCACTTACTTTTAAGCTTGTTAAGAAAAGAAAAGCTTTATGCAAAATTTTCAAAATGTGAGTTTTGGTTAGAACAGGTACAATTTCTCGGACATTTAGTAAATCATGAAGGAATTCATGTAGATCCAACAAAAATCGAGGCAATTACTAAATGGAAAACCCCTGAGTCACCAACTGAGGTTAGAAGTTTCTTAGGATTGGCCGGTTATTATAGAAGATTTATTCGAGACTTTTCTAGGATAGCCATTCCTTTGACTAAGTTAACCTGTAAATCTGTTAAGTTTGAATGGGGATTAAAACAAGAAGAAGCTTTTAGAATCCTTAAGCAAAGATTAACCCATACACCTATATTAGCATTACCAGAAGGAAACGAAGACTTTGTAATTTACTGTGATGCTTCTAAATTAGGTTATGGATGCGTGTTGATGCAACGTCAAAAGGTTATAGCTTACGCCTCTAGACAACTTAAGAGTCACGAAGAAAACTATTCAACCCATGATTTGGAATTAGGAGCTATAATTTTTGCCCTTAAGATTTGGAGACATTATCTTTATGGTAGTAAATTTACCATATTCACAGATCATAAAAGTTTAAGATATGTTTTCGGGCAAAAAGAGTTGAATATGAGACAAAGACGCTGGATGGAATTGCTTAGCGATTATGACTGTGATATTCAGTATCATGCAGGAAAAGCCAATGTGGTGGCTGATGCTTTAAGTCGAAAATATCACGAAAAGCCAAGAAGGGTATGTTCTCTTAAATTAAATCTGCAAGTAGATTTAAATGAACAGATTAGAAAAGCACAAGAATCAGTAATCAAGGAAGATACTGAAAATTTAAAAGGAATGATTAAGGAATTAGAAAAAGGAACAGATGGAATTTGGAGGTTCCATAAAAAGAGAATCTGGATACCTAAATTAGAAAACTTACGTCACCATATATTAGAAGAAGCTCATAAATCTAAATATACGATGCATCCAGGAAATGATAAAATGTACCAGGATTTAAGGAAAAATTTCTGGTGGATAGGAATGAAAAAGGATATAGCAGACTATGTTTCTAAATGTTTAACTTGCTCACAAGTTAAAGCTGAACATCAAAAACCCTCAGGTTTGTTACAGCAATTAGAAATGCCAGTCTGGAAATGGGAATTAATAACAATGGATTTTGTTACTAAATTTCCCAAAACAAGGAAAGGTAATGATACAATCTGGGTGATTGTAGATAGATTAACCAAGTCAGCTCATTTCTTACCAATGAAGGAAACCTTTAGTATGGAACAATTAGCCAAATTATATGTAAATGAAATCGTTTCTTTACATGGCATTCCTTTATCAATTGTTTCTGATAGAGATAGCCGCTTTACCTCTCATTTTTGGTCAAGTTTTCAAAGAGCAATGGGAACTAAACTAAATCTAAGCACCGCGTATCATCCTCAAACGGACGGGCAAAGTGAAAGAACAATTCAGACGATGGAAGATATGCTTAGAGCTTGTGTAATTGACTTCGGAGGTAATTGGGACGAACACTTACCTTTGATAGAATTTTCTTATAATAACAGTTATCACACAAGTATCAATGCTGCACCATTCGAAGCACTTTATGGAAGAAAGTGCAGAACCCCAGTCTGTTGGGCGGAAATTGGAGAAAAGCAACTATCTGGACCCGAGATAGTACAAGAAACAACCGACAAAATTATTCAAGTCAAGGAACGACTGAAAGCCGCACGTGATCGCCAGAAGAGCTACGCTGACAATAGACGCAAACCGTTAGAATTTCAAGTGGGAGATAAAGTATTATTAAAAGTTTCACCCTGGAAAGGAGTGGTAAGATTCATCAAAAGAGGAAAGCTAAGCCCCAGGTATATTGGACCTTTTGAAATTATCCGAAGAATAGGACCTGTAGCCTATCAGTTACGACTGCCAGAGGAAATGGCAGGAATACATGATGTATTTCATGTATCTAATCTCAAGAAGTGTCTAGCAGACGAATCACTCATAGTACCTCTTAAGGATATAGAGGTTAATGAGCAACTCAAGTTTGTGGAGAAGCCTCTATAAATTGAAGATAGGAAAATTAAGAATCTCAAACATAAAAGACTAGTTTTGGTCAAAGTAAAGTGGAACTCCAAAAGAGGACCCGAGTATACGTGGGAGCTTGAATCAGAAATGAAAAGAAAATATCCACACTTGTTCCAGTAGATCTCGAGGACGAGCTCTAAAACAAGGTGGGGAGAATATAACAACCCTCGGTAAAACCGACATCCTCATAATAATTCCGATACCCTAATATATTCTTAAATATATCTATTTGTCTTTATATGTACCCCGTATGTGAAAACCGAGCCCCAAAATAGATTATATTATATAAAATAAATAAAAACAATAAAACTTAAGCTGAGGCGGGCCGCGTAGGGCCTCACCTCAAGCTTAAGCGGGCCACGCGAGTAGTAACTAGACTTTGCCAAAACCATAAGTCAAGGCGGGCCGCGTACAAGTATGGCTAAGTCCATGCGGGCCGCGAGCCTTCTGAATTGTGGCGCAGCCTTGGGCCGCCACCTGGCCCAACATGCGTTGAACCTAGGTGGTGACCCGGATCAGCTAAGCCTAGGCCCCTAGGCCAGGCGGGCCGCGTAAACCCCAGCCCAAACTCCACGCGGGCCGCGTGGGGACTCGATTTCAGCCCTATAAAAGGAGGCAACGGGCCTTCAGTCAGTTTCGCTCAAAATCTTTTCTTTCTCTCTAACTTTTAAATAGCGGGCGTTATACCCGAGTCCAATACCCCCTAAAATAGCGAGGTTCTGCTACGATGTAAGTATTATAACCCCTGGAGACGTATTAGATACGCTGCCCGATTGATCTAGGGTTCCGTAACGGCTGTCGTGGTTCTGCCCGACGTAGTCGTTGGAATGCCGTCTCGGGGAGGGTATTACTAATGTTAAAATGGGTTATTATACTAACACACGTGCATTTGTGTAAATTATAGATATTCACCAGGAAATCATAAAGGAAAAACCCTAAAATAGCAATGTGAGTTAATCTCCTTTTTCAATACAGTTTTTACAAAACCTTAAATATTTTACAATGCAATTTAGCAGTGATTGAGTCTTTTTAGTTCTACAATTACTGCCGGTATGTTGGGGTTTTGTATACAAAATTGGAGTAACGTTACCATTGGACGAAGAGTTAGCCAATGTTTAATATGACCCTCAGTCAGACTTGACACTACTGAATGAGTAATTGGGTAGATATAAACATTGTAATCGCCCTCAATACTGTTTAAAGTTGAATTCATAATTCTTGATTAAACTGAGATTATTCACCAGTATTTTCCACTGACAAAACCTTTTTAAAACGCGTTTCAGGTAACAAAATGTGAAAGCCAATTAGAAGCCAGCTGGACAGCACTGAAGGCTTGGAAAAGTGGCTATAAAAGTTACCTAAATAAAAGAAAGCGTTTTATTTTAAATAAAATGGGATTTATCCCTGTAATGCAGTGTGTAATAAAAATTTGGGTTTTACCCATTTGTTTAATATTATAAAATAAGGTGGTTTACTCTGATTTAAATATTTCCTAACTACGGTCCTGATGAAAATTTCCGCTGCCAAATAAATTAATAACGTGATACCACCGCAACTGGTTCACGGCCGCCCGTTCCCGGAATCGAGGGGTCGGGGGTTGTGACAGATACCTTCCATAATGCCCATAACGAGTTAAGTTAACTTTTTGCCCCGTAGGGGTATTTCGGTCTTTTTAAAGATTATTTAAGAGGTTTCTGAGTTCTACAGGAAACCTGAGTCTCCCGAATAGTTTATAAAGTCTAAAATACTTTATTTATTATTTAAAATCAGTGGCAACTGGAATCGGGTCAAAAGACCTTGTAGAACTCAAGTTATAGCCGAAAAGGGTATATTCGGTATTTACCGAACCGTTGCCATAACCGCAGGTTATGAGTAGGTAAAAAAATAATTAAAAATCTTTAAAAATCCCAAAATATTATTTTACATCAGTGAGTAAAAATTTTGGGGTCGAAATCTTGGTTTAGATAGGCGTTATGCTAATTGCGCCGATAATTACAAAAGTTTTCTTTAATTGCGCTATTTAGCATAACTTCTATTCTAGACCTCGAATTGACGTGAAATTTTAGGGACATGCTTAGAATTCAGTAACCAAGGTTATGGTCCTTTCACATGTCCGAAATTCTCGTTTTAATTTGAAAAGGGCTTTACGGTCAACTTTTAAGCATTTAACGGAAAGGTGTAAAAGACTCGGACAAACGACGAACCGGTCACAGAGGGTTATACCATCATGTAACCTGGTCCTAAGAGAGTCCTAAGGTATATCTAAATCATACTTTAACGGGCCAGAACTGAAGTCAATGCAAAAGTCAAAGCTTTTGCGACTTTCGGCTCCGAACCGGGTCAAAATGGTAAATGGTCGGATCAAGCAAGCTTAGACTTGTTAATATACTTATTATCATGTTTTATGAGTATTCAAACAGGTTACATATCATTTACATTTAGGGGTGGCAATCGTGTTGGGTTGATGGGTTGGCGGGTTGACGGGTTACGGGTTGGCGGGTTGGTGGGTTGAAATGTTCAACCCGAACCCGACCCATATTATTATTCGGGTCAAAGATTTCAACCCTAACCCGACCCATATTAATTCGGGTCAACCCGAACCCGACCCGTTTAACCCATATTTTTAAACAAGTGATATAAGTTGATGATTTATAAACAAGTTGTTCGGTTTTAAGCGGGTTATCGACAACATATTTAATTATAAGTATGAGTGTGATAAATAAATAATATAATGTGTCAAAATTAACATTATTATAACTAACCATGCAAAATAGAAACCGAAAAAACAAAAATATAAAAGATTTTTTATCTAAATAGTTAAACGGGTTAATGGGTCAGCCCGTTTTTATACGGGTCAACCCGAACCCAACCCGTTTTTAATACGGGTCAACCCGAACCCGACCCGTTTTTTTAAACGGGTCATGTTAGTCAACCCAAACCTGTTTTTTCGTGTTAGGTTCGGGTCGGGTTAACGGGTCGTGCCAAGAATTGCCGCCCCTATCTACATTACAGTTTATGCAAGAATTCGCAAAATGACATTTCTGTTGACTTTTTCTAAGCACGTTTGACTCGACATTCGGACTAGTTAGAGTGGGAATCAGATGGTGCCCTTTTAGGGATTTAATGCCCACATGATTACCATCATATAACTATCTTTGATTCGACAAACCACTGGACCATTCGTGATTTAGCGCAAAGTCAATCGTTAATTACGACGGATTGACTTTTAGGCTGAAACTATGGAAAAACGAAACCACAAAGGGTTAGGAAACTTACAGAAGCTTGGTGCACGACTAAGAATGATAGAGGAATGCTTGAGAGCTCCAGGAATGATCAGAAGAGTATGTTTTGAGGTGTGTTTCACTTATGCACAATGTAAGGCCTTTTTTAGTAAAGTTTCATGCAAAAGATCATTACAACTCACCCTACAAGGGTTTATGGATGATCAGCAGGTGGCCCTGGGTGCTAGGGGGCATGTAGAGGGCGCCCATGCTTCATTAATTGCCTCTATGATCGTTCACTAGCTCAAATAGCAAGTCTGTCCAAGAATTCTGCATCTGGGACTGTCACGCGGCCCGCATGAGAGATCAGGCAACATGTACGCGGGCCGCATGAATCTTCATGTCAGAACGCGTAACTGCAGGAGGCTCGCGGCCCACGTTAACTTACCCATATCCTTAACGCGGCCCGCATTAGGTCTGTTTTCAAAGATTTTCAAATCTTTTGTAATGATTAACCGAATCTTTTGTAATCATTAACTTGACCTTTCGGGTTCGAAGCGGTAACTTTGCGATTTGGCCCTCGGTTAATTACAATTTAGGGCCGCGTGACTTTTACCCGCGTTGTTAAGTCCCCGGTTAGTTTAATTACTATCCGAAAAGCCTTAACTTTTATTGTTGACGCTTTTAACCCCTCTCATACGAATTTGATTATAACTTTCTCGTTTTAAAACGGAACTTTGCGAAATTTATATAGTATCTTCTAGTGAGCGTATTTTACTGTTATAAAGCCTCGGGTTCGTCAAAGGGTCACTCAGAGGTATAAATTAAACATGTTGACACAATTAACCCCTGTAGCTTGTAATCTCTCACTTTCTCCCGCGTTTCGCTCCGTACAATCCATGATTTATTCGTTTGAAGGTACGAGCATCATTTAGGGTTCTGTACAGTATATTTACCCTTTGTTGACATTTATAACCCTCGAATTCACATACTTTCAAGGTTTGTCAACTTTAGTCCTTTATTTAATATTAAATGCCACGTGTAAGCTCATGACACGTGTCAACACATTATTGGACACAAAATTTCGAGGTGTTACATCGGACTGTTTTATCATACCTTTCACAGGTTATCTCCGCATCACACGGTTCTTCCCCTTGATCGTATCACACGACCAAGTTTCACGTTTCTATTTCTCTTCAGCGTCTAGGCACATCAGAAGTGCCAGTTCATCATCATCTTCTTCTATTTCGACCAATATTGTCTCATTTTCCTTGGTTTTCTTGGTTGGGCATTCATAGGCATAGTACCCAAGTTTCTCACATCTGTAGCAAGTGATTTTCGGCTTATTTCTCATAGCCGATGTTTCTTGCTTGCTATCATCCCTTTGTGATTTGTCGGTTCCTTCCGACTCATAAGAGGTGTATCCTTCACGCCTATGTTGATAATTTCCTCTTCCTCGCCCACGTGACGAATGAAATCTCCCTCGTCCATGATTCTCGACATGTTGTTCGTGAACCTCATACAAAAGTTCTTCTAGATTATTCACCGGGCTTTCTTTTTTCTTCAACTTTAACCTTTCTTCATAAGTTTTTAATCTTCCGACCGCTTCTTCTAGCCTCATAGTTTCTAGATCGGAGTATTGTTCCATGGAGGCAATGATTTGAGTAAACTTATCCGGTACGCCATTTAGGAGTTTGCGTACTAGAGTCGGTTGACTCAACGTCGTTCCTACTTCAATTGCCCGGGTAACAATACTATTAATCCTTGCGGTAAATGAATCAATAGTGTCGTCATCCCTCATTTGCAACAATTCAAATTCTGACAATAGCGTGTGCATACGCGCCTTTTGTACCCGATCAACACCAACGTGTCTAACCTTTAGATTATCCCAAATTTCTTTTGCAGTCTTACAACTTGCAACTTGCAATACAACATCTTCTGGTATTGCTTGAAACAAATATGAAATTGCAGACTTGTCTTTCTTAGTGTCTACCGTTGCATTTTCTGCTGGTTCAATCGTTTCCCATAAACCATTCGCTTCAAGAATCGTCTTGATATGAATAGCCCAAACTATATAGTTTGTTGGTTTCAGAATCGGACAGTGAAACTGGGAAAGAGAACTTCCTTCCCTCTGTATTATTATCTGATTTTGTCCGGATGTTCCTGACATGACTTCTTGCCGAACAATCTTCACTTTTACTAAACTTTTACTTTCTTGGTTTCAATAAATCTCAAACCCACAATAACCCGAATCGTGTAACAATCAAACAATCTAATTCGCACTAAACCCCGGAATCAAACAAACCCTAGATTCCTAACCAAACCTTCGGTTCAACCGATCACCCTAGAACCGAAATCCGTTAAAAAACTGAATTGAACTTGCGAATTGAAAACGAAATTAAAACCTGATCGCGAATTCCCTGCGATGCCTTGCGATTCCACGCCTAGAGCCTGATGCTCTGATACCAATTGTTTGCCCCAACAATGGATCTTTGATATCTAGAACGTGATAAACAAACTTGTATAACTTGAATAATAATCGAAATACAATCTGAATGTGTGTATATGTACAACTGATTTCGAATGAGAGTATGTAATGTTACAAATGAAATCTATTGACCCCTATTTATAGTTTTCCAATGGGTGCGACTAATAGACGTGTCTCTTCGTGAATAGACGTGTCCCTTGAATATGTGGATGAGATTGATCGTGAAGGGGTACATTGATTTGTAGCCACAAACTTGAACCGGTGCCACCCTTTCCTTTTTCCTTTGGCCGATCGGTGTGTGGTGTAGGAGAGACACACCCCTTCGATTTTAGGAGGGTAGTTACAATGTTTCCTTTTGACAACTTCAGCCCTTGTACTTTGTAACCGTCAAGTAACCGCCATCTAAATAACTATTAGCTATATACACAATAACCCTTGTACTTAAGGATGTGTAGAGATTAAGGATTTCAGGACTGTCATTCAAGGAAACCGAGGAGATATCCGATGTTAACTCATTGAATTCCCTGACTTCATCTTCAAGATCCGGGTCATGCTTCCACAGCCAAACACTGAGCAAACGATCACGAACCAAGCCGGATATTTCTTAGTTTCATATCATGTACGCATGTATTTTAGTTACTTGCACATATTACTTATAACACGATCTCAACAAAAAATACATTGAGTCAACCAATTAAACCAAAACACTACCATAGTTTTGCTAAAAAAAGAAAACTAAAACGATGGCAAGTCTATAATTTTGAGCTGGGGGCAAAATAGTAATTTGTCAGAACTAATGAGCGAGTTCTAGACATCTGCTTGACACAAAAGTTAAATTGAGCCAACCAAGTAAAATATAAAATACTATAGTTTTGCAAAAAAAATTGGCAAGACTACAAATTTTAACTGGGGGTAAAATCGTAAATTTTTAAATGAGGGCAAACTCATAGTTTTAAACTGAGGGCAAATTCGTAATTTTAAGCTGTGGGGGGGGGACCATAATTTTGAAATGGGGCAACATTATAATTTTAACCTATGGACAAAATCGTAATTTTTAGCTGAGGGCAAAAGCATAATTTTATTTTGAACCGAGGGCAAAAGCGTAATTTTAAACTCAGACCGAAATCGTAATTTTAGAAAAAAGGGAAAAATCATATTTTTGAACTGAGGGCAAAATCATAAATTTGAGGTAGGGAAAAAAACTCAAACGATGGCAGGACTACAAATTTTAACTGAGGAAAAATCGTAACTTTTTAAATGAGAGCAAACTCATAATTGTAAATAAAGGGCAAATTCGTAATTTAAGCTGTGGGCAAAACCATAATTTTATTTTGAACATGGTAAAAACATAATTTTATTTTGAACTAAGTCCAAAATCGTAATTTTGAACTCAGGGATTTTTGAAAAGGGTTAAAACCATATTTTTGAATTGAGGCAAAATCGTAATTGTGAGCCGGGGGCAAAAACATAATTTTATTTTGAACTGGGGGTAAGACCGTAATTTTAAACTGAGATAAAATCATAAATTAGTTAGACCAATGGGGTTGTCTATTGAATTTGTTTGGTCATACGCATGCATCAAAATCACTCAACCACGGATCCTTTTAATAATGCTTAATTATATTATAATATTAATAAGCTTAAAATTGAAAAAATAAATAAATAAAAAGGTGGCAGCCGCCTTTTTCCACAAATAACATTGTGGAACTATTGCCGCCATATTATTTGTTTATGTACTTAATTAATAAGCTTAAAATTGAAAAAATAAATAAATAAAAAGGTGGCAGCCGCCTTTTTCCACAAATAACATTGTGGAACTATTGCCGCCATGTTATTTGTTTATGTAGGTAATAAGTTATGATGAAAATAGATTTCGGAGGGTTAATTTCTCAATGCATGTTTTTTGGATAAATTTCAAACATGTTACATCTATTGATCCGTTACATTTTTTTTTAGATCTTTTAGGTTAACCATAATCTGACAAATGACATGTTATACACACATACTGAGCAATAAAATAAAAAGTAGCCCTAACAAACCACAACAAGGTGAACCAATCAGGGTTAAATAACAACAAAATCAATCGAATCCTAAGAAGAGGAATATGCCATTGAGATACGAACAACGATTTTTAGATTCATTGTTTGGGCCTCTGGTAGTTTCGGCCCACAGTGGATACAGTCCACTGCTATGTAATACTTTCAGCCCATTAAGAATTTTAAGTCCAGGTCCACAATCTACATTTATAGAACTTGGGTAGCAGCGGCGAAGTATAGAAGGAGCCGGGGGGCGCCGGAACCTCTGAATTTTTTGCTCAGTAGTGTTATATATGTAGTTTTCGTATGGAAATTTTTGGGTATATACTGTTGGAATTAATCTTGATGTTTTGGACCATTTACGGATCATGAATTACGGCCACGGGTTGCATGTTCTAAACGGGTTTATCTGATATGAAAAATGGATCCTCATGAGTCAAACGGGTTAGATGGTTTGTTATATGGTTGGCCGAGTTTGTTGGAGATGGAGTTATGGAGAAGTGTACCTTGGGAGTTGTTGCTACAAAAGAGGAGTTCGTGGGTTTTTATGCATGTGACTTTATTTGTATGTTTAATTATAAATAGGGAGTAGCATTAGGTATTTTTTGTATCCTTTGTTTATTGAATAAAGAGAGTTTCATAAACATATTTGCGTGAGTGTGAGTGTAGTGATCAAAGGGGCCTGAACCAACATATACGTTTTCGACCCCCGGTTCTATAGAAATTTTTGGGTATATACGTTTTCAACCCCCCCCCCCTCCGGTCATTCAGGTCAAGCTTCGCCACTGTTGGGTAGGGTTAAATAACTGTAATAACCATTGAAAGATTATGAGTTATATGATGAATTACATTCCATGTTTGATGGAATGCACATATATTGTAACTTGGACTTTTATAAAATTTCATTTACTTATGTTTTTTTAGAAGTTGATGACAGTAACAATGCACGTGGGATATTGTATTTTGCATGAAAGTTCTGAAGTCCTTTTGATGCAAACTGCAAGATAAACAATGGAATAAAGATCTTTGTACAAAAAGAAAACTAGTGAAGCTTGTAATTATATTATAAACATTAAAATTAACTACAATTTAGACTAATCTCAGCCGTTGGATCTTCATACTCGATATTGTCGATCTTCGTAGTGATAATGGCCACCACCATGAGACAACTGAGGAATGATACGCTGCCATTTGTTCTGGCATGAATCTTGATATGGTTCTTCACATTATGGAAGGTATTTTTTTTTGTTTGATTGTTTACGGTTTGTAATAACTATATTGAATTATTGATGGAGTCATGGAGACATGGACAGTATTATCATCCATTGATTTGTAATGCTTGAAATTTTCAGATAAAGCTCAAGAATTGGAAGACCTTGGAACGTGATGCGGATCAACCCATAGAAGAATCCGATGCAGGTTTGAAGTTGCACAGTTTTCTTGAAGTTTCGTTTGGCGGGGGTTCCATGCACCCAAGAATGTGGTACGTACGACTTGAGTACCAGCGATTTTGTGTAAAAGTCACTTCACTTTGTTTGATAACATTCTTTTTTGTTTTTTCCTAGTTTTCTTTTTTTGGCTGTATTATTATATCCGTGTTTAATAGCTAATATGATCCTAAAGGTCCTTTGTTGTCAGTTCATTGCAGCTCCTTGTGAATTTTAATTCAACCAAGTACTCCATATCCTAATTTTCTTTTCCAATATTATAGCTGTAGTAAATTAGTTGTTTCCTGACATGCATACCATATGAGTCCACGAAGACCATGCACATCTAATATGCTTTTGTAGGTTACTAATAGAGACTATGAGGCAATCTCAATATGGATGAGGCAGCTCAAGAGATTGGTAAGAAATTGATGTATGGTTCACATGATCCTTTTAATCATTTTTAGTTTTATTCTATCAGATTTTTACTCCACATATGTTCATTGAATTGTAATTAATTATGAAAACATTTAAGTATCACTTGCACACTTTACCTCATTTTTATGCTTTTATTGGCAAGATGTATCTGACTTTCTTTTCTGATTTAATTAGCCAGTAAATTAGATAAGATGATTGATATCGGGATATCCTGCTATTATAGTGAATGATAATCTTATTTGGTGATTTAATACTTTCTTAGGGCACTGGAGCTTCTGCTGGGAACCAAACTTTATTCTATTGCGATTGACATGCCGGTCATCGGGTTGTATCATGGTTGAATTGTTGTCTAAGCAACCATTATTCTTGGCAATTTTAGTTCGTCTTTCTTCTACTTACTTGGTAAATAACACTACATATGCTTCCTCATATCGTGTAGACCAAATACAAACAACTTGAAGGTATAGACATATCAAATCTGTAAGCTTTTAAAGACTTAAATTTTATAGAACCATTGCTCGAACCAAACTGACTACACGTGAATAACACTACATATACTTCCTCATTTGTGTGTTCTTAACTTATTTTGTGTTGTTTTGCTTTTCTTAGTTAACAAATATTTGATTATTCTTCTCTTTGCTTCACCAGCCATAGCCATCCACCGACGGGTCTGCCCTTTTCAAGTTCACCTAGAAGGAAAAAAACATACCTCCTTTTGAGGGGGTTAACCTGCTTCACAACTAAATATTGTTTATGTTTTTATTTTGTAATTACACACACAATTTGCTAAGCATGAGGATGAACTAACATTGAGATGAATACTAACTGTGAGAAACTAGTGATAATTTGTGCTGCAAGAATTCAAGATGGTGCACACAAGATAAATTGTGCATTTTAGAGCTAGAAAACGCTGGAGTATGGCCATTCAAACAGGAGACAACTAGGCTTTGAGAAAACAACGGGTTGTATTCCAGTGGTTAAAAATTTTCCTATGTTTTTTGTAACTCATTTTCTTGTAGTTGTTCTTGTGACTCTTTGTAATATGTTATGGTTATCTAACAAAATCGTTTTCATGATATTGCTATTGCATTGATTAATTGTATGTAAATTCATGAAATGGTTGCAAATACAATACCAGGGTATTTTCTTGTAGGCATGTACAAATGGTTGAATACATATCAGAGCACCAACTTGTAGCATAGACTTTTAGCTCAACACCTCAACCCACCCAAGACCCGTCTAATTTTAAACTGCTAATTTTTCACCTGTTTAATATTAATTCACTATATTAATGGAAATAAGAGAACCGGGGATATGCTTCGAGCCTTCTTCTGATGATCATTAACAGAGATGACGTCATCCAAATCCCCTGTAGCTCATTATCTTGTAATTGTTCTTGTGACTCTTTGTAATATGTTATGGTTATCTAATAAAAATATTTTCATGATATTGCTGTTGTATTAATTAATAATATTGCTGTTCCATGATACTTTTAGCTCAATACCTCAACCAGCCTGTGGCCGGTTTCATTTCAAAATGCTAAGTTTTGACCCATTTAATATTCCTTCACAGTATTCGTCGAAACAGGAGATGACGCCATCCAAATCCCATGTTTTAACTTCTCTTCACTGTAAACTTCATTAACGAAATCACCCAACAACTCCACTTCCTCAATATTATCCCCAGCAATAACTTTTGCAACTATTTCATGACTTTTATTATGTTTATTAACTGTTGCATTGATTAAATATATGTAACTTCATGAAATGGTTGAAAAGTTAATAAACATAATAAAAGTCAACTATAGCAAACTGCAGCACTTATATCTTTAGTTGAATAGTTGAATACAACATCAGGGTATTTTCATTTAAGAGTGTAGCAATGCTTGAACACATATCAGAGCACCTCAACCAGCCCATGACCCGTTTCATTTCAAATTGCTAAATGTTGATCCGTTTATATTAATTCACTGTATTCTTTGAAATAGGAGAATCAGGCATGCTTTGAGACTGCTTTGATCACACCAGTCTCCGGGACCACTGGCTGTTCCCATCCTATGCCAGGCCTTTTATCCTCTGAATCTCAGGATTCAGGTCTTTGACGAAATCACCCAACGACTCAACTTCCTCATCATTATCCTCCAATTCTCTTTCATATCCAATTTCAGCAAAGGTCGGGCGGTACCAACTCTTCCTCATGCTGTCTCTATCCTTGAATAGTGTTGTCTTCCTTTGGGTTCATGAATGTATAACTTGGTTCACCTGCAAAAAGAATGTTAACATAGTAAAACCTGCAAAGGAAATAAAAAAAGTTGACTTTTTAAAATTGAAAAAATCATTTTTTTGTAATGATTGACAGACCAGATGATTGAAATCATAATGTAATTAGTTAAAAGTTAGTTTTTATTAGATTTAGATTAGTGATAGAAGTGCGGGGACTAGATGCGACAAAAAGAAAGTTAGTAACCTACATGTTTGGAACGACACATCCAAAGGGGCGTACCCCTTCTCTCATCGACGACAGGAAACAAGAAACACAGGGACGCAACCCTTCATCTTCGATTACAGCCACAAGATCAAAAGACATACCTCTTCGTGAAGAGACACGTCTATTGGATTCGCACCTCTTCAATTAGTATAAATAGGGTTAGGATTTCTATTGTAAATTAAATTCACTTGTACATATTCACAGTATGTATTCATTCAGAAATAAAGGTTAGTTTATTTGTTCATTGTGTTTTTCATTGTTCCTTAAGATTCTGGGCAACAGTGGTATCAGAGCCTAGGGCTCAAATTAGTTTTGGAAAACAATCATCAGGCGGGTGGTTGAATTCCCCTAACAATTCTGATCACGCAAGGAGGCGTCGATTAGGTTGTTTTTTTGTTAAGTTTTAACATCAATCGCATCAAGCGGGTACGATTGTTGTTTGTTCGTTAATCGTTCATCAGGAGGGTGTTCGATTTTTTTATCTGATCATCACTGAGGGTGTTCAGGTTCTGAGTTTTTGTTAATTCAAATCAAGGCAAGAGGCTACGATTCGGGTTAAGAAGACGGAAACAAATCTGAGAAATTTGTATTCCGGTTTGAAGAAGCAATCGCAAATCTGAGAAGTTTGGGTTGTTTGAAATTTACAAAAGACACAAAATCTGAGAAGTTTTGTGATATCAAAGCATCAAGAGGGTGTTCGGTTGAGAAGTTTAGTCGCAAATCAAGCGGGTTTGGGGCTGATTTTTTTGGTTTGTGTTTAGAGAGTCGCGAATCAAGAAGGAAGAAAAAAAAACGCAGCCAAGAGGGTTGTTAAGAAAAGTCAGAAAACCGTGCGGAGAATCACGATAAGAGAAGTCGGTCGGTTCGCAAATTCCAGGTTCTACGTTCTATTTTTCTGGAATTTATATAAGATTTAGAAATTGGTTTGATTCCACGTTCGAAAGTTAGTGTGAATTTTTGGAATCATAGACTTCGGTTTTAGGAGACAACTGTTGGTGCACTTGTGTCTGTACTTTGTCTGTATTCGGTCTGTATGTAAATGATGTCCTGTTTAGTCCTGTAAGTTGACCAAGTCAACCGTCCTCCTGGTTTGACTTAGTCAACAATTGAAAGATGTTGAAAGATGTTATATGTCGAAGGATAAGAGGTCGAAGGATGATGTGGATCCTTCGACCTCATCGAAAGATATGCTTCGAATGTTAGGCCTCGAAAGTTGATCTTTCGAGGTCCTTGATGATCTTTCGAATGCTTGTCATCGATAGATGATCCTTCGGACCATCTATCGGATCCTTCGGACCAGACATCTTATGCTGGGTATAAATACCCATGCATGTGTTGAGTTCAAGTAGAAGAAGACAGATAGACACTTAGAGAAAAACACACACATAGTGTTGAGAGCATTCTGTCCAGAACTCACACACACCATTTGAGAGTTTGCAAGTTATATTTGTAAACATTGTGCTTGTAACCGAAACCTTCATTTGCATTAATACAAGATTGTGTTAATCGGTGAACCCGTGTGTGCTTGTGTTCATACTTGCTTAATCCCGGTTTGCTTGCTAGCTTGGATTCCGCACTCGCTAGTGAGTTAGTATAACAAGGTTTGAGGTTCGTCATCCACCGGATAGGGACCTACAAGTGGTATCAGAGCTTGGCTCTTTACCTTGTTTAAAACCGGGTTTTATTCAAGTTCTTGGTGTGTTTGGACACTAGGTTTAGCACCCGTTTTGGTGGTTTTTCTTGCTTTTCTAAACTGAAAAACGGTTTCTAAACCTTCGGGAGTGTTCAAGGTTGGGTTGGGTAACTTAAAACTTGTGTTTAAGAGACTTTGATTTTTCCGGCCAAGATTCCGGTTGTCTCCGGTGACTGGACTTGTTGGATAAGATTTGCCTTTTTGGGAAATCTTGTTTGAAAGTCAAAAAGGTGGTAGTGTGCAGAACATCCCTTCTGCCGAAAGTTGGTACACCAACCTGTCACCTTTTCACCAACCCATCAACTTTTCTGTCAGTGTGTCAGACCTCGAAAGATACCCTTCGAGCTCGAAAGATCATCCTTCGATCAAGGAGATTCGAAAGATAGCCATCCTTCGACCATCCTTCGAAGTCAGTGTGTTATCCTTCGAGTCAAGGAATCTTTTTGAAAGATCATCCTTCGAGTTACTGTTCATTGCGAAAGATAAGGATCCTTTGTGCAGGAGAATCTTTCGTATTGGTGTTCGATAGATCAGTATCTTTCAAGTGTGAATCTTTCGAGACCTTTGTTCGAAAGATAAGGATATTTCAATCTTCGAAAGATAAGAGGAATCAATTCGAAAGATAGTGTCCGAAAGATAAGGATTTAACTCGAAAGATAAGGATCTTTCAAGAGGGAATCCTTCGAGTTCTTGAATCTTTCGAAATCATTGTTCGAGATACAACAGTGATCTTTCGAGCACCGTTGATCCTTCAAACAAGATTAGATCTTTCGATTGTGGTCAGTTTATTGTTAACAAATTTCTGTGATTTGAGATCTTTCGACCAGGATCCTTCGGCTGTGTGATCTTTCGGATTTCTCACTTAGCATTTATTTTGCTCATTCATCATGAATCCGAATTGGTGGAATCCGGCCCCCGACAGCGGTAAATATACAAGTTCTGGTGTCACTCCCTCATGGTGGGGTACACCGGCACTAGACAGTGGAAAATACACGTCTACAAGTCTATCGCCTTCATGGGCCGAGTCTCCGGTATCGACATCTTCCCAGGGAAATCAGTGGGCGTTGGTATCAAATCAAACTCCAAGTATTCAGAGTATCTTACTGAGCGAAAGCGAAACAGGGAGTTTGAATCGACCTCCAAAGCTGATGCACTTAAACGAGTATCCGGGTTGGGCTGATCGTTTCCGTACATATGTTCTTGGACAAAATACTGAGCTGTGGATACGTTTCACCACAGATTTTGATCAAGCTATCGAAGTTGCCGCTTCATCAACTGCTAGTTTTGCCGATCTTCCAGAGGATCAAAAGAAAATATATGATCTGGAAAAGAAAGCATACGCCATTCTCACTCAGGCGTTAAGCAAGGATATATATCATCAGTTTGTCAGCTTCAAGACTACAAAGAAGCTGTGGGATGGTTTGAAAACCAGAGGAGTAGGGAATGAAGCTACACGTCAGTTGCGTCATGATCTGCTCAAGAAAGAATTCGACTGTTTCACATGCATGGATAAGGAGTCTTTGGGAGACATGACAAGTCGGTTTTATCATTTGCTTACTGAGTTGAATAATTTTGGTGTTACAACAACTCAAGCAGAAGTGGTGAAGAAGTTTGCTGATGCTTTGCCCCCACAATGGAGCAGCTTCCTAGAAATCCTTAAGTATAATGGAGTGTTGAGAACTACAAATATCAACGACTTCGTTCAACTTTTGGAAAACAAGGATCAGGAAGAAACGTTAAAGGCGAAGAAAGTTCCATTGCCACAAAATCCAGAGATGTACTTTGGAACTTCTGGTACTTCGTCTACAAGAGCTGGTCCACATGCTCCATTGCAAACGGCATTTGTCACAACAACAGATATGTATGGGAATCCGGTGCAAGTTCCTGTTAAGCCACCTCCCACCACAGACATGTATGGAAATCCAATAGAACCATCTCCTCCTCCTCCCGCTCAACAACAGCGTGCATGTTATGGAGGAACATCATCTGCTGGTCAACAGTCAAAGCCAAATACAGTACAGCTCGACACCTCCAGCTTTTCTAAAGTCAGTGTAGAGGTAGCTAAGGAACACATGGAGCTCCTTAACACTGTGGTGAGCGCGTACTGCGGATTGATAGAAGGTCAGATTGGCAATATTAATCTGACACAAGAAGACTACAGGCAGATTGATAAAGAAGAGATGGACTTGATGGATATCAAGTGGGCCTTTGCGAGTGCCGTGAGGAGAGCAAAGGATTGGATGGAAAGCACTGGAAGAACCAGCTTGGAAAGTAAGCGAGACACCAAGTATGGGTTCGACAAACAGGCAGTGAAGTGCTTTAACTGTGGTGAACGGGGTCATTTAAAAGGGAGTGCATAAAGCCAGCTCAGCACGGAAACCAAAACCCCTTCAGAAACCAAGGCAACCAGCAGAACAGAAACAATGAACGTACAATGGTACCTGTCAACAACCAAACCAACAGGGCTCTAGCAGTTCAGGTGGATGAAGGTTGTGACTGGTCAATCCAGTTGGGTGGTGATGCTCCCGATGGAACAGCATGTTTTGCTCAGGTTATGAAGGAATTAGTTCACACCAGTGGTGGAGAATCTTCTGCCAGTGGTGGTGAATCGTCTGAAGATGAAGACTCCTCGGGGTATAGCAGGAGCGCTGATGAAGAATCATCCAGTTCTGGTGATGATCATGTGGGCGAGACATCAAATGCAACAACCGATGCAGACATTGATGAACTCTTGGGAGAAGCTGCAGCAGAAACTCAAAGAAGATCTATCTTGTTGGATCAAGCTGCTTATACTTCGTCTTCTCTCCATTCAGCCTTTATGGCTAATGTCGACAGTTCATCAAGTCAGGTATGTGTCGATGAACCCACTGCTATTAACTGTGATGAATGTGATAGATTGCATGCTAGGTGTGCTGATTTGGAAGGAAACATGTCTGAGTTGCAAGCCAAACATGATGCTTTACAAGCTAGTTTGTTTGACTTGCAAGACAAACATAGTTCCTTGAATGCTGAATGGTGTGACTTGCAAAGCAAGCATGAGGCTTTGCAAGAGAAATATGATGTGACATTCATCCACAATCAGAAGTTGACTGTGGATCTTTCAAAATGCACAGAAGCCAACATGTTTTATGCAAACCATGAAAAGGATTTTAAGTCAACGATTGAAACTTTAAAGAAAGATAAATCTGAATTGACTAAAATGGTTTCACGAAAACAAACTGATATAAATTTGTATATATCTCGTCTTGAGGATATGCAAAAAGAGATGGCTTGTGTGAAAACCGAAAGTGATGCGATCCAACTTAAGCTAGACAGTTATTTGAGCTCTAGTTATGTGCTGGATCACATCATTGAAGTTCAGAAAGCGAAACGGGATGTCACGTGCATAGGCTATCAGAAGTGTCCACCACCAGTGAGACATAATTATGATGCCATGCCAGATGAGGAGGCCAGGGTGATTTTTGAACCATCTGTGCCTCTAGATGTTAAGGAGTTTGCTGCAGGACTCGGATACCAAAAGGAAGTATCCTCAGATTCAGATGTGTCAGCAGATACATTTGTAAGTGCTGAACAGAATCAAGATCCTCCAGTTGTGATTGAGGATGCTGATTCTTCTGATGATGAATCTGATGATACTGTCCCAGCAAAGTCTGATGCGGTAGCCAAAAATGAGGACATACCTCTTGAGAATCACAATGTGATCCCCCTGTACAACCCGCTAAGACTGTTGCAACTGAGTCCACATCTGCAGAAGAGCCGGAGAGTGTGAATTTGCTGTACACTCTAGTTGGTAATGATAAAATTTACTCAGACAAAGATTTTCCCATTAAGAATGTTAATCAATCCTTAATCTGCAAAGTCTTTGAAAATTCGACAAGTAAGTTTTTGGGAAAGTCAGGACCACATGTTACAGTTACACAGTGTCCTCCTGTTCCAAAAGCTGAAATTCGAAAACAATTTGGCAACAAGAAATTACCAACAGTGCCAAAACAGCAAAATCACATCAAGACCAAAGGAAAATCACCGGCTCAAACTCAAAAGAAGCCGAATCAGAAGAAAAACAAGAAAAATGTTAACTTTGTGAAGTCGACGGGAACCGACAAAATGGAAAAGTTTGAAAACCAATCTAACTTGGATTTTGTCAAGAAAGCTACAATTTTGAAAAGAAATGAACAAAACAATTCAAAGCCCAGTACCTCGGGTTCACAAAGTTCAACATCATCGGCTAGACGATCACATGATTCTTCGGGGTTTGTAGAACGAAGATCATGTTTTGAATGTGGAACCATTGGACATATTATTCGTAATTGTCCATATCTTCATAAACAGAAAGAAAAGGTTGATGTTCCCCGTGGCAAAACTAACCGTAAGCCATCTGTTTCCACAAAACAAGATCCCCGACTTGTAAAAGAAAGGGAAAAGAAACAGAAACATCAACAGGTCAAAAAGGTTGAAAAAGCGATTAAAACCGAAGTGGTTCAAAAACAATCTGTTGCTGTAAAACCAGAAAATTCCAAAACTTCAAACAATCAAGAAGTTAAAATTTTAAAGAAAGACACTGGTAAAACAAAACAGACATGGAAACCTAAATCGGTTACTAAATCAGGGGGAACATCACAACTTACCAACCATCAAAGACAAGAGGTTATTGTCATTGATGAAAATGGAAGACCCAAGACCACAATGGCTTGGGTCCCCATCTCCAACTAATTCTTTTGAGTTCATGTGCAGGGTGCTTCAGGAGGAACTATCAGTAGTCATTGGATTGTTGATAGTGGGGCATCCAGGCACATGACAGGCGACATGAAGCTTCTCTACGACGTCAAAGCTATTAGAGGAGGTTATGTTGCTTTTGCTGGAGATAAAGGTGGATACATTACGGGTGAAGGAATGATATCCAACGGGATTGTCAGCTTTGACAAGATCAACTTTGTGCAACAACTTGATCACAATCTTCTTAGTGTTTCTCAAATTTGTGACAAGCAATTCTCAGTACACTTTGATGCTAATGGATGTTATGTACTGAAACCCGGCTTCAAAATTCCAAAAGAATGGATTCTCTTGTCGGCTCCAAGGATAAATGACTTGTACGTCCTTGACATGAGCCAAGCTATTACTACGTCTGCACAAGCAACTTGTTTCGTTTCCAAAGCCACAGAAAAAGACACTATCTCTTGGCATAGACGTATGGGACACATTCACTTACGCAAAATGAATCATTTGGTTTCAAATGAATTGGTGAATGGTGTTCCTCTCAAAAATTTTCATCTTCAAGACGTCTGTGTTTCGTGCCAGAAGGGAAAGCAAACAAAGAAGAAGCACCCTACAAAGAAGATCAACACGGTGGCAGTCCCTCTTGAACGTTTGCACATGGATTTATTCGGTCCTGTCAAGCACAAGAGTATTCGGGGTGATCAACACTGTCTCGTGATAACCGATGACTATTCTAGATTTTCTTGGGTTGCATTTATGGCACACAAGAGTGAAACCTTTGGCATTATCAAAAACTTGATCATTCAGATTGAGAATTTGTATAAGTTGAAGGTTAGGCGGATACGTAGCGACAATGGTACTGAATTTAAAAATCATTCCATGACGGAGTTCTGCACTGAAAAAGGTATTCTTCATGAGTTTAGTGCAGCTTATACTCCTCAACAGAATGGCGTCGCTGAACGTAAGAACCGCACATTGATCGAGACTGCTAGGACAATGTTGGTAGAGTCACAGTTACCCATTCCATTCTGGACTGAAGCTGTGGCCTCTGCATGTTATACATTAAACCGAGTCCTTACAGTCAAAAGGCACAACAAGACCTGCTTTGAGCTTCTTCAAAAAGGAAACCAGATTTGTCTTATCTTGAACCGTTTGGAGCTCCTTGCACAATCATCGATCCTAATGGAAAGTTCGGGGCAAAAGCAATTGATGGATACTTTCTTGGTTATGCCACCCCTAACTTACGAGTCTGGAATCTAGAGACTAAAAGGGTCGAGGAATGGTCTGAGGTCAGAGTACAAAGGCACACCTTGCCAGTCAAAAATCCGGGTCAACCTTGGATGTTTGAGTACGATGACTTCTTCAATTCGATCAATGTTGAAGCCGTTGAAGATAATGCTGCGGCTAGGATGTTTTTCGAGAGTGACAATGCAACAGTTTCACCGGTGGTTCGTCCAATTCTTGTTAATCAAGAACCATCTTCTTCGGTGAACAATAATATTCTCAACAATGAGGATTTTCATGATGCAAACGAATTGAACGAATCTTCAGAGGATGATGAATTTGTGGATGCAGATCAAGAAGTCCCAACAACAGCAGTTCATGGTACTTCAGAGGGTACTCCTCCAGTGGATGCCCATAGAACAGCTGAGGCTACTGCATCATCCTCTTCGTCAATTCCTGGTCTTGAATTGGTTGTTGATCTTAATCTCAACAACCTGGGTATAAATGTTCCAGTTCCAGAAAATCCAGAAACAAGGATTCATAATACCCATCCTCAACAAAACATCATTGGAAATGTGCAAAGTGGCGTTCAAACAAGAAACATGTTGCGAAACAACAACAATGCAGGCTTGTATGCAGCTATTCGAGAATCCGGGCAACAAAACGATTGGTCTTTCGCGTGTTATGTCTCACAGGAAGAACCAAGAACGTGGAAAGATGCCTTGAAGGATAATGCTTGGGTTGAAGCAATGCAGGAAGAGCTGCAACAATTCCAGAAGCTGGGTGTATGGAAACTAGTAGAGAAACCTGCTGGATACAAGAAGATTGGCACCCGTTGGGTCTTCAAATGCAAAAAGGATGACCGCGGAGTTGTTATCCGAAACAAAGCTCGTTTAGTCGTTCAAGGTTTTCGTCAGATTGAAGGGATCGACTACAACGAAGTCTATGCACCTGTTGCACGTCTCGAAGCAATTCGAATCTTTCTAGCCTATGCGTCCTTCAAAGGATTCAAGGTTTATCAGATGGACGTGAAAAGTGCATTTTTACATGGTGTGGTTGAAGAAGAGGTGTACGTCGAACAGCCTCCAGGTTTTGAAGATCCTATCCATCCCGATCGGGTTTGGTTGCTCAACAAAGCTCTCTATGGTCTTCATCAAGCACCGCGAGCTTGGTACGCAACCTTATCTCACTATCTGCTGGAGAACGGTTTTCGAAGAGGTCTTATCCACTGCACTCTTTTCATCAAAGAACAAGATGGAGATCTTCTTCTGGTACAGGTATACGTTGATGATATTATTTTTGGTTCTACTAATGATGTCTTGTGTAGGAATTTCGAGCGCATAATGCAGGATAAATTCGAGATGAGTGCTATGGGGGAAATGACCTTCTTCTTGGGCCTTCAAGTACAACAAACGGAGTCTGGGATATTCATCCATCAGACTAAATATGTTGGTGACATCTTGAACCGGTTTCAAATGTCTGATGCAACGCCCATTGGTACCCCATTGCCAACAAATCACGGAATTAATCCTGACTTGAAGGGAGAAGCTGTTAGCCCTTCAATCTATCGCGCTATGATCGAATCTCTTATGTACCTCACAGCATCAAGGCCAGACATAATGTACCCAACGTGTCTTCTTGCCAGATACCAAGTTAATCCAAAGGCCTCCCATCTTGCAGCTGTTAAAAGGATTTTTCGTTATTTGAAGGCGTACCCTGACACCGGTCTGTGGTACCCTAGGGATAATAACTTTGAATTGGTAGCGTTCAGTGATTCTGATTTTGGCGGATGTAAAATCGACGGCAAATCCACAACGGCTGGATGTCAGTTTTTAGGAAATCGCCTAGTTACGTGGCAGTGCAAGAAGCAGACATGTGTCGCTACCTCAACATGCGAAGCTGAATACATTGCTGCCTCAAGTTGTTGCTCCCAAGTTCTTTGGATCCAACAACAAATGCGGGACTACGGTTTTGAATTCCTAACTACTCCTATATACGTTGATAATTCTGCTGCGTTAGATATCACTAAAAATCCTGTGCAGCATTCAAAGACCAAACACATCGAAATCAAATATCACTTCATACGTGATTGCTTTGAGAAAAGGCTAATCGATGTTGTTAAGGTCCACACCAATGACCAACGTGCCGACTTATTTACCAAAGCTTTTGACAAATCTAGATTTGACTTCTTATTATTGGTAAACGGCATTAAGGTCAAGCAAGAGTAAAACCAACATCGGAAAATCATTTTTGTAATTACCTTTGTGTGTTTTTAAAATTTATCTTAGTTTATTGATTTTAGGGGGAGTAAATCCGAAATCTGAAAATCCAAAAACATCGAAAAATTTCAAAAACAGAAAAACAATAGAAAAACAAAAATGAGTTTCCTGGCGAGCAAAAGAGAAAATGATAGTACATCAGTGGTCTATTCAAACCTCTTTAAACCTTAAAATGAAGAACGATAAGCAGCTCTATATAAGATGTATCGGTAGGCTCACAATCATCTTAAAGTGTGCAGGGTGATATAAATCTTAATCGACTGAAGACCAGGTGGGAACCATTCATTGGCATATGGTCTTAGTACCGAAATTTCGTTTGATAGATTGCCGAGGTTCTGAGATATTCGGTCTTTATGCTGCTTATCATCTGGGTATCATGGTTGTATCTTTTACCGAAAAATAACGGGGACGCAAGTCTAGATCTTCCATGATACTATACATACGTGTACATAATACATACTGCATTCGACCTCAATAAGTGATAAACAATCACATGTCCCTTCAAATAAGTGATAAAATATCACATTTATCCGGGTGTCAAGTTCGTCTCTCTGCTGTACGGAAGTACTGACCTGTTCACGGACTTGCACCTGTGCCCTCATGCATATGAAAATCAAGTTCCTCATAAATAAGTGATTATATCACATAGGACTTGTTTTCAATTCAAAATAAGTGAGTATCTCACAATTTATACGCTCAAACAGATGATAATCGGTATACTCACCGGTAAGATGAACCCTCGTGCATACCTTGATACGGGAATGTGTCGTGATGTGGATGAACACCGGTCGGTAAGTATAAATCATACCTTAACGTATCCCCTAAACATGATTACATCTGATAAGTTGAGCTTAAGTGGACAACAATATCGATAATTGTTATAGGATGTTTATCTTAATGTTTAACTAATAGAACAACAAGAGTGTTTTGGCATGACCGTACACTGATATGATTCTCTTACCCTCGAAACTCGCAAAAAGAAGTTTGTATATATTTATTTACTGCATTCAGTCTTTACATTTGAGAAATACAAAAATACCAAAAAGATATTATTTCTGCTTTATTTTCGATCGTACGATGTTGGAGCTCTAGTCTTCATTGCCTGAAACCTGAACGAAAACCGAATTGACTAAATCTTCATAAACGGTCGAAATTTGCATGTTTTGAAAGTTAAAGACTAAAATTGATAAATTTTATTAAACTTTCAAACTGTCGGACGGTGTTTGATTGTGACATGGTCACTTGTGTGTCAATTGTTTGTAATATATTCCAAGCAGTTGTTCTCATTACGCGTTTAGATTTCTTGCATGTGCAGATTCTAAAGGCTAGGAGAACATGGTCGATGACAAAGCTTTGGAATGAAGACACGAAGAGAAGGCGCTCAAAAGATGAAGATGATCGAGTTGCCGCTGGCCATCATCAACACCTCAAGGATCTCACTTCATAAAGATAAAGTATTTCACGAGCATAACTCAAGGGGGAGCTTATGTTAAGGGGGAGTTTGTCAACACACTTCCTACATGATACGGGTAGTTTGTTGATACACTCTCTGCTTTCAAGACGTGAAGACTTTGAAGATCCTCCGACATTGAAGACTTGAAAGGACATCAGAGTTTTGGGAACTCGAAGACCAAAGACCGTCGAAGTTCGAGACGAGTCTACAACTATAGAAGATAAAGACAAAGCTACAGCCAAGGGGGAGTTTGTTGGTGCACTTGTGTCTGTACTTGGTCTGTATTCGGTCTGTATGTAAACGATGTCCTGTTTAGTCCTGTAAGTTGACCAAGTCAACCTTCCTCCTGGTTTGACTTAGTCAACAATTGAAAGATGTTGAAAGATGTTATATGTCGAAGGATAAGAGGTCGAAGGATGATGTGGATCCTTCGACCTCATCGAAAGATATGCTTCGAATGTTAGGCCTCGAAAGTTGATCTTTCGAGGTCCTTGATGATCTTTCGAATGCTTGTCATCGATAGATGATCCTTCGGACCATCTATCGGATCCTTCGGACCAGACATCTTATGCTGGGTATAAATACCCATGCATGTGTTGAGTTCAAGTAGAAGAAGACAGATAGACACTTAGAGAAAAACACACACATAGTGTTGAGAGCATTCTGTCCAGAACTCACACACACCATTTGAGAGTTTGCAAGTTATATTTGTAAACATTGTGCTTGTAACCGAAACCTTCATTTGCATTAATACAAGATTGTGTTAATCGGTGAACCCGTGTGTGCTTGTGTTCATACTTGCTTAATCCCGGTTTGCTTGCTAGCTTGGATTCCGCACTCGCTAGTGAGTTAGTATAACAAGGTTTGAGGTTCGTCATCCACCGGATAGGGACCTACAAAAACCAAAGTTTAGAAAGTGAAAATTGTTGAAAAGAAATTATGGCGGATTCAGGAGGAGCCTCTCGGTCAAACGCGGTAGTAATTAGAGAGGGTAGTTCGTTCTCCCAGTTTCATTGTCTTATTTTAAAGTCTACAAATTATACGGTATGGGCAATCCGTATAAAAACCATTTTGAGGGCAAACGGATTATGGGAAATGATAGAACCAAAAGAAAATACGCAAGCGGATGAAAAGAAGGATATGATGGCGACCGCTTATTTATATCAAGCACTACTGGAAGATATGATAATACAAGTTGCAAGTTGCAAGAGTGCAAAAGAAATTTGGGATGCATTAAAGACTAGGCACGTTGGTGCAAATCGAGTGCAAAAGGCACGTCTTCAAACGCTCAAAACAGAGTTTGAGATGTTAAAAATGAAGGAGGAAGACACTATCGATTCATTCACTGCAAGACTAAATAGTATTGTCACGAGGGCAAGTGGTCTTGGATCAACTTTTGATCAACCAACTTTAGTATGGAAACTTCTAAGTTCTGTACCGAGAAGGTTCGTTCAAATTGTTGCAACCATTGAACAATTCACTGATTTAGGAACAACGACGCTAGACGAGACAATTGGAAGATTGAAAGCCTATGAAGAAAGGATCGGGTTGGTGGATGAAAACCCGATATATAATCAAGAGAAACTTATGTATGCGCGACGCGACAAGAACTATGGTCGTGGAAGGCGTTTTGGGAACAATGGACAAGGAAGTTAAATTCATCACAAGGCAAGTGGCGTGATGGAAAGTCCAGACAAGAAGAAGATGAGGAAGATCCTTCACATGATAACTATGGACAACAAAGAAGGGAAGAGAATTTCTCACAGAATGCTTACAAGAATAGAAGTAACCAAAGGAAGTTTGGGAAGGAGTTAAGCAAGATAAAATGCTACAATTGCCAAAAGTTTGGTCATTATGCCTCAGATTGTCCTGAGTCAAATCAAAGAGGAGAAGAATCAAATCTGGTGCAGGAAGACGAGGAACCAACTCTCCTAATGGCAATCAAACAAGACTTCAATGATCTACTTCAACAAGCACATGATGGCAAGCAAGACATGGAGAAAGATCAAGGTGCAACTTAAGGATGTTCGAGATTAGGGGGGTGAATGAAATCATAATCTCCTTCACATCCTATAAGTATTAGGGTTCATTATGTAATTAGTTAAAAGTTAGTTTTCATTAGATTTAGATTAGTGATAGAAGTGCGGGACTAGATGCGACAAAAAGAAAGTTAGTAACCTATATGTTTGGAACGGCACATCCAAAGGGGAGTACCCCTTCTCTGATCGACGGCAGGAAACAAGAAACACAGGGACGCAACCCTTCATCTTCGATTACAGCCACAAGATCAAAAGACATACCTCTCCGTGAAGAGACACATCTATTGGATTCGCACCTCTTCAATTAGTATAAATAAGGTTAGGATTTCTATTGTAAATTAAATTCACTTGTACATATTCACAGTTTGTATTCATTCAGAAATAAAGGGTAGTTTATTCATTCATTGTGTTTTTCATTGTTCCTTAAGATTCTGGGCAACAATGATGGATGTGAATATTCCAACAATAGACATGTAAATTATGTAATAAGCTCTTACAAGGAAGATATTACAAGTTCCATTTCTGGTGTCATCCTCAAGTCTGAATCATGTGTACTTATTCAAACAAACATGTTTTCTTCTTTCTATTCAATGACCATGGAGAAGGAAAAAAAATATGTGTCATGAAGATAAGCAATACATCTCATACTTTTTTGCTTCTCTATTAAAGGCAAATTATATGAAAAAGGAGATCAATATATAAATACCTTAAAATTAAGGGCACATAATTTTTTTTTGAACGGCAAATTTGGATCACTGACGGACCACTGGAGTATCATCGTGCCACTAGCAGAACCACCCGATCATATCTATCTCCACTAGGCAATAATGCCTATACACCAATTCAGGAGGAAACCCAATAAATCTGGGAAAACCCCCTTTGTGGGAATCGAACCCATGACCTAATGGTCATAAGCCTTATCCCACCCCCAAAATACCACTAGGCTATAATGTCATGGGTATTAAGGGCACATAATAAATCACATATTTTGTAAATGATCTAGGCATAAAACGTTACGTCAACAAGGGATGATGGAAAATTCTGATGGCCCCATTCTGACATGGGCTTCTTCAACTTCCCTATTTCAAGGGAACACAAATTGGGGGGCCAAACCCCACCATGACATGAAACATCAATACTTGGACAATCTCTGATTGTCAATTCTTTTAATGAGATTCGTCATTTGAAGGGTAGCAAAAGACTCCATGCTTTCACATTTTACTATTGTCAAATGGGTGAGAACAGGCAGTTGGATGTCAGGAAATGACTCAATACTTGGACAATGGTACATATACAACTCAATGAGGTAAATGAAGTTGCCCAATTGCATGATTGATTTCAAATTGGTCCAACCTGTTATATGTATGCTTTCAAGCATGGGCATGCTTGTGTTGATGTTTTCCATTAGTTTATTATGTAGGCCTCGATACGGATCGTCAGACGAATGTGATTTCTTGTTTCGGATGCCGTAGCAAGTGCAGAATCCAAGCTACGACACAAATCGAGCGAGATAATGTAATACACAATAAGATTCACCATTTAACGATTCCGTGTATTCAATCCGACAGGGTTTCGGTACAATATTCGACATATACAACGCACACCGGAACTCTCTCTCTAGCTCATTCAAGCTCTCTACTGAAATAAAGTATTTGCTGGTATTTATAGCCCATACGAGCAGACTTACATCAAAATACAATAAACATAATCGAAATAACAGGACATTGAGATAGTTATCATTTGTATCGAAATAGACTATTTCGACAAGTCTATTTCGATAGGTATGGACATGACAAAAGACCACAACTCTATATCGATTTCCCTTATTTGCGCCATTGAAATACAATTGATGATGTCATGATGACATCATCTTGATTTCATCCTTTTCAAGTCAATCTCGTGTCTTCGTCGTTCGTGTGTCGTTCTCCTAGTCGCACGATGGAAGAATGTCGGGACGTTAGTCTTGAACCGAACCGAGTCACATCCACACAAAAGTGTATCAACAAACTCTCCCTTGGATGTTGCTGGTGATGGTTCGTTCTTCACACTGTAGGATCTTTGAAAGTCTTCACGTGTCACAATCAGGAGGTGCATCAACAAACTCTTGGATGTTGCTTGTGACTCTTTGATCTTCAAAGCTTCAGATCCTTGTGGTGTTGATGAGTGGTTAGCTACAACTTGATCATCTTGTTCATTTTGATCCATTGATGGTATTCATGACGTGTCATCAATCCACAACTTTTCATCTGACATGTTCTCTTTGCCTTTAGCTAGTTCGAATGCCACATTTGCAGACATAACAGAGCTAAACGCGTAATGAGAACAAGCGCTGGGTTTCAACCAATCTTAGAGCATTCTCAAATGAAAACCTCATTAAGAGTTGACGTTAAACAATATAAACAGACGACACACATGAGACGAACTCTCATTCAACTACAAGCTGACAACACTTTGAAAGTTTCAAAATTGTTCAAATTTAGAACATTAACTTTCAAAACTTGTCTACTTAGGCCATTATGAAGATGAGATTGTTTTCCGGCTTTCAATCAGGTTTTAGGTGGATAGATTCGAGTTCCAACATCGTTTAAATAAAAATAAGTTAGAAGTAAAATCCTTTTGGCTTTTAAAAAGTTTATATTAAAACATACCTAAAATATTTTTGTTATTTTTCATATTGCATATAAAGAATTAGTGTTTTTTTAAGTTAAAGAATAAAAATACGCAGAGGACTTGAAACATTAGAAACTCCATGGGTTAAAATAATATTTTATATAGTTGTTCGAAAGCGTAGAGAGTGTATTTGTTATTCTGACCCGACCCGAGACCTACCCTGCAGATCAGCCCCTTCATTTACTTCTTGTTTCACATCGCAAATTTTGTTCCGGTACACAACCGCCGGTGACCACAATTAGACCATGGCCGGCCCTCAGGGTTGGCGGGGAGGACCACCGGCCAGGGCCCCCGATACTTCGAAAGGCACGTTATTTTAAAAAAATCCGATATGTAAATGTAAAAATAAATAAATTAATAGGGTATACTCATACAAACACCAACATTGGCCCACTTACAAAAGTATTTTTATGATTTAGATTAGTTATTAGCTCATTGCCATTAGGTTTAAACCTTTAGTGAGTCCAATACCCAATTTGCTAAGGCCTAAGGGCACGTTTTTTCGAACTTGAACAAGGTACATGAATCCTATTAAACAACACTCTCGTCTTTTGAGTTAGAGTGTGCCCTAAAACATAAGATTCAGTTAATTAATATCTACTGTTCTCAAGACACAAAGGTCTTATTTTTATCAAACATTTTAGTTTCCATGCGTGTTTTGCAAATTCAAATGCTCTTTTCGATCTTATTCTAAAATCAAATGTCAATGTTATGTTTATCTCATGTATGTATTTGATGAATTGCACTCCAAGTGTTCAATGAAATGCCTCAGTTAAACTTTTATAAAATTTCATTTACTCATGTTTTTTTACAAGTGTTCATGATTTTTTTACTGTTGCAACCAATTACGACCTATTATGATGTTCAGTAACTCATATACAAAAAGTACTCCTTTTGTTCTAATTAAAAATATATGCTGTTTTAAAAACAACCACGAGTCTAACAGGTTGAATGTTGAAAGAAGTTGAAATTTGTATCCACAAGTGAATACAATTGATTTGATCTTTGGATTGACCAATTTATTGACTTTTGGTAATTAGACCCAATAATTTGCAGTTCTGCACTAATTGTATAACTGAAACAGATTGCTTGTGTCGAATACCCAACCTTCGGATGACGTCGGTTGGACCTTCGCTGACGTTGAGAGCTCCTGTCCTTGCTTACTACAAAAGAATAAACCGTTAGCCTAGCCACGGGGGACCCCGGGAGGGGGATCCGTGACCAAGCTCCGGCGTGAGAATAAGTAAACTTGCCGAGGAAAGGAGTGTTTTCCGATGAAGATATTCACTGGAGGATTCCTATCTTGGTGTGAATCTAATTAGTATGTTATGTGTAGTAAATACGAGGAATGTTGGTCGGAGTTAATGAGGGGAATAAATGAGAGTAGTAAATGAGAAGTTGGCCGGAGATTATACCTGCCTCTGCCTTATCCTTTCTCCCCCTTATATAATGGCATCTGTGATACCTTGTGAAGGTCAGACACGTGTCTGACCCCCAATGGTGCGACGCCTTTCTTCATTAATGCATAGCCGGATAAGTACGATGATGGTGACCGGATGCTTCTCTTATCAAGCATTAAATGAGCCTGCTATTCCTTAGCTGTGGGCTCAGGTGGGGTTGTGGGATGAAATAACATAGGATTTGGCTCATCATCTAGAAAGGAGTAAGAGGATGACGAGATCGGCTCATTAAAGGGAAACACAACTTCATCAAAAATAACGTGCCTAGATAAATGAACTTTAACAGTAAGAGGATCAAGACACCGGTAACCTCGGTACTCATTGGGGTAACCGAGAAAAATGCAACGAGTGGATCTAGGATGCAACTGGTGTGGTAGGGTGGCCGATTGATTTGGATAGCATGCACAACCAAAAAACGGTAGGTGGTCGTATGAAGGATGGTGACGGAAAAGAGCAAAGGTGGGAGTAAAAAAACGAAGTTTGTTGGTTGGGAGAATGTTGCGAGTTTGACCCGTACCGTTTCATTCGACCCATACCGTTTCACCCGAAGACCCGTACAATTTCATCTCGAACGGTTTCGACCCGTACTGTTTCAATCTGAACCGTTTTGACCCGTACCGTTTCGACCCGTACCGTTTCCACACAAACCGTTTCGACCCAAACATTTTAGAGACCAACCGTTTTGGCCCGTACCGTTCTACCCGAACGGGGGTTGTGGGTGCCGGGTGATGGATTCCAATTCATTTGACAACCAAACACATAAAAAATGGAATTGAGATTCCAATTCCAACCATTTCCAATTCCAATTGGAATGTTTAAATTCCAAATCCAATTCCTTCAAATTCTAATTTCTATACAAGTTTCAATTCCTATTCCAAAACATTCCGTGAACCAAACGCCCCCTAAGAATACAATGGAATAAGAACCTAAAGTATCTCAAAATTTGTGCATCAAGTTTTCACTTTTTGTATATATAACGATTACTACTTTCTTTTTCTTGATTTCAACTGTCTCGAAATAGAAATTTAGGTTTGCAAAGGAACCTCACAATTGAGTTTAGTTATCACTCTATAAAAGATGAGTGATGACCACCGCATGTAACCTAATATGATATGGTTATCCGATAAAATAAAGTCATGATACTGTTGTTTTGATTAATTTTATGTAAAAATTCATGAAATTATTTCTGATTTCACAAACCAATGGTTGATCAACAAAATAAAACTCTACTTTAACAAACTGCAGCAATGATATTTTTAGCTCAATGGTTGAATACATAATAACGGAGCACCAGCTTGCAGCAAAGACTTTTAGCTCAACATCTCAACCAACCCATGATTCGTTTCACACTTTCACCTTAATTAGCTAATTTTGACCTGTTTAATATTATTTTACTATATATGCAATGAATGACGGATAATAACGGAGTGAAATTTGTCGTAAGATCCTAAGTAACTTATGTTTCTACAAAAACAAAAGTTAATCATAATATATGTTTCTACAAAAACAAAAGTGGGATGGATGAAGTCTTATATTTATTATTGTGAATAAGCTTCAACATAAGCTGTCTCTTGCTAAAAGCATAAGACTCTCTTTCTTCTTTCAGGCCAATCGAACTCTACAAAAAAAATATAATTATAATTTATAAGAAAGATTCCAATAAATTTTATATATTTCTGCATAATTTAAAACGAAGTCAAAAGGCCATGTAATATGTAAAATTAGTGTGTTGAATGAAAGCAAATTCAAGTATTTAATTTCTGCATATCGAAACTAAAACAAGTCAAATAGCTATTTAATAAACAAGTACCATGCATGTCGATGTAGGGGATATGATAGATAAGGGGCCAATAGTGGGAACATCTTCCGGAACACCTTTCTATCAGATTTGGGCAGCCATAGATTGTTAAACTCAAAAGTGAAGGCAACAACATTTTTGGCAAATGTTTCATCTTTGGGCATTTCTCAATGGAGAGATGTTGGAGAGAGGTGAGGTGTTGGAGTCCCATTGAAAGGGATTCCAGTTTATCAAAATCAATTATCCGAAGAGAAGGAAGAAATGAAGGAAGAAGGTCTGACAATTCACGAAAATTACTCACATGTTCGTTAATTAACCTTAGACGAACAAGGGATGTTGGAAAATTCTGTGGGCCCCACTCTGAGATGGGCTTTTTCAACCCCCCCTATTTCAAGGTGGTTCAATTTGGGAGGCCAAAGCCCACGAGGAAAGGAAGCATCAACACTTGGACAATTTGTGATTGTGAGACGTTTTAACAAGGTGAGATTTGATAGCTGAAGGTCAGGGAATGACTCCAGGCTTTCACAATCGCGTATAATCAGTTCGGTGAGGTGAGTGGAGTTGGTCAATTGAATGATTGATTTCAGATTTGTCCATTCACTTATATGTACGGTTTCAAGCATTGGCATGCTTGTGTTGTTGATCTTTTCTGTTAGTTCTTACATCGATGTATATTAAGTGACCTGAGCCTCTGCCCTCCGGTTGTTTCTGTTGGAAAGGAGACACATGTAAGTGACTCACAATAACCGATGCTCAAACTTTCAATGTTATCTGGACAACACAAACGGTCCATACTCCGACAACCATGTGTACTCAACACCTTAAGAGATGATAGTAGGTTGATCCCAACATTTTCCTCCTTTTTCTCTCCTAAACTCACCAGCTTATCACACAAGTTTATAGTCAATTCACTACTAGAAAACTGCTACTATTCCCACGTCAATTTCCGTGGGAAATCCGTGGGTAACTGCGTTTACTCACGGATTTCCCACGAAAATGGGCCGTGGGAATTTTACCCGTGGGTAATTTTTTTCTGACGCATTTCCTACGGATTTTCCTACTCCTTTCCTACACAAATGTTTTGTTAGAATTCTCCTACTTATTTCTCACGGAATTAATTTTCTTAACTTTCCGACGCATTTCCCACGGAATATTTATTTTTAAAAATTTTGTGTTTAAAACAATTATATTTCTATTTATTATATAATATTTATTAAATTTTAATTTTCTTACACAATTCCTACGGATTTGTTTTTTTCTTCCTACACAATTCCAACGGAATGTATTCGTTTTCCCTACACAGTTCCTACGAAAATATTTTTTTTTTCCTACGCAATTCCAACAAAATGTATTCTTTTTTCCTACGGATTTCCTACAAAATTAGTTTATTTTCCTACACAATTCCAACATAATATAATCTTTTTTCCTACGCATTTCATACAAAATTATAGCTTTTTTTCCTACAGAATTCCAACGGAAGGTGGAGAAACCTGTTTAGTGTTTTTTGTAGGTCCCGGTTTCGGGATCGAACCGTGATTTTCATGAGTATGTTCAAAGACGGAAGAGATAAGAGATGATAAACAAACAACTTTGTATTAATCCGGTAGTAAAACATTACAAGTCGGCCCGATTACATGATAACTGAACTAATACCAAAGGAGTATACATTCGGGGAGAGATCAAGTGGTGATCTCTCCCAGACACACTGAAGCTCACAGGGAACTCACAAATGAGCTCCCCTTCTCTCTTGTGTTGCAAATGACCAAGTGTTGGTATTTATACCCAACACAGGTTGTATGGTCGAAGGATAACACTGACTAGTCGATAGATCATCTGTTGACCATCCAGCTTTCGAAAGATACACACATGCCTCGAAGGATACCATATCCTTCGAGGTCCATCTTCAACCTTCGATGGGTATCTTTCGAGCTCATCGAAGGATATCAACAATCCTTCGATGCCCTATCCTTCGACGCCAACATATACAACCATAATTTGTCCAGCAAACACACACGGTCAACCGAATAACCCTCTCGTTTGACCACTTCAAACGAGCGGGTCTATACATGTTCGATAGACCGTTTCACTAACTATTACAAATTCAGCGTAAAATAATAACTAATCTATTCGACAAGCATCGGACACAAAATCTGCATCAACAAATTCCCCCTTGTCCGTTGCTGTCGAATGCTGAAAATGCAACTGCAATCAATCTTCAGTCAAGTATTCATCTTCTCTGAGTCGACAAATTCCCCCTTGACCGATGATCCAGGTAAGTAGTATCTTGATGCTCATTGTATAAAACTTCCCCCTCAGATTACGCGCATCCGTGTTGAGTGTTGTGCAATTTCCACAAAGGACTCAATTGACCGATCTTCCGCTGATCTTCCAATACTCCAACCGGCATTTGATAAGGGTTCCATTCTATAACAACTGCATCAAGTCTTGATCTTCAAGCATACTACATTGATAGAGATTTCTGGTAAACTATCTTCTGTAAACCGTCTTTGTGAAATCGACCAAGTAATGCACTTTTCTGTACAACACATTCCACGCAGAACCCCCTTGTCTCACCAGAAAATCACAAACTCTACCACCCTTGATTGCGTTTAGAAATTTACCGAAGAAATTCAACATATGAAATTTTTATCCCCCCATTTCTTTGGTAAGATCTCTAAACCTTAACAGATTCTTTCCACTTCAAAGAAACTGTCGTCAAATGTTCACCAATTCCCTCCACTGAGCGGAACTGTCATCAATCTTCATTGAATGTTCTCGGTTCCGAAAATTCACGAACATGACTTTCTTCTTTGCATAAACTAGTTGAATAAGAACGTCCCCTGGTACCCCGTAGGATCTGACTTGTATCCCCCCAAAGACCAAAGTCTTTGTGAACTCGTTAGGACCGGTATAGACGTTCCAGGTTCATACGTACGTCTTCAAATGCGAGAATATGACAATAAACAAAATCCTTCGAACATTTCTGAATAACCGGTAACAATCATAAATTTTGACGTGCGGAAGCGAACATACCGTGTTGTTTTTGGCCCATAATAGTCGCGTTACCATTTTTGCCATTTGCATCGGTAACCGTGACTACCCCACAATTTTTCAAACATCAAGTTTTCATCATCTCTTTGTTTTCATCATGCTGCATCACCCCGCGCGCTCCCAAATTCATACGAATTTTGACGTTGACATTTAGAAGCGCGGTTCAAATTAACTTTGCGAATACCCGACCCCTATCTGCATCAAAAAAACTTTGTACCAATGGATCCCCCTTTTTTTTTTTTTTTTTTTTTTTTAAACTAGCAAAATATAACTTTAGGCGCTAGATTTTCACATTGATACACTTTGTTTGGACGCGACTCGGCTCTGTTCGACTCGGTTTCGACACGGTTAGGTCCGGCTCAAACCCGTCGTCACGACATTCCTCCGTCGTGCGCCCCAGAGTTTGACACGCGAACCACGGAGCGCCACAAACCCATTCCCGTTTACACCTCACCATGACATCATCATTGTGATGTCACAAGCATTTGTCTTATGTTGAAATTGGTAAAAGTTTTATAACAGAAATGATCTGGGCTGTGAATCCTTATTTGGGCCGAAGACTTGAGTGTGGACATTGACTTTTATTTGGGCATTGAGTACCAACAACAAGAGCTATTTGTTTTCTTGTGCTTGGACGGTGCATAATCAACAACAAACAATCACATGTCTTGGGCGGTGCATTGGTTTGCGAACACAAACACCAAAGATCCAAGCTCATTGGGCACAATGGACGGTGCACAACAATCATCAAATATCTATTGGATAAATGGGGCGGTGGAAATGTCGATGCTTTGGCCTGACATGTGCGCAACAATATAAGGTGCACATGGGCTTGCTTTGGGCAGTGAACAACCAACAAATGTCTTTATTATTTTGTTTTTTTTTTTTTTTTTTTTAATAATCAACAACAGCCGACATCAGTTGTTTTGTCTCTTCTCCTCTGTGATGACAACACACAGCCGACAAGAACATCTTAATGTCACTTTCTCTTTCTTCGATGAACAAAAAGGCAGCCATCAACATCTATTCTGTCTCTTCTCCTCAAAAGTCAAAAACCCTATTATTTTAAAAACATCACCAGCCGACCACATCACTTTTCAACCGGATCCTTCGAGAAATGTGATCCTTCGACATCAGTTGATGTTGAATCTTTCGAAATTTTGTATGCATCAAGGAATCCTTCGACATCAAGATGACATGACCTTTCGAAATCAATTCATGATCAGTAAAGGTGATCTTTCGAATTTGGTGGGAATTATAATTGATCCTTCGATTCTGTTGACATGACCCTTCGAACAGAAAGTTGACCTTTCGAAAATTTATAAGTTGACCTTTCGAAAACAGGTTGGGGTTAAGGATGATCCTTCGAAAGTGTGAAACTGACCCTTCGAAGATCTCTTGATCCTTCGAGTGACAATCTGACCTTTCGAAGTTCTTTGTGGGTGGAAGTTGATCCTTCGATGTTCTTTACATCTTTCAAGTTATGAAGATGTGAAGAACATCAAAAACACAGAAGCCTGGAAGAAACCTGCAGATTCGATGAAAACATTTGTACACGCTTTTTGATGAAGAAAACCTGAGTATCTAAGAGAAAAACATAAAACCCAACACTCGTTTTATAACAGATCTGGATATTCGGGTCCAGATCTGAGTTTTTCTCACTTTCACCATTTTTACATCTTGAACAAAAACCCACAAAAATCACAGATCTAGAGCACATGTGACTTAGTAAACGGTTAGTTTTACTAAATCGGGCACCATGGCTCTGATACCAATTGTAGGTCCCGATTTCGGGATCGAACCGTGATTTTCATGAGTATGTTCAAAGACGGAAGAGATAAGAGATGATAAACAAACAACTTTGTATTAATCCGGTAGTAAAACATTACAAGTCGGCCCGATTACATGATAACTGAACTAATACCAAAGGAGTATACATTCGGGGAGAGATCAAGTGGTGATCTCTCCCAGACAACTGAAGCTCACAGGGAACTCACAAATGAGCTCCCCTTCTCTCTTGTGTTGCAAATGACCAAGTGTTGGTATTTATACCCAACACAGGTTGTATGGTCGAAGGATAACACTGACTAGTCGATAGATCATCTGTTGACCATCCAGCTTTCGAAAGATACACACATGCCTCGAAGGATACCATATCCTTGGAGGTCCATCTTCAACCTTCGATGGGTATCTTTCGAGCTCATCGAAGGATATCAACAATCCTTCGATGCCCTATCCTTCGACGCCAACATATACAACCATAATTTGTCCAGCAAACACACACGGTCAACCGAATAACCCTCTCGTTTGACCACTTCAAACGAGCGGGTCTATACATGTTCGATAGACCGTTTCACTAACTATTACAAATTCAGCGTAAAATAATAACTAATCTATTCGACAAGCATCGGACACAAAATCTGCATCAACATTTTTCCTACACATTTCCTACGGATAAACACTACTACAAAATAGAACATTAAATGGGGTGATTTGGGCTTTAAGACGAGGTTCAAACTAGACCCGTCTTAAACAATGAATCCCGTCTTTTAATCCAAATGATCACGAACCGGAAAAAACTTAAAGTTTCATGTCATTTCCAAATATGTCCAAATCAAGCCAATATATATACACCAATTCAAACCTTTATCAAATCAACTGAATACATATTCAATTCGGAATAACAGGTCAAATTACAATTCTTAGCTAAATGTAACAAACTAGATTAAATTTCATAAATAAACTACATACAATTCCAAAACTTATTAATAAAGCTAAACTAATGGAATACCTAACTCTTAAAAGAATTCGGCATCAACATCTTCAACAAAATCTATATATCATTATCCGTAATCTCTCTCGTGTTGCGCCACATCTAAAGAAAGTAAATAGAAAAAGTTATAACAAATATCATCAACGGAAACTAAAAGCAAATAGAAAAAAATCGGCTTCAACAATTCCATAAAATTTTTGTATAAGTAGATAGTACCCAACATGACCCTTACCCTTCACCCTAAAAACTTTATCCACTCTAAGCCAATGCTTTTCATCCTTCTTATATTTCAATTCTTGTTCTGATGCCAAAATTGTTCCTGAAATATGCAAATATTCATCATGTTAATATTGCATTCAAAATTGAAATATCATGCAATAACATTTCTGCATACCAATTACCATGGAGTAACCTGTGTGATGAAATCACTCAGGAAGATATATAATATAGTAATATACAAGACAATGATTAGTGGTGGTGATGGACCCATAAATTACTCATTATTTTCCAAATGTCTAACATTTTTTGAACAACTTCCAAATGCCTAATAAAACATGAATAATGAAAGATGGCTACTCAATCCAACTCCCACCAGAACTGACATTACCCTCTTCCACCTACATGAAAACCTTCAATAAACACGGTACCTTGATTATAACTAGTTCATGTATATGTTCACAAATATCATGTAGCAGTCAGTTTAAATGAATCGGTTTATAGAACTAGAAGGATTGATGGTGATACACGTAGTGTATGCTAAATCTAACAAGTAAAAAGAAAGAATAGCTCCTTGAGGTGATTAACTGTCTATAAATTAAAGTATATGTGAAATGCATACCTCATATCCAATCCAAACAACCAAAAGCACAACTTCTCTTTGCCTGTACAGATCAAAGCTTAGTATTAATACACTAGTGAAAAATCTAGCTGCACAATATAAGAAAGACCCAACACATTTATAAGGATGTGATAAATCAAACATACCGTCCGCTCAGTATCACAAGCAACCTACAACAATCATGTGTTATATCACAACAGGAAGTTATATAACACTTTAAGATGTCTAAGACTAGAATCAAGATTTAACTCTCAACCGGAAAAGACAAGAGAGCTTGACAATTTCATGTAAATACAAAAAGAATAATGTAGTACTGAAAGTTAGTAGGTTTATACATTCTATGCTGTGTGAAAAACATTAAGATCTAAGCGCCCAGAGATAGTACCTTCTCTAGCTGTAATAAGAGAAAGAAGAACATTGGTACTTGGTAGGATATAACCCAACTTCCTCATTTATTCCTTAAACAAAGGCTCCCTGCAAGAAACAATTATTCCACAAACTAGTCAGATTGAGGCTTATTATGAAAATATTATAATAGAATTATATAGCTGGGTCAAATTAATGAATAAGGAATAGTACTACATTTAGAATAATTGTAACATTGTCAATTTGCTTCATGAAATTACTTGTGTTTCATTTTTCCATTCCAAGTATCAATGAATAGGGATGAGCAATTGGTACCGGGTACGGTACGCCGAACCATACCAGGTATATTCGGTACCGGTTCCCATTTTCCCCCTTTTTCGGTACCGGTACCGGTATTTACGGGTGGTAAATAATGGTACCGTACCGGTATATTCGGTACCGATACCGGTCCCAAATTCTTGGTGTGCATGGATAACCCTACTGTGATTGTACACTTAAAAGAAACAATACATTAGTATACAAGATATTAAGCCAATGTTCAAATTCCATAAGAAAATAACATCTCGTTCGAGTGTAATGTTTGTTTCTTTTTAACAATCATAATAGTAAATAAACAAAATATAAGATCCTAAATTAATGTAATCCTAATTTTAGAACTATTAATCTCAAACTGTTAGAATCTATGTAGCAAAAACAGAAGTTCTAGTACACAAATCTGGTTCGCCGATTTAGAATCGTCATAAAGAAATGACTAATGCAAATTGTGCTATAGCATTCTTGAAGAAACAATAACCATTATAGGAGCAAACAAATTGAAATTGACATATAAATATGTAGCAAAACATTGTTACTAAAATAGAAGATTGAAACCAACACCTACTCATAAAAGATTTGGGGGACTTAAGCAAATGGTTCACCCTTGAGCATGTAGCCCTAGCATACAAACGCAAAACAATTTGATGAGCAGAAAATGGAAAACAAAGACTCAGTTAGTATAAACATACGCAATAATAGTAATACGAAACTGAACCCTAATTTAAAGTAAAAGTAAATTAAATTGAAGCATCAGGAACAACGGACTTACATATCATGTAAACAGATGCAAATTGAACTAATTCCATGCCTTTGATGTTGAATTTCAAAGGCTCTGATGCAGTAGGAGAATTTCATGGATGTATTTGGCTTACTTTTGGAAAAGCAAGAAAGAGGCGGGGAGGAAAAAGTGAAGAACTCCCAATAGAGCAATTTTCCTATGGGAGGGAAAGTTTAAATTAGATGGAAATTTTAGCGGAGGGTGCCGGGTGGGAGGGAAATTTGTAGAAGAGTTAAATACTATTTTAGATAATAACCATTTTAGTTTAGGGGTTGATGGGTCACCCGAGCCTAAATAATTTACACGAATCCGAACACGATTTGAACCCGAAAACCGTATTATACATATGAACCCGAAATTGACCCGAACATGTTTAGACTAAACACAAACTCACAAATTTAATGATAGATTTGTGGCGTGTCTACAAGCCATATTAACCGAAGCCGTCTAAACCGAGCGGTTATGGTTAGGTGAATATGATTAACCGACCTTTCGGTTACAGTTACGGTTAAGGTATCTTCATTAACCAAATTTAACCGAACCGAACCTCTTTTTATGTTTTTTTGTGATTCTTTTTTATATTTACGATTGAAGTTAAATGTTTAGTAAGCATTAGAGTTATATTTTTTCATTATCTTCCTCTTAGTTTCTTGTCTCTATTTATATGTGTCCCTTTTTTATTGGGTTATTGGATTTTATCACCCCCAACTATCGATCTTTAGCCGTTGCCACCCCAACTAACACTTTGAATGTATAAAAATGTATGAAAATGATTGTATTTTTTCAAGAGATCTTCAGAAAATAAATCACTTTGAATGTTTCTTGCCAATTGGTTTCTAAATCTTAAAAGCTTTAATCTTTGAGAAACTTATGTTTGTGGTAGAGAATTTGCAGGAATAAAGATTGACTTAAGTCAGATTCTGATTTCTGAGTAGATGGTGATTTCCAAACTACGATCCCAGTACACTGAGAGGGGGAGTCTGAAGACATCAAGATAGAGAATGAGTAAGGATGCTTACAACGGAAAATACTTCGAAGAGAAGCACGAAGACTGATAAAGACCGAAGGTTTGACAACCGAATACTCGACACTGAAGACTCCGTCAACATCTGAGGGGGAGTTTGTTGGTGCATCCGTCTGTCGACTTCGTCTTGTATTGAGTCTTGTATAGATTTAGATTGTTTAGGGCTCGGAATCCAAGAAAATGATATTGTAAGTGATTCCGCTTGAAATGACCTTATGTCATTTCAAGCGAAATCTCAAACATTTCTGATTCCGCTCGAACCATTATTGCTGATTTCGCTTGAGATAGAGTGTAGTTGATTCCGCTTGAAACGTGTTCAAGCGGAATATGATCACATATAAATAGGTTTGTTGGAGCGAAATCATACAGTAGTCTTCCGGTTTGCAACGAAGTGCTGCCGAAGTGTCGTCGGGCTATAAAAAGCATTTTTATCAATAAACTCGACAGTTTAAAGTGAATACGACTGAAATAACACTAATACATTAGTTTCCGCCTCTTGTATTGGTGAATTACTCTTCTGATCGACTCGTTCGGGTCTAAAAACGAACCTACAATCACCACCGGAACCACTACACGGTGAACTCAAGAGGTAGTATATGCTCTCTTGAGTTATAAAGGAAGGTAATGAAGGTTAGTGACACGTCATTCGCCACGTAATCATGTCCATCACATCAGCTATGTGTCACCTAGGATAAGAAACAAACTTAGTTAGTAAAGATTTAACTGAGTGGTGCCATCACAAACTAAAAGTCAAGTTGGGGGTGTCGGGTGTCAAAGTGTTAGTTGGGGGTGGCAACGACCAAAGGCCGCTAGTTAGGGTGATAAATTTCAATAACCCTTTTTATTTATTACATTAGCAAACAAAAATTACATCACGTTGTATTGAGTGCTATTATATCATAACGAAAAAAATTATATATGCCCTAATAGACCGTGTTAGGCCTTGATATATCTTAATGGCCCGTTAAGGTCTTTTTTATGTAACATTCGATGTTGAAGGGTTATTTCACGTTGTATTGAGTTATATTATAACATAATGAACAATTACAAGTCATATGTGCCATAGTAGATTGTAACACCCCAACCCGGAAGGGCTGACGTGTCACAATAACGGTAGCATAACAAAAGTCATAATTCCATTTATTTATTTGATAAAGATACAACCATCCGATTATTAAAATTTATATACAAGCGGAGATATTCATCTTAATTAACTAACATCTTCAGATTTATTCCTATGCTTTATTCTTCTCTCTTTTCCCCTCCCAAAGTAACCTGTGGACCTGTATATACAAAAAGTTTACGGAATGAGCCGAATGCTCAGTACGGAATTATAGGCTCAAAATAACAAATAAATGCTTCATATGAAATCTTATCCGGATGGAACTTTAGGCGAAATTGATACGATGCAAGAACAAAATTTCATAATCATATCTTACGGATGTACCCATGAGCAAACTTAAAACGTGACAATACACAGGTAGCTACTCCTGCATAATTATCACATGAGATGGCGAATTGGCATACCCGTTATCCACCTCCTTATACTTATACTTAAATTCTAGGATCGATCCATACGCCTCCTAACAGCTTTTGTACCACACTTGTACTTAAGAGACGCCGTGAACTGTTCTCTCCGTCACGGATGGAGCACATGATGTTGATGCCACAACAACATGCTCGTGGGACACTCCACGAGAAGCGATACTCAGGGTATCAGAGTACAAATGGTTTTATTCACATCACTTGCAAAACTTATTTTCATAACAAAACGGAACTTATTTTCATAACAAATCGGACATATATCGGAACATGCGACAATGAGTATAACAACATAATAATATCGCATGTCATGAAAGCTAAATCAAATGATAGGAATCGAAATCGAACGGACTGTCAAATGAATCGATAATGAAAGACGTGAGGAGTTTTTAACAGATATAGTAATTTAGTGGTTTTATAACAATTTGAATATGAAGCAATAAAGAGTGGGGTAAGGATCCGTACCTTAATAACTTCAAAGTGAGCTACCTTATGCTAATATTTTAGATATATACGGGCAGAGTTTCGACTATTGATTAATCTTTTAACCTAATTTCACCATAATGCACACAAAACAGAGTTAGTGACTTAATACAGCCTTTACGTCAATTCACGAGATCAAACCCTCACAACTATCATCAAGTGCAATACTTAATAATTCAATCGGATTCACAACGAATAACAGAGCATAGTCCGAATTCGAACAGCACTCAGATATTCAAGTCGAAATCACGACGAATAATCAAAGTACAAGCTCAATTTGAGCAGCACTCGAACAATCGTTGGATAGTTATAATCGATCGGACGTTGATTCGTAATAGCGATCGAGTTATTACCCTGATTGTGGCAGCAATTCGAGATCGGTGTGTGTTAATTGAAGTAAAACGACGATAACTCTGTGTATATTTTGAGTTTTTCCGTCGATTTTGTGCCAGAAATCAAGTCCCAGACCCGACTATTTATAGCTGGAAAATAGTCTCCGTCGCGTGTCACGACAGGGAAACATGGTCCTGGCGCGTGGCGCGACGGGTCACTTTTAATATGAGGTAGCCACGCGTCTCAGTAGTTTGGGTGAGTCGACGGTTCGTTAAAATTCAATTTCTATCGAAAACAGTTTGAGAAATACTAATTAGGAAATACCCCCCCTGAGTTTTAGGGGCCCTGATCCTGATTCCGATTGTTCTGAAAATTTTAGGGTTTATGCCAAATCACTTGGGTGTCTCATTTAGGGTTTTCTTAGTGGTTAATGATTTTAAATTTATGGGCATTACAACTATTACCCCCTTAAAAGAAATTTCGTCCTCGAAATTTTCCTAGCAGAGTT